>NC_088831.1:39807575-40230075 GCF_904066995.2 Poecilia reticulata
TTGCTTCCTTTCTCTTGGTCTTACGCTTTGATTCCTTTGAACACATTTCCTCATCCTGATGGTCTCCATTTTGTTGTGCTATGGAGACACTTTCTTCTTCTCTCACCTGCAGTACTTCACCGATGGCTGTTTCCTTCGTGTGAATTTCGTTTTCGATGCTCTCTGTCTGGTCTCCAACTATTTCCAGTAGTGAAAGTACTTTTTCAATGTCAGAAACATTTTCATCATTGACAGGTTTCCGTTCAAATGCATCTCTCGCTGCTGCCTTTCTTCTGATCTTACGTTTAGCTCTCTTATCCCCAATTGTATCTACTTTAGAATCCTCTAGTTGTATCTTTGCCTTCTTACAGAGGCTCTCCAGGTCAGATGTTTCGCTCGTCGCTGCCTTTCTCTTGAGCTTACTCTTTGATTTCTTTGATCGCTTTCCCTCATCCTGATGGTCTCCATTTTGTTGTGCTATGGAGACCCTTTCTTCTTCTCTCACCTGCAGTACTTCACCGATGGCTGTCTCCTTCGTGTGAATTTCGTTTTCGATGCTCTCTGTCTGGTCTCCAACTATTTCCAGTAGTGAAAGTACTTTTTCAATGTCAGAAACATTTTCATCATTGACAGCTTTCCGTTCAAATGCATCTCTCGCTGCTGCCTTTCTTCTGATCTTACGTTTAGCTCTCTTAACCCCAATTGTATCTACTGTAGAATCCTCTTGTTGTATCTTTGCCTTCTTACAGAGGCTCTCCAGGTCAGATGTTTCGCTCGTCGCTGCCTTTCTCTTGAGCTTACGCTTTGATTTCTTTGACTGCCTTTTCTCATCCTGGTGGTCTCCATTCTGTTGTGCTATGGAGACCGTTTCTTCCTTTATCACCTGCAGTACTTCACCGATGGCTTTTTCATTGGTGTGAATTTTGTTTTCGATGTTCTCTGTCTGGGCTTTGTCAACTATTTGCAGTAGTGAAAGTAATTTTTCAATCTCAGAAACGTTTTCATCATTGACAGCTTTCAGTTGAGATCCATCTCTCGTTGCTGACTCGTTGGCTACTTTTGTCTGACGATCCTGATGTCTGTTCATGTATGTTTTAGAAGGTTCTTTTCTAAGTATTAAAAACTGCTCAGTTTGGGTAGAAATGTCTTTATGAACTGTTTCCAAGTGAAATCTGTTCTCCGTTTGAGTTGATACTGATTGACCGACTCGTGATTTGCTCTGAGTGTGAACTGAAACCATTGTACTCTTCCTCTGTCTTCTATCCGAGAGTAATTTGTTTTTGAGATCTTTTAGCTGTTTAAGTTCAGCATTTAGTTTTTGATTTACGTCGGACATGTCATTGAGCTGTTTCATTAAGTGTTTTTGTTCCTGATTCATAACATTTTCAGTGCTGGATGAGGACTCTTCCTTCTCTGGTGTCTCGTTCAGTAAGGTGATCGATTCCTGTTCGGTAACCAGTGAGTCGTCTTCCGTTCTAGTATTTTCACCTGAAGTTCTTAGTTCAGTGGCGGCATGTTTCTCCAACCAAATGTGAAACGGTATTTTCTTCTTGTTAAGTTTAGTCTTTGACTGTTTATCCCCTTTCTGGTCGACTTTCTTCTGTGTTGCTGTGACGGATTTCTTTTCGGTCACCGGCTCTGTTGCAGAAATCATAGTGTTCTTAGTAGAACTTTCCTTTTTCATGGACGCTACTTCTTCACATTCTTCAGCTGGCTTTGAAACATTTTGGACGTCAATATTCTGAGCAAAAAAACTTACATCTATGCAAGGTTCAGACTTTGGGAACATTTTCCACAAGGTCTTTCTTTCGCTTCTGGGCAAACCTGCCTGGTGACTTTGATTTTCAGACAGAGAACCGTTGATGTCACTGTTTTGAGCAAAAAACGTCAGATCAATGCAAGCATCTGGCTCTGGGAATGATTTCCACAACAATGGGGTCTTCTTGTTGCGCCTAGTCTTTGACTGCTTCTCCACTTTCTGGTCGACTTTCTTCTGTGTTGCTGTGATGGATTTCTTTTCGGTCGCTAGCTCTGTTGCAGAAATCACAGTGTTCTTAGTAGAACTTTTCTTTTTCATGGACGCTACCTCATCACGTTCTTCAGCCGGCATTGAAATATTTTGGACCTCAATATTCTGAGCAAAAAAACTTACATCTATGCAAGGTTCAGACTTTGGGAGCATTTTCCACAATGTCTTTTTTTCTCTTCTGGGCAAACCTGCCTGGTGACTTTGATTTTCAGACAGAGGACCATTGATGTCACTGTTTTGAGCAAAAAACGTCAGATCGATGCAAGCATCTGGCTCGGGGAATGATTTCCACAATAGCGGTGTCTTCTTGTTGCGCTTAGTCTTTGACTGTTTTTCCCCTTTCTGGTTGACTTTCTTCTGTGTTACTGTGACGGATTTCTTTTTGGTCAGCGGCTCTGATGTAAAACTAACAAGTTCCTCCTTGCAAATCTCCGTCTTAAAGGAATTCTCCTGATGATCTTCTTCAGGCAGAGAAGTGTTCTGAATGATAACTATTTCAGTGCTGGGCTTAGATGACTCTTCCTTCTCTGGTGTCTTCTTCTGTTCGGAGATCGATTCCTGTTCGGTAACCAGTGAATCGGTTACTGGTTCAGCGATGGACTCTTCTACGTTCTGCTTTTTGATATTTCCAGCAGAAAGGTCTTGGTCAGAGGGGATGTCTTCCCCCGAACAGGTGTTGAGTGGTACCTCGTTGTTCTCGTTGGACTCACTCCGGGGTGGCTGTTCATCCCCTTTTTCATCCACTTTTTGCAGTGCTTTGGCGCTCGATCCATTTTCAAGCGCCAATGAAGAGTCCTGCTGTTCCACGTTTTCAGTTGACGTCTTAAGCTCCTCAGATCCATGCAGCGCCCACCAGGCTGTAAATGACATCTTCTTCTTCTTGCGCTTGAGTGGCTTGGGTGGCTGTACTTCCCTCTCGACTATGTTGTCGGATGCTACTTCTTCGATTGTACTCTGGTTGGACTCCATTTTAACTTTTCAAAGTTGAAAATCCTACTATGTACTGCTAAGTAACTTCTCACGAGAAACTATCGACAACGGCTGCTAACAGGTTGTGATGAAGGTAGATGGATGTGATGAGCTTAAATAATCGCTAGTGATGTCAGAATTCTGCCTTTGGAGTTGTATTGTGATGTCACATTGTGACGTCACAGTTTCGTTTTATATGGGCTTGTCTGACGGATTTTTTATTAACACGGCAGATGTGCGCAACCTGACTGCAGAAAGAGTAGGCGGCCTTTAAACTGTCACTGGTTGCCATAGTTACCCACCATTACCTTGTTAATGGTGGGTAACTACCATTAACGACCCTTTCTGCAGTACACAGAAAGGGTCGGGGACAGACTATGGAAGTATTTTGTGCCATCAGAATTTGAATAAAAAATGCATCTGAAACTTGAATGTTGTATATTTGCGCTTACTTTTTCAATTTGAAAATTAATTCTGAATACAATTTTGACCTAAAAAAAAGAGAGAGAAGTTCAAATACATGCTTAGAGCGAAACTCCTTCTTAAAGATTAAGCTATATCCCAGATTTTAAAAGAAAATAAAAACGGGAGACCGTGGATAATGTAGGAAATAGCGCCTCCCTTCAATTCCGGAGTGCATTGGTCCCATTTCCAAATAAGGTGCGAGACTGACAGTGGTCTGTTATGGAAGTAAATATGTGCCATCAGAATTTGAATTAAAAAATGCATCTGAAACTTGAATGTCGTATATTTGCGCTTACTTTTTCAATTTGAAAATTAATTCTGAATACAATTTTGACCTAAAAAAAAAATTCAGTGTCATTATTTGTACACGTTTGCAATTTTCATTTGTTAAAAAAATTCACATTCCTATTTCAAAGTGATGAAATTTTCAATATATATATTTTTCAGTGTTAAAAAAATTCAGCATATAAAAAAATTCAACTTTTAAAAATTCAAATGCAATATTTTCAGTGCCCTAAAAATTCAACTTGCTCAAATTCGCTGTCTCAAATTCAACATCTAAAAATTCGCTGTACAAAAATGGCGAGGTTACTTCAGGTCACAGACATTAGCAATCGTTGTCAGATTTCAACACTGAGCCAATCACATGACCTATTGAAGAAATACCAGCATCACCGAGGCCAGCGACCATGGAGGCAAACGCAAACCCAACGGTGAGTCTATGCTTTCATATTTCTGTAGTACATTTTATTTTGCGCATGAACTTTGATACATGATATTAAAGCTTGATTTGGGCCGTTGTTAATCTTACGCCATGTAATGCTGGCATATTAGTTCTCGCTACCCTGCTAGACCTCCACCCCCTTCTCTTGGCTGTCCTACACCCAATTTTCCCCTGTTTTATTTAAAAAAGGAATATCACTTGCGCCAAGTCTAGAATCTTTAAAGATAACTGATGGGTGGCGACTTTCTGGGTTGTTTGTATGTTGTCTTAGGTGAGACTGAGACAGGCAGTCTTAGTAAAAGTCGTAATTTTCCAGGAGATGCTACCGCTAATGTAGAAGCTAATATGGCTGCCTTGTATGCTTCAAGGAGGGGCTGTGAACTCTACCGACATTAATTATAACCACAACCCCATTCTGTTCATCTACTGTATTGTTCATGTGACTTCATTTATGAATAAATTAATACATTTATGGTCATTATAGCGTCATCCAAACTACTGCTTCTCTTATTGATATATATTAATTTACATTCTTTTTACTTTGCGGTACAAAACGTCGTTCTGTTACCTACGTTTCCTAGTTACCTAGTTTCAGATGCATTTTTTATTCAAATTCTGATGGCACATATTTACTTCCATAACAGACCACTGTCAGTCTCGCACCTTATTTGGAAATGGGACCAATGCACTCCGGAATTGAAGGGAGGCGCTATTTCCTACATTATCCACGGTCTCCCGTTTTTATTTTCTTTTCAAATCTGGGATATAGCTTCATCTTTAAGAAGGAGTTTCGCTCTAAGCATGTATTTGAACTTCTCTCTTTTACTTGTTAAAAACAGCTCACAGTTTTTAACAAGTTCTGTAGCTTTCTATGTACTTCTTAATCTGCTCCTTAGTTGCACCTTTTCGGGCCTACTACTGCCTCTAGTGGCGTGGGGTGGTAGCACAACTAATTTAATTACTTCACTAAATGAGAATACCACACCATTATTAATTCTGACATCACTGCGTCCCCTCTAGTTCAGCGCCCCTATGCGTTGCATACAGTGCGTACCCACTTTCTGCGACACTGATTTTCTTGACACTCTGTCATTATATTAAGGGGGCTCTCCGGCACCCATTTAAAAGGTAAGTTAATTTTAATTTCAATGTAGCAGTACGTATGACTTTGGACTGCAGGTCGGAAAATGACGTCATAGCTCAGTTAACCTTTTCCTCATCACTCATTTTGGCTGTGATAACCTTTCTCTGGATCCAGATTAAAGTGACAAAATGTCCTTGCAGAGTCATTGAAGTTTTGTTCTGGAAGTCTGAAGTGTATAAAATGAAAAGTAATGCACAGAATACAGCTCCCTGTGGTGCTCCTTACCACCTGGTGAAACAGACTACCCTTCAGTCTCACACACTGTGATTTGGTTGTCAGGTAGTCATAGATCCAGGTTATTGTTGAGGCCTCCACCTGTGTCTTCTGGCATTTCCGACATAGGAAATCAGGCTGAATTGACTTAAATGTACTGGAGAAATCAAAGAACCTGATCCTCACAGTACTGCCTTCTTTGTCCAGAGTGGGTTAGTTTAACCGAGTTTATGGCAGCATCTTCAACACAGATGGGCCAATAGGAGTCTCTCTTGTAGATTCATAATGCGAGATGTCAGAGAAACAGGTCTATAGTCATTGATGACTGATGGGTGAGATTTCCTTGGAAAAATATGGAAATCTCTGCACAGGACTCAGGGACTAGCAATTATCTGGACCTGCAGGCTTGGTCCAGTTCAGACAGTATGGCCTTTTTATTTTCTGTTTGCTGAGATCATATAAACAGGTTAATAGTTTATCCTTCTATCATGTTTTTATAGTTAAAAGTGTTGCAATTACTTAAAAATGTAGTAAATGCTTAAGCTTTTCAGAAGACTTTCTTTGTTTTAACTGTAATGATTACGGTTCATATAACTGATTATTCAAGAACCTCCAGAACTTCCTCAGCTGTCAGTGCTAAGACAACTTTCCACAGTTTCTTAATTTTTGATTATTGCCCCTGAGATGCACCACTCCTTTCTGTCCCCGTTAAAACAGATAATATTCATGAGGTTGGAAAATCCCACCCTTGTCTTTGTGTTTAAAAGCACACCGATTGGCTGCTTGGCAATCCTAGCTGATTCATGGTTTTACTAAAGAGTGCGAAGACGCAAGACTCGTCACTTGACGAGAGTTGTTTGCCTTTGTAACAATAGACACATTTCTTAACCTTAAAACAATGAATAATGTTTCAACAATTTCACTGTTTTTTCTTTCAGGTCTGAATGAAACGAGTCGGAATCACAAATCAGCTCTCTTCTTTCTCAGTTTGATGTGTTACTGCATGACTGTCCTTGTAAATGTTTGTCTTATTCTGATCATCATCTTGGATAATGAGCTCCATGAACCAATGTATATTCTGCTCTGTGCTTTTTGCATGAATGCTCTTTATGGAACAGCAGGTTTCTATCCTAAATTCCTGTCAGATCTGCTCTCTCCTGTTCATGTCATCTCTTATTCAGGCTGCCTCCTGCAGGCTCAGGTGTTGTACACCTTCGCCTGCAGTGACCTGTCCATCCTTGCCCTCATGGCATATGACCGGTATCTGGCTATATGTCGACCACTGGAGTACCACTCAGTCATGTCGAAGCAGAGAGTCATGAAGCTGGCGTCCTTTTTTTGGTTAACATCAGCTTTCATTGTTGCACTCAACCTTTTTCTGACATATAAACTAAAGTTATGCCGTCCATATATTAACAGGCTTTTCTGTGTAAATTGGAGCATTGTGTCACTGGCATGTTTCCCTAATGAAACCTCTATTAATGAAATTGTTGCAAACATTACAATACTTATTTGTATTCTTTATGGTTTCTTCATTGTTTGGTCATACATGTATATAATTAAAAGATGTGCCAGTTCTATGGAAAACCGGGCCAAGTTCATGCAAACATGTGTGCCACATTTAATTTCCTTGTGCACCTTTATTCTAACTATTTTGACTGATATTATTAATAATCGACGTAGTTCTGCAGATGTAGCCAAGACTTTGCAAAATTTTATTGCAATGGAATTTCTTGTCATTCCTCCCCTCATAAATCCACTCATTTATGGTTTCAAACTGACCAAAGTTAGAAACAGAATTATTACTTTTGTTACTCTCAGATGTAAATAAATGTGAGCACAACTCTTTCAGACGTATTAAAAAGCAATGCTTTCATAAACATTTACTTTGATTTTTGCTTTCTATTTAGTTTTTTCTGCTCAGAAATGTTTTTCTTTCATTCTTGTTTCAAGGTGGTAAGTTAACTACATTTACATGTTTAAAATTTGACTTCAGAAATGTTTAATCTCAAATGGTTTTATATTTTGATATTCTGTGAGAATAAAATGTTAAAAATAATGTCACATATGA
The DNA here is from genome assembly GCF_904066995.2 of Poecilia reticulata. Lineage (NCBI taxonomy): Eukaryota > Metazoa > Chordata > Actinopteri > Cyprinodontiformes > Poeciliidae > Poecilia > Poecilia reticulata. The sequence continues at coordinate 39,815,170 of NC_088831.1, forward strand.
GAAGACTATACTGTATGTTTTGTCAAAATGTAATCGAGGCTAGGAAGGCAGCTGTGGAAATTATCTGTGGAAAATATTGTTTACATGACAAACCTGGCAATATGCATAAATATTTTAGCTGTTATTTGGCTGCTTCATCTTGCAGGATATTATTTTAAACATAATTTTTCTTCTTTTTCAATAAGCTGCATCTTTACTGACTAAAATCAAATTTAAAAATGGGTGGGAAACACTTTTCCACAAGATGATCAATTCATCCATTTTGTGTAATCCTGATAAGTATAGAAGGGATTCCCTCCTCAGAGATAACAAGGATCACAGATTTTTAAAGGACATAATCTCTGTAGAGGGTTGGACATTTAACCATGAGGAGATTGTCTTCCAATAGGAAGTCCTTGGAAAATGTTAATTTCATGTTTCCAAATTACCATAGGCCTATTTTCATGGCCACAATTCAAAATGAGACGAGAGAGCGTGCCCTTACAATCAGGTGTGTGTAAACAATCAGGAAACGGCTACAAGGAAAACGGCTGCTGTACGTTGCAGCTGCTATCCAGGTGGAGATGGATGCCTCAGCTGCTGGTGCTCTGACCAACCACAGCATTAGTCTTTGTAATTAGTGATGTGAAATGTACACCAACATGGCCGTCATTAGGCATGAAGTTAGTACAGGAGGCAGCCAAATCCGTCAAATTAACAGCTATTTTCCATGGTGGAGCGACACATGGGGCAAGCATTCTCTACGTGGCACTGTCAGCCCATCCTCTGTGTTTTTGGATGTGTTGAGGTGGCACAGAAAATTTAAACCAGCCTATTATAATGTCACACCAGAGGTGCATAAATAATTAATCATCTTGATAAATTAAAGTTAAAAAGGTAGCGTCAGATTGTCCACACGAAAGTGTTGCAGGAGGGATTGTTTCTTTTACCACTGATTCTTTCATACGGCATCACAACTTGTACAGCTGCTTTGTGGTGCAACTGTGAAGAAAACCAGCAACAGTGTTGACTGGACCTCATAATGTTTTCAGGCATTTTGAAATGCTGATACCGGCCTTTGGGCCACACTTCCTTGTCAGCACAGATAACTTTTCACAACTGAGCTATTAATATTCAATATGTCCGAAGTTTTGGATCCTTGATCTACACGTCAACAATGCTGCTTTACCTCTTTCTCTACATTTTTGATAAACATTTAACATGTCCTAACAAATAACTTGCCAGCACACTGTCTGACATGTACATCAATATCTGCAGTTTACATTGCCAATGATTTTTACAATATGACTACAAGCATAGACTGGAGTACAATCATCATTTTTATTTCTAACCTGGGTCCAAGGTTGGTGCAGGAAGGAGGCTCCTTAGTCCTAGTCAGTGGTTGGATCATGTGCATGTGGACTTGGTGGGTCTGCTGCCTTCTTAACAAGGTTTCAAACCTTTCTTGACCTATAATCAATCAGACCATCTGGTAGCCTTCTGGCATCAACAATGTTTACAGTTGCGGTCTCCAGCATTTTTGTCAACCTGAGTCACATGTTTCATTCTATCTTCAAACATAACTTGCAGAGACATTATGTTTCTTTCAGAACTTTTGTCCGCCATGGCCACAACCCACAGGCTAATGGAGGGCAAGAGTCCTGAAACTTTTATACGTGTCCCTGGTTCAACATGCCTTAATCAAATAAGTGAATTACCTCCACAGAATGCAGTGAAGTTCTGCATTCTGTGGAGGTCTGAAATTGTTGACTTTAACATTAAATACATCTTTCTCAACAGGTGAGGGCGCACTTTTTCCATCTATAATCAGACATTTAAACGACTTGAAACCATTCCTCCCTCCCTGGCACCTCCAGCCCCGGGCCCCCCATCTGACCCCCCCTATAGCTCCGCCCCTGAATCTAGTCTTATACAGTCGGTTGACCTTGATGCTGTGTTCAGATCAAAAAGGGAGTCAGACCACTGGAGTTGCTGGTTGATCTTTAATGCAGGTTGCTGGCAGAGGCCTGCACAAATAGAAATACAAAAAGCCCTTTAACATGCAGCTCTTCCATGCACAGGAGTCGGAATTCCCCTCTTCTCGGGCAGCCTAGCGCCAACTCAGGGTATCGTGGTATTGTTCCTAGAAATAAATTCACAATAATACAAAAAATTGTAAAAAATAAAGGAAACTCTGAAATAATTGCATTACAAAGATGTTTTGTGTACTTAATACAACCAGCTTTAACATTGTAGAACAAAAACCAAATACACATACCTGCACAAATAGAAATACAAAAAGCCCTTTAACTTGCAGCTCTTCCATGCACAGGAGTCGGAATTCCCCTAGCAGATAACCACATGGAGAAATCCGGTGACTAACTAATAACAATATCTGCTCTAATATTTACAAAAAATGTTCTTGTCAAAAGAAAAGTATGTATTAAAACATAAACATTCACAGCTGCATGTGCTTTCAATTATTTTATAAATATAAAAGAAAAGATGAACTTAACTAAGAGCAAAGAAACTTTCCTACCTCTTCTCAGGCAGCCTAGCGCCAACTGAGAGTAGTACAGTAATGATGTCATAGAACACTCTCTTAAAGCGACAGTACAGGTAGTAGTGTTTACCAAAAATAAATAAAATAATACAATTCTTAAAATGTAACAAAAAATAGGATTCTTCAGTGTCGATCAGGATTTGGTGAAATTTCAAACATTATAAAAATAAATAAAAGCACATTTTCTAAACTTGCTACAGGAGCAAAGCTCTCTCCATATTCGGAGGCCTTAGTCCTCCAAGACAGTGTCACAGGTTCAAGTCCCGGCCTGGTGACTTTTCCCCCTCTCTCATAACCCACTTTCCTGTCTGACCACTACCAAATGAAGACCACTTAGAGCCAGATTTTTTTTTAAATAAATAAATTAACTAACTGGCCTCTTATGACAAATATCAGAAGGCAGTGATGATTAGGGACATACAAATAGATTGCAGACATAACATGACATGTTAAAGGATTTCATAATTACTGAAAAACCTGAGAAAGAGAGGGAGAGATTGCTGGTGCAGGTCACAGGTAAGTGTGGTTACCTCAATAGATAGCAACTGTGAAATTTGGCCCATGTCACTTTGGTATTTTTCTGTGTAACACATGCATTTCCATGTGAATAAAATGTAAATGTAATACTTTTTTAATTGTGCTGTGTGTTGAAATATTTGATAGCACGTATTCAGGGGTTTTAGGCCTTATCAATCATGAATGTAAATGTTTGTAATGTTAATCATTTTTATTTATTTTCTCACCAGACTGCTGTAGCCAATCTTCTGCAATTTTGTAATTGCAGCTGCCTCCCCGTGGTGTCCCACGTGTCTGTCTCTGTGGAACCAACTTTATCTTCATGAAGTATTAAGGGAAGCCATTCTGCTGCCGTGCCTGAAAGAAGGGTAGTTGAAATCACAGCTACTGTAGGACTTTCTAAATTCAACAGAGAAGGAAGGAAGGACTCCGTAAGAGAGTAAAGATACATTTTCTTAAAGAAAATGAACAATGTTTCAACAGTTTCAATGTTTTTACTTTCAGGTTTGAATGAGACAAGACATTACAGGTCACTTTTTTTCTTTCTCAGTATTATGTGTTACTCTATAATTATCCTTGTTAATCTTTGTCTTGTTTTGACAATAATCTTGAATAATGAGCTCCATGAACCGATGTATATTCTGCTCTGTGCTTTTTGCTTGAATACCATTTATGGAACAGCAGCTTTCTATCCCAAATTCCTGTCAGATCTGCTCTCTCCTGTTCATGTCATCTCTTATTCAGGCTGCCTCCTGCAGGCTCAGGTGTTGTACTCCTTCGCCTGCAGTGATCTGTCCATCCTTGCCCTCATGGCATATGACCGGTATCTGGCTATATGTCGACCACTGGAGTACCACTCAGTCTTCCCAAATCAGAGAGTCATCACTTTAGTGTGTCTCGCCTGGTTAACACCTTTCTGCATTTTATCTATAAGCACTTTTCTTACATCTAGGTTGAAATTATGCAGCTCGTATTTAAACAGACTTATTTGTATGAACGGGAGTATTGTTTTACTTGCTTGTTTTCCGGCTGAAACTTTTGTGAACAACGTAGTTTCAAATATCACAATGATATTTTACGGCCTCCACAGTGTTGTAATCGCGTGGTCCTACCTGTTTCTCATCAAAACATGTGTCAGTTCTTTGGAAAACAGAAAAAAATTCATGCAAACATGCGTGCCGCATTTGATTTCCTTGATATCATTTTCAGTAACAATACTTTTTGATGTCATATATATTCGATTTGAGTCCAATCATTTACCACCAACTCTTAAATACTTTGTTTCAATAGAATTTCTCATCATTCCTCCTATAATGAATCCACTGATATATGGTTTTAAGTTGACCCAAATAAGAAACAAAATTATTGCATCTCTGAAAATGAAATGATGCTCTTGTCTTACTTTTTTTTGTTTTGTAAAAATTAAGTATATGGTCATTTTAAGTGTTTTAACCATCATTTCTCCCTTTTATTTTCTTAACTCCTTTCTTTCAATTCAACCAAATGTTTTCCTTTTTTGGGTGTAATTAGCATTCATTCATATTCAGTAAATTAGAATACGATTGAAGAATACTTTTAAGTAACTCAGTTCATTCAGGGAAACACATCACTACTCTGATGATTTTTTTCTCTTCGTTATGTTTTTTTTGTTTAAAGATAATGAAAGAACAACATTTATGATTATATTATTGCTTCAGACAAAATCAGACTTTTCTGCATTAACACATTAATGCAGAAATGTTGACTTTATTAGAAGTTTATTAAGGATTGTTATTTTTCAATGGTACTTTTAATTTTGTAAGACAAGCATCATCAAAATGCATTTTCCAATTTTTGAATATGACTTACTGTAACTTATCTTCTAATATATTGTATTTAAGGTAAGAAAAAATTCAATTGTAGTTCGAAACAATTTCATCATAACTGCACTGTAATTAATTTTTCTCAGTTTTTCTTGACCTTATTTTTCTAGTTGTTTCTGTTGTTTTGATTGTCGTCTCCTGTTTTTGTCTCCTTAAGCTACTTTCTGTTGAAATGTATGAAAATTGCTCTATAGATAAAATTTGAATGAGCAATTAATTGCACAAATAACACAAGTTGCCATTGTGTTAAGAGACAGCAGGAATTACTACACAATATCCATCAATCTGTGAAATAATGTGTTCAGGCTTGTTGGTAGAAACAAATAATTTGTGTCACAAATTTATAATAAGCTCTTATAAACTATTTTATTTACTTTCAATTTAATGTGGGTAATATGATATGCAGGTCAAAGATTTTCTATTTTTTATTTCTTACATGCAATATATCACACAGCAGCCTGTAAGATTTGCTAATAAATTGCTTCTATAAAGACTTGGCGTCTCATTTTTAAAGGATTGAGTAGGATTCATAAAACTGTACTTGTATCCAAAAGCCCAAAATGGTGTAAACCTAAAGAAAAATCAAGATTTATAAAACCATGTGCATGCACATCGGCAAGGACCTAAAGGTTTGTTCAGCCCTCTGCATCTCGCATGAGCTGCTCAATGCAAAGCAGCTCATGCATATCCATGTGTGTTTGAACACCCTGACATTCAATGTTATTTCATGATTAACAACAGTAACCACAGAGGAAAGTGGGAAAAACAAAAAGATAATTTCATTGAGGCAAAAAGCAATGTAAGTGATGTGGAGAGTTGAAAAAATACATTTTCTGATAGCCACATTTACATTAAATAAAGTTCACACTCTGCCACTGGCATTTTAGGAGGGCAGTGGCAAACTACACAGTTGAACGCTCACAGATGTATTATTTAAGTGCACCTCCTTAAAACTCTGTGGGTTTGGAAATAGGGTTAGGAGCCAACGTCTGAGAGGTTAACATGTAGGTAATAGAGGAGGTGTGCATGAGTACGTCAGGCTTTAGTAGAGAGAATTCCACTAATTATTTTTTCATGGACTCATTGAGAAGCATGCCATTCTGTACAGCACCTGCCTGCAGTGTTTTCCCTACGCTGCTTTGTGCCAAGATAAAGGAATCATGTGATCAAGACCAAGACTGAGGCATAAACTATTCAAGACCAGGAGCCTGAGTCTTGGCTTTGGATACAGGTGTTGTACTCCTTCGCCTGCAGTGATCTGTCCATCCTTGCCCTCATGGCATATGACCGGTATCTGTCTCCTCTCAGACTCAGAGTAGAGCAGCGGCTCTACTCTGAGTCTCTCCCAGATGTCCAAGCTTTTTACCTTTTTACCTTTTCCTAGCAGAAATAAACACAGAAACAATCAGAAAGGAGCACAACAAAACTAAAACACAAACACCTATGGATTTAAGTTCACTGAGGGTTCACTGGTTGTCTTTGCCTCTGTGAGATACAGAACTGAAGACTTTGGCAAACAGACTTACATTAACAAAAGGAGTATTTTGTAACACTTCATTTGAAGGGGTGTGCATAAGACTAACAACACCGTCATAAACATGACATAACATCTGTCATGAACATGAGCGAGTCCTTATGAATGTCTATGACTGTTGTCATGAAGTGTCATTCAGCAAATAATGACACTTTTAATGCAAAGTTGCTTGAAAAGTTGCATTAAAAGTGCCAACTTTGCATGATTTTGTAAATAATGACAATTTAATGTATGTTTACTACATGCAAGTTCATCGTACAGACTGGTGCACAACATGGGAACAACCAAAGCCAGCAGAGTTTTCCCCAAAAACCTTCAGTTAGTGTGTCTCTTTTTAAGTTGCAGACAAGCAAACAGCTTTTCATATTTGGCATCATTCTGTTAAGCCATCACTTGTATTCATTGAATATTTGAGAAGAGTCTTTAGTGGTGTGCACCTTAGCATTAATAGAAAAGTCAACAATAAACATTAGAACATGGAAATAACTTTTTCTACCAAAAAGAGACCCATTAATAGTCAGAAAGGAGAACAAAATAACTAAAACACAAGCACCTGTGGATCATGATGTAAGACGCCTTTCATGTACGGATTAAGTGGTACTATTACTTCAAAGGGGAATTGATTTAGCTTCAATCTAGGTGTCTGTTTCCGTAGAGTCAAGTGAGACTTGTTGAAGCCTCCAGTGTCCTCCCAGTCAATGAGCTGCATTGCTAGAAAGAAGGATTATTGGCTGGTTTGAAATCCCACTGCAGCTGTAGGTTTTGCTATATTGAACAGACAAACATTAGACACTGTTACAGAGCTGGTAAAAGGCCAGGGTTACACTTCTCATCAAAGATGAACAATGTTTCGGCTATTTCAATGCTTTTTCTCTCAGGTTTAAATGAGACAAGGAATTACAGATCAATTATTTTCTTCCTCACTTTGGTGTGTTACTTAATGATCATCCTTGTAAATGTTTGTGTTGTTCTGACTATAATCTTGAATAATGAGCTCCATGAACCAATGTATATTCTGCTCTGTGCTTTTTGCATGAATGCTCTTTATGGAACAGCAGGTTTCTATCCTAAATTCCTGTCAGATCTGCTCTCTCCTGTTCATGTCATCTCTTATTCAGGCTGCCTCCTGCAGGCTCAGGTGTTGTACTCCTTCGCCTGCAGTGACCTGTCCATCCTTGCTCTCATGGCATATGACCGGTATCTGGCTATATGTCGACCACTGGAGTACCACTCTGTCATGTCGAAGAAAAGAGTCATCACTTTGGTGTGTCTCGCCTGGTTAACACCTTTCTTCATTATAGCTGTCAGCACCTTATTAGCATCAAGGCTGAAGTTATGCAGCCCGTATTTAAACAGACTGATCTGTTTGAACTGGAGCATTGTTATGCTTGCTTGTTTTCCAGCTGAAACTATAATTAACAGCATCATTGGAAATATTACAATAGGTATTTATGTTCTTCACAGTGTTGTCATTGCGTGGTCCTACATGTTTCTCATCAAAACCTGTGTTGGTTCTTTGGAAAACAGGAGAAAGTTCATGCAAACATGCGTGCCACATTTGATCTCCTTGTTCACTTTTTCCGCAGCTATACTTTTTGATGTCATATATATTCGATTTGAGTCCAAGAATTTACCACCAACTCTTAAATACTTTGTTTCAATTGAATTTCTCATCATTCCTCCTATAATGAATCCACTCATTTATGGTTTCAAGTTGACAAAAATAAGAAACAAAATTCTAAGTGTGGCATCTATGAAATGCAGTCTTTAAAATCCTGTTTTCCTTTTACATATTCTTTATATTCTTTATTTCTTTAAGTATAGCCATGTTTTCTCCTTTTCAGCTTATAGATATATTACAGTGATATTATATAGGTAGAAATGTTATTGAAATGTTATATTCATTAAGTGAAACACATACACACATTGTTTTCAAGCTTTTATTTCTGTTAATAATAATTATTTTCTGCTTACAACCACTGAAATTACCTTTTAAATTGGAATATTACATCAGACAAATAAAAAACCTTTTCAATGTAGAAATTTGTCTTAATGACATGTTTGTTTAGCACTTGCTTAAGGATTTTTATTTTAAAAAGGTACTTTTAATCTGGCAAACAAGACTCATCCAAACTCACATTCTGATGTTTTTATAATTACTAATTGACCTTTTTTTGTCATTTGTTCCTAACTCAGTAGATAATTTTTTTCCATATATTGTACTGAATGTAACCAGGCAATAGATTCAATAATAACTGCAATATCTGCAATGCTCTTTTCCTCATACTTAGCCTTGTTTAGTTCAGCATTTCCTTTTTTTTGTAATATGCAAAAATACATATAGAAACTCTTCACAACGTATTTTATACAACTCAGTCTGTCAAATACTGTGTGCAGACTGGCTGATAGAATAAACACTTGTGTCAGGATTCTTTGATTTGTCAGATTCTCAAATATCTTATTACGCTGTTCAGTGACATTTAACTCCAGGAGCATCAAACTCAGTGTTTATTTGTTTTTTTTTAATGATTTTAATCTTTTTTGTCCAACCCTCACTGATAATCCTGAACCACATTTATTCTCCTACAATAACAAAACACTTCAAAAAAATGATGTAAATGTAAGTGAGTGGTTTGTTCCCCACTCGAAGTAAATATAAGAGATAGTTTATGGACGGCCAACATATTAAAGAGACATGCATGCAACAATAAATGAGAAAATCCTAATGGTGGATGAGGATTTTACAGTTTCCCGCAGTCTGAGAGGCTGAAGAAGGACTGTGTACAAATGTAGTGAAAAGACAGCATTTTAGTTTGTTAGCTTAATAAGCAGACAACATTACATGGCAATGTTATCTTATCTAATTCTGGGTAAAAATTGTGATTTAAAAGAATATTTTGAGCCATATTTGGAGCTTTTGGTGCAATGAATGTTGGCAAAGTATATTTTAGATGAAAAGGATGTTTGTCCAATTCTCTCTGTGAACAGAGCAGATTCAGACAGACTGCTAAAGAATCTTTTGTCTCTGAAAATGCAGATTGCCATAGAATAGGTTATTCAGCGATGACAGAGGTGTGAAGTGCACATAGTTGAATGGTTTTGGTAATATAACCAGGAAGAAGAGTCAGTTTCTGACTGTGCTGTAGCCATGAGGAGGTTGTGAGCCATATGGACAATATTTGGATGAGGTGCTGAGCATTTGCTTTGTTAACAAGCTGCACGCTGAGGCTGTGCATCTTACTTTCACACGTGTGTGTGTGTGTGAAAGTACCATGTGCAAAGAGCTTGCTTCAAATAATGCAGTGGAGTTTCCTGGACTCAGTGAATATCACCAAGAAAATCCCCTGAGAGAGGGAGAGGAGGAGAGAGAGGGAAAGTGAGAGAAAAAGAAATCAATATAACGTTAAAGAGTAAACAGACTGATCTAATCAAAGAAAGAGACTAAAGAACACAGAAAAATCAAAACCACCTATGATCCTAACAAGAGGAGTTTGTTTTCGGTCAATAGTTCCTTAAAACTGATGAAAAAGTATTTGTTTTACTGGCAGATAACTGGCACAAAATGTCTTGTTATAAGTTAAATAATCTCTCAGTGGAATTAATACGTTTTCCGTGATTTCAAGGAATTACTGACTTAAAACAAGCTCTTATGTCCTCCTTGTGGACATATGTGAGGGATCAGTGTAGAGATCTGTTTCCTCCAGAACTTTCTCACCTATCCTGTTTGGCCATCCTCTAAAATTGTTGCGCAGTCTTAGTACACTTCTTGGTCCTCTTCGAGATGTTGATGTCTGCCCCTGTGGAATCAATTACGAGGCAGTAACCCTTCACCCATTGAATGAGCAACAGTGCATGAAAGAAAGTTTATTGGCTGATTTGAAATCCCACGGCTACTGCAGAAATTATTCATTTCAAAAGAGAATCCTACAAAAGAGCTGGTTACAGAGCAGATCCACATGTCTTAACAATGAACAATGTTTCAGAAATTTCTCATTTTTTTCTCTCAGGTTTAAATGAGACAAGGAATTACCAGTTAACTCTTTTCTTTCTCACTTTCTTGTGTTACATTATAATCATTCTTGTAAATGTTTGTGTCGTTCTGACTATAATCTTGAATAATGAGCTCCATGAACCAATGTATATTTTTCTCTGTGCTGTTTGCATGAATGCTCTTTATGGAACAGCAGGTTTCTATCCCAAATTCCTGTCAGATCTGCTCTCTCCTGTTCATGTCATCTCTTATTCAGGCTGCCTCCTGCAGGCTCAGGTGTTGTACTCCTTCGCCTGCAGTGATCTGTCCATCCTTGCTCTCATGGCATATGACCGGTATCTGGCTATATGTCGACCACTGGAGTACCACTCTGTCATGTCGAAGCAGAGAGTCATCACTTTGGTTTGTCTTGCTTGGTCAATGCCTTTCTGCATTATGGCTGTAAACACTATCCTTACATATAGGCTGAAGTTATGCAGCCCATACATTAATCGAATCATCTGTTTGATCTGGAGCATTGTTGTGCTTGCTTGTTTTCCATCTGAAACGACGGTTAACAGCGTAGTTGCATACATTACAATATTAATTTACGTCCTTCACTTTTTGTTAATTGTGTGGTCCTATATGTTTCTCATCAAAACTTGTGTAGGTTCTTTAGAAAACAGGAGGAAGTTCATGCAAACATGCGTGCCACATTTGATCTCCTTGTGCACTTTTTCTCTAACTCTCCTTTTTGATGTTATATATATTCGATTCGGCTCAAACGATTTACCTCAGATGATTAAAAACTTCATTAGTATAGAATTTCTCATCATTCCTCCCATCATGAATCCACTTATTTATGGGTTTAAGTTGACTAAAATACGAAATAAAATTTTAAGTGTGGCCACTATGAAAATGAAATAATGCTTTTGTAAAAAATAAAAAATAATAATAAGTCTCTTACCATTTTTGATAAAGTTTTTTTTTTGCCATTTTTAATCTGCCTTTTATTCATAACTACTCACTAATATCATGTAGATCTACTTTTTAGAGGCAAAATAAAGAGTCCAGAATTATAAGTATAATTTGTCTTTTTAAAAACTGATGTAACAAATTATTCCTGTCAGTAATTTATATTGGTGTTAGAACCTGTTTTATGTGCAATGCATTTTTTGTTTTATTTTATTGTTTTAATTAATACATTTCTCCAACTGTACATGTTTTGCATAAATGTAGATTTTTAATCTACCTTAATTTGGGGTGAACTTCATTTTTATATCTAATTTCAGTTACATTTTTCCCCCCATTTTCATTTAATATTGTCAATCTAGATTTCAGAATCAATACATAAATCATAGATGTCTCTTCATCATTATCAGTAGATATTTCCTTTCTTCAGTCATTTTAACATTGCCTCTGTAATTTTTGGTCTTTAGCTAACAAAAATTGTTAGCTTACTTTTGTTTTGATTTATTTATTTTTATATCACATGAAACAATTTCTGTTGTGCTTTCTGTGTATGAAAACTCTTTAATAAAGTCTGACTGATCAACTGAAAGATAGTTTTAATTGAACTAATTGGGACAGACCACATTAATCAACACATCAACAATATGCCTGTATTAAAATACGCCATAATGAGCTCAAATTTACCAGCATCATTTCACCTATAATTCTAAGACAGATGCATTTATAAATTTGGTTCTTCACCTCGGTATACAACTGTCAGAGCTTGGGTTGGTTTTGCCTGTGTTCTTTTTCACTGTTGATGCCTCAAGTGGCCACTGGAGGGCAGAGATGAGCAGCAGAGCCGGCCCTAGGCATTTGGGTGCCCTAGGCAAAATGTGTGGTGCCCTCCCAGCCCCAGCCTACCCCTGCACTCCCAACTAAATATATTAGACAACTGTCAGTATATTATACATCATGTAGCATTGCTTTACAGCAAACATCGGTAAACACAGCGCCATGACAGATGCAATAAAACACAAAAAAGTAATCAAAAATAAATACCACAAAATATAACAGAATTAAACTCCTTCCACATCCTCTTAATCCACTGCTGTTTATACTGATTTTGTGATTTGAGAGTAGAAGCAGTCTGAAATCACACAACCACTTCTCAGTTGCATAATAAGGCAAGAATGCATGAGGAAAAGTAAAAATAAGAGACAAAAAGCATAAAAAGAACATTGAACATGAAAGGTTATGTAGGAAAAAACAAGATAAAAAAAATAAAGGCGGTAATTAAAGAGACATTAATGCACCTGCATGAGCAAAAGATAAGGCATTCAGAAAATATTTTTTTTAAAACGGCAAAATGTATAAAAGTATAATTCATTAGAACTAAAATGGAAAAATAAAGATGAAGGCAAATTCAGTTATAAAAACATGAGGTAAAGTTCTCATTTTTTCCATTTATTGGTGCATTTTAAGCCATTTATATATTTTTGATTTTATTTTTAATTCTGTCACTTTCTGTCATCAATACGTTGCTATTTCATTATCTAATTAATTCTGTTTTTGTGAACATGTCCTCTACCACTGCTGTTTCCCTGGGGTCAACCTAACCTGTAGAACTGCCCCACCTGTTAGCTCTGGAGAACTGCCCTCCTGTTAGCTCTGGTCATTTGCCTGCTCTGTAATGTCATTGTAACCATCCTGCGTTCCCTCCTTCCCCATCTGTCTCCTCCTGTGGAATCAGCTGTGACTTTGTGACTTTCACCCAGTCACTGCTCTGCACTGAAAGAAAGAAGGGTTAATGGCTAAGTTGAAATCCCACAGCTACTGTCGGATTTCCTAAATTCAACAGTGAAGCGAGATTAGACACTGTCAGAGAGCTGGTTAAGGAGCAGAGACACGTTTCTGAACCAAGATGAACAATGTTTCAACAATTTCAGTTATTTTTCTTTCAGGTTTAAATGAGATAAGATATTATAAATCACCTCTTTTCTTTCTCACTTTGGTGTGTTACTTAATAATCATCCTTGTAAATGTTTGTGTCGTTCTGACTATAATCTTGAATAATGAGCTCCATGAACCAATGTATATTCTGCTCTGTGCTTTTTGCATGAATGCTCTTTATGGAACAGCAGGTTTCTATCCTAAATTCCTGTCAGATCTGCTCTCTCCTGTTCATGTCATCTCTTATTCAGGCTGCCTCCTGCAGGCTCAGGTGTTGTACTCCTTCGCCTGCAGTGATCTGTCCATCCTTGCCCTCATGGCATATGACCGGTATCTGGCTATATGTCGACCACTGCAGTACCACTCTGTCATGTCGAAGAAAAGAGTCATCACTTTAGCCTGTCTTGCCTGGCTAACAGCATTTTGCTTTATTGCTGTAAACACCATCTAGGCTGAAGCTATGCAATCTGTACTTAAACAGAATCATCAGTTTGAACTGCAGTATTGTTCTGCTTGCTTGTTTTCCATCTGAAGCTATGAGAGTGCATAAAACAATAGCATTTTATGCACTTCACTTTTTGTTAATTGTGTGGTCCTACATGTTTCTCATAAAAACCTGTGTAGGTTCCATAGAAAACAGGATAAAGTTCATGCAAACGTGTGTGCCACATTTGATTTCCTTGTTCACTTTTTCATTCCTTTTTGATGTTATGTATATTCGATTTATCTGAGACTTTCAAAAACTTTTTTTCTATATAATTTCTTCTCATTCCTCCTATAATGAATCCACTTATTTATGGTTTGAAGTTGACAAAATAAAGAAAATTTATTTTGCTTGTGTATTTATTTCTTTATTGATTTTTAATTAGTAGTAATCTTAGTTTCCAAATTCTTATGTGGATTTTAAGAACCTGTAGTATCTTCTCATTGTCTTTAATACAGTTGTGGTTCCTATATGTCCATCAACCTAACATATTATCATATCTTTACAACAAAGTTTCTTTTTTGTTAATCATTTCTAGCTTGTTTTTCATTGCCTGTTATTTTTATTTGCATTGTACTTTTTGTGTATAAAAAGTGCTTTCTCAATAAAAGCCGACTGATTGATTTACTGTATAAATGAGAAACCAGGATCTGTATCACCTCATTATTGTTTCCTCATGGGACTTGCCTTGCAGCCTGCAGAAAAACATGAAAAATATTTGTTTTATTTTTCATTTTCTTGATTATAAATTAAATAAAATATATGTTATATTATTTTTACACTATATTACTTTTTTTGCTTTTATTTTTAGGACAATATATATTTTTTTATTACTGCCACAGCTTTTTTGACTATTCCTGTAAAAACCTGTGCGGTCTCCCCACCACCAGGCGGCGGTAGTGTCTCGCCCCCTCCCCTGCAGCAGAAGAAGCGGGCCGACAGCAGCCTCTGAACACCGCAGTGCATGCTACCGCTCAGCCTGCTCCTCTGTTCGCCTTTCTTCCACAGCAGCGACAACACGGAGGAAAACAGACGTCCTGTCTGTGATTTTTACCCCGAACACAGGAGGACTGCCCGCGTCCTCACAAGCCTGCTCGCTCCCCTCCTGTCTGCCCGCAGTGAGTATCCTGGTTTTTGGTGTCATTTCGGGGCTGCAGTGGATGGAACATGGTTCCGGTGGTGTTTATATAATATTAGGTTGGTAATCCTCTACAACAGCGGCTCAAAATAACACGAATGCTTCATATAAAACAATGCTCGTCTCTTGATATAGGCGCCGCAAATGAGCGGGATATATTTACAGCTTGTTGAGGGATTTTAAGTCTATTATAATTATCAATATTCAGATTATTATTATTATTATTATTGCACTCCCCCATCCCCTCCACCTCCCCCCAGTTCTGCTCTGTCAGAGCCTGGAAAGGTCCGCTCTGGAGACCGCATCGTGTTCAATTAACGGGGATATGGGAGCATTAAAGCGGTGCTGCCTTCAATGCCGCAGTGTGTGCGGGGATGCTCTGCAGGTATGACCCGAAAAAAGCCTCCTCTCTTTATAAGTCCTTGGAGGACAAACAATAAATTAATTAAAGTGTGAATACATTGCAGGAATGTGGCGACGGCGCTTATTTTCCGACTGCGTTTTGTACATAGTGTAATAACAGTTTTGGTCTGGTTTAATCAGATTATGGTGTCATTTATGCCTAGTTTCTCGTTCCAAGGAATAATTCAGAAATATTTAATCCACTTTGCCCTGTAAATGCAATTTTTGCAGATATTTTGGGAAATCATTTAAGTGATCCAGTAACTCAGGTGACTCTGACACAGAAGGACCTTTCTAATGACCCCTACTTGAAAGGACAAGCAACCTGTGAATTGTTAAACATCAGATTCTTTCTGTTAATATCTCATGGTCAGTTGTCAGCAACAGATTTTATTTTTGTCTACATTCTGTTGCCGAAGATTGACCAATTTTGGGAATTTTATTTCAGAAAATCTTGCAGTTGTGAAGTACTCATGGACCAGTAACAAGGTAATGGGTATCTGTTTATTTCTTTTGGTAGTTTTTAGCATGTTCAAGTATTTTTGTTGAATTATTATCAGAAAAATACATAAAAAATTGACCATTAATCAAACCAAAGTACCTCTGAACACCCTCCATCTGGTAGATACTTTTTTTATTAGAGCGATATAACTTTATTTCCCTAGGCTATGAGTAGGCTACTTAAATAAGTTCCTGGCTGTCACAATGAGTATGAAAATAAATCGAAGCAGGGCTGGTATAAAATACCCCAGGGGAGATAACTGCTTTTTATTACTGGAAAGAGTCCGGCATGAATTGTCTGCATAGGGGCAAAATGCCAAAGAGAAGAAATGATCACTGTCTGTTAAAGCATGTTTAAAAAGTATCATCACAAAGTGATCTATTTCATGCAGCTCTTGTGTCCCTGTAGATGTCTGGGAATGGAATGAAATAGAAAATGCACAAAATGACCATAAGTCACCAATAGATGGCGACAGTGTCAGAAAAAACCAATAGGTTTCAAAATTCCTATAGAGGGAACATTCTTAGCATGGCTAAAGTAGTTTCAGGCACCTGATTCTCTTACAAAAATCTTGTTTTCTTTGACTTCATTCATAATTTCTTCTTAGTCGAAATATTTTGAAGTTTAAAGAGTCAGGACAATATAAGATGAATGTGGAAAATCCCTTAAATGCGACTCCAGCATAGTTTTAATTTCTAGCGAAGAGAGGCCATATTTCACTTAACTTTGTGTATTTGCACTCAGAAAAATATGCATGCATGCAAATATGCACACCCAACACACTGGACAGAGAATACAGGAGAGAAAAAATGTGGAACGCTCATAGATCACTTCATCTGTTTACCTTTCAGTGAAATCCTTCATGCATGGGTTCCTCTGATATAATAATGAATTTAATCTTCCTTTCTGATCTCTTGCCTACATCTCAGCTGGATAGTTCAGCTGCTGATGTAGGTTACCGTGCAGATGTCTTAATGTTTGGCTTCCGCCAAGCCTGACTTATTTCTTATAATCTTTTCAAAGTGGTCTGTAATCTTGTAAAGTGGTCTTAAGCCATAAGTCTCCTGTTTTTCTGGAGATCTAACACTTTTGTTTGACATTTTTCCCTCATTTTTGCTTCTGTCATCTTAAAGAAATTCATTTAGGCTTTAATGAAACGCTTAAGCTTACACACATCAGACCATTTAGCAAACAAACTACTGTTAAATTGGATGATTAGGAATTTTAATACCATCTACTTGTCACTGAGCTGCAGATTCATCCATTCCTTTAGGAGCATAGAAAAATGCAAAGGATAATAAAAGTACAAAATTTGCACCATGAAAAAGCAATAAAAATCTGAAACCTTGTCAAATTTTAATGAAATATCAAAGAAAGTGAACAACGTTTCTCTGCTTTATGGACTATAGATATTATCCATACATTGCAAAAAAAACCCCAAAACAAATAAATACCTCCACACTTTCCTCTCACTTACAAGAAAGACATTTTTTTTGTGTTTGGACATATTTCTAGTCACTGCAGCTGCCATCCTTACTAAGATAAAATTATAATTAGCCTGCTACAGGTGGCATGTCTGTTAGGAAAGGTAGATCTAATTTAGAGCTTGCGTCTGAGAATGACATTCCACCTGATTTCATCACACTCCAGCTGCAAGTCGGGGAACCAGTGAGTCTGGCTGATTGTTGTTATTATAACTTCTAGCTGATTTTCTTCCTATTTTATGCTTTCAAGCAATGTTCCGATGGCTTAATGAGGTACAATCTGAAGAAATGCTGAATCTCATTCCAGCGCATGCCTAGACCCAACCCTGATTGATCAGGTTTTTCTTTGCCTCAGAAATTTATATGTCTATTGCTAGTTCTTTATTAAATATAAAGTTGTTAAGGCAGAATATAATGAAATGTGAGTTGAAGCCAAGACTTTTTACAGCACCATAACTGCGTATGTCTTTACTGGAGCTGGATGCAAGATGGATTTATGTTGTAATTATTAGAAACTTTTAATGCATCTTCCAGGAAGGTTCTGTGTTTATTAAAACTGCAAACATGGAAACATTTCTGGCTTTTTAAAGTGCATTTTGAAGACTAGCTCTCAAAAGGAGGCTTTTTGTCCCCTGACTACGAAGCTAAAAGTCCAGATTGCTTATTTGCTGAGTTAATTGAGTATTTAGCAGAAACTGGTTGCTACGGTCAGCTAAAACAGAGCACCGTCGAGGCAAGCTTGGCAAAAACTGATCAAAGCTGACTGCACAAGACCTTACTCTATATTTTACAAAAAGACTGCTGCTCTTCTTGCTGAGGTGACACGTTTAAGAGAGGAGAAAACGGCTGAGATCACTCACTGGGGGTTTGGTGCCAAACTCAGCGATCAGCAGCGTTGGCTAATCGGACCCACGCAGCAAAAGAAAAGACTGCTAGTAAATTTTCAGTGAATGTCAGCGCACTCTGTCCATTCACTCTCCTGTATGTGAAACCCAGAGGGAGCAGACGGGGTGGCCGTAACCTTCACACAACCCCATGTGGACATGGAAGTCTCTCTCATTGATCTATAGGTTCCCTGCTCTAACCCGTGGGCACTGTTGTGTAAACCCTGATGAGTGCACCACAGCTCGTCAGGAGGGTAAAGCGCTATAAAAAGCTTTTCCTGAGAATTTGCATGCTGACGGGAGCTGATAGGGATAAACATTTGAGCTAAAACTCAAAGGGCTCAGCGTCAGTTCTTGCAGACGGGGTTCCTGAAAGAGCAAGGAATCTTTTTTACTATCCATCCGTCCGTTTGTGTTTTTGTCTGTTTTTCCCTCAAAGCACTTTAAATTACTCTGAAGTTGAGTGATACCTCCATTCATCCATCAAACCATCTGTCTGACCATCCATCCATTCATCCATTCATTTGTCTTTTACCCATTCATTCATCTAGTGGATTGTCCATCATCCTATCCATCCAGTCAGTATTTCCAGCAATCTACCATTCATTCTCTGGTCCCTCCTTACCTTGTATACTTTAACAATTCCTGTTTTAAATCCTAACCAATATACAACTATTAGTTCTGTAAATCGATTGAAAAGAATGACCAAATTAATCACACTCTAGCACTGTGATTAATCACTATGCTTAATTTTGTAAACTTTACATCTAAATATGCCCATTTCTCACACTAAAAAAAGAAAAAGAAGAAAATGTTCTGTTCTAATGGTTTTCATATTCAGGAAAGTTTAAAAGAAGTAATTTTGTTTCAAACATTAATTAATTATTTTTTTATAAATCAGTTGTGTTTCTGTGGAAGGATAATTCATCAATAAAGTGTCTACACAGTATCTTAGTTTTATCCAAACTTCCATCAGGGAAAACCTTCTAAAAGTCTATTTTTTTACTTTCTGGTTACAATGGCTGTAACAAATCCCTTAGTCTAAATCTTAAAATAAGCTTTGATAATTTTTTCACCAGGTACCTAAAAGCTTTGATTCTGAGTTCAGATGTTTGTAGCTTCTATGAATGCCTGCAAAAGGCCACATTTGGACAATTTGTCCCTTTGGTTCAACAATTGACTGCAAGGCTGATGAGCCGCTGTTTGTAAGTGAAATAATTGAATGGATAGGGTGGATAAAATGAAGTGGCTCTGCATTCCTTCTCTCTGGACGCCTTTCCTGAATATGTTTTCTTTTCCCGGCAGAACCTGCAAAAACACATTAGAGTCTCGCCTAATTGTAAAATTGGTTTGACAAAGTTAAATTAATCAGACTTCCCTCGGTGCGACAGTGATTCTCCTGTGTGTCGTGTACAATCTCATGAAAAGTGGTTGAAAGGAAGAAACGCTATCCGTCTGCTGGGAGATAAATTACTTTCCAGAATGTGTTGTAATTGCAGAGGGGATTTCCTTGTGGCGATTGAACACTGTTTCTCTTATTTTGGGTCGAAAATGATTTTAAAGTTGTTTGAAATGAATGTTTCCTCATAGTGAAACCTTATCTCGGCTTATGCTGACCTCTTTTCCTGAAAAACTCCAGGCTTCCTGTTTTCTTCCGTCTGAATCAGCTGTTGACTTAGATGAACAGCAGCGACAGTCTTGGTGTGTTTTACCAGACACAGTTTGTGTGACACTCAGCAGCTTCCATACATCTGATCTGCAGCTTTTTTTCTGCTTCCATGTAAAAGTAAGGATGTCTTTTTTTAAGCATTGATGTTTTATTTGTTGCCTTATGAGACATGGCAGAAGGAAGAATGTTGCAAAATTGAAAACCTATGTATTAAAAAACAGTACACTCAATTCAATACGTTGCAGAGCTTTATTTAGATAGTTTTGGCTAAGCTTTAGTTGTCATTCAGACGGTCTTGCATTTAACTGTAGAATACTTTCAAATTCAGTAAATCATCACCCTCCTGCCTTCTCCACAATCAATACTTGCTAATTGCATTAGTAGAAGTATATTTTCTGATGTTTAATATGTCAGAAATTGTTTAGGAGGATCTAGAAAACTTCATCTAAGCTGTTTCCTTGCCAAAACAACAGATGTCATTCAATGCAGTTTTTTTTAACAAAAGAATGTTTTGAAATGGAAATAATGAAATAGCATTTTGTTCAAATATTTGGGTGATCTGATGACTGTTTGCAATGAATACAAAGCAAAGAGACGTCAACACTGCCGTCATCCCAACATTCACCGTGACGATAACATTTAGCATGTTTTCCTAATACCATGCAGCCCTACATGACGCTGTGCATCGTGTCGAGACTTTGGGCCCATCTGTTCAGTAGACATTGATCCAGAAGTCTTTATGTTCTCATGCTTTTATAGAGCAGGTGACGGTTACAGTTGATCAGATAATCCAGGGGATTTGATTAGCAGGTTTTACCTGAACTATTTGCATTTTTTCCAAAACATCAACAAGCTTATTAAGTTAAAAGTTCTGCAGGATGCAGTAGATTTTGCAAAACTCAAAGTTATAATGGTAGGATTGTCTGCAACCTCTTAAAATAAATAAAATTTTTAAAGTGTGGCATGTGAAATGTACAAAAGCATTTTAAACGTATAGAACGTGACTTACTGCTGAAACAGGCTGATAGCTGAGTTTTCCAGCTGCTTCTCGTGAACACCAGCTCTGTTCATGGCTGACTGCTAACCTGACTCCATTTTAACAGGTAGCGCACCTGGCCGTCCGCACGCAGCCACATCATGCGTTTCTCCACCTCATGTTGGCTACACACAACGATCTGCTCCACATTTCTTATCTGATTTAAACTCGGCTTTTTTTTAGATTACATTTACATCAGTTTTCCGGTTACTTCTCCACTACGACCTCTCTTAGCTGCATTTGTTAACATTTGATTTGCCTGTTTTACTACACTGTTGTTGTTGGTCTATTCTCTGAATATAAAGCCTCTTCTCTTTAATTTGAAATACTTCATATTCAGAGCCAAAGATGGATAGTTTGGGTGAAAATAATCATGAATAACAGTACATTTATAATTTTTGCTCATAGCCACACAAGGTTATGCTGTCAGTTTTGCCCAAATGAGTTGAGAAAAACATGAATTGAATTTGTAATACTATAGTTTAATACTGCAATTATTGACTTTTTAAAAATAATTTGCACCCCCATGTTCATCTTGGTGACATTAAGGCTTGAATATTTTCTGCAGCATGTTTTTGAAAAGCAGGAGAGATGAGGGCTGCAAGAGCCTTTTTCAATCAAAGGGTGACTACAAAGTGAAATGGTTATTTTTCAACTAATCCATCTGGAGTAATCAGTTGAACTGAACCTAACATTGCAGTAAATGAATGAAATTCTTCAAGCACTTTGTCAGTGTGACACTCTGAAAATGTTTGTTCTAAATGAGCTTCAGGTTTTTGCCTCAGAGAGAGAAAGAGAGAGACCAACCACACACGACCTTGATGGTTCACATCTTGCCAGATACGAATGACTGACACGATTGCTGCATAGCTGAAACTGGAATTGAAATTGATTTTGAATGTATTTGTACATGATAGAATGAGTTCAATCAATCAGATAGCCTATGTGCAACACTTATATCACATAACGGTTGATTGGGGCAGCTGTTTCTACTTAGGATGACAGTAACGGTGCCATAGAGACTGATGGAGGTGTAACTGGATGATGTAGAATGCAGTGTCCTTCAAACAAGGTGCTGTTTTTGTAAAATGTCACAATTTTTAATCTTGTTTAATTTTTCTTGTTATACCTTGATCTTATGAACATCCAACCTTTAATTTGAATTCAGTTGGAAAGGATCAAATTTTGTTTGCTTTTTATACTTTGTACATCCTCTACTTCCTTATTCCAAGCTCAAGTCATTTCACAAGGTTGTAGCTTACAGACAGAGGGATCTTTAAGCATTCTTCTTTGCATAATCCTTATTGACTAACAGGATGTTGTGTCTGGTAAACCATTTATGATTTGGATGTATGTTTTAAACCATCAATAATACCATCCTCCTCATTAAGGATGGGGCCAAGATAAACGTGTCCTCGTCCAGCCTTATCATCATGGTTTACATTTTAAATTGTTGCTCAGGATGTTGATATGCACACATTTAGGCTTCTAGTCTTTTCTGATTTCTTCTTCTGCCTATGAATATATATGTTCTTTTGTCTTTATCATTTTGAAGAGTAATAAACTGGCTTCTGTGTTATGTCTTATTTGCATCCCACGGAGAGGGGAAGTCTTGGATTACTAATTGAAATTGTCAATTTTTTTCCATTGCTTTGACTCTAAATCGTCTAGTGGTATGAATAATGTAGTTCTTAACAGTGTTTGAAATGTCCTCTTATCACAACAAATGGGAAGAAAGTAAGTAAAATATATACACAATAAGACAAAAGCAAATGACCTTTTGAAGATGTTTGTTGAAGCTGTCATTAACCATTATTATATTATCAAGTAACGGTTTGCAAAAGCAGCCAAGAGAAGGGATTGTAATTGCTGGACACATGTTTTGCATCATGATAAAATTAAAATGAAAGTATTTGACCCTATTTGACCCTAAGTATTTTTTCATCAGTATATTTATGGGAAGTTTGCAACCTGAAGAACAGCATCCCAAGTGTGACGTATGGGAATGACAGCATGAGGTGTCAGGTGTAGGTGACAATAAGAGGAAAGAAGATTATGTAGAAATAATGAAGCATCTCAAGGCATTAGGAAGTTAATTTGAACATTATTGGGGAATGATTTGAAATGTATCTCCAAATTAATGATGGTGACTTAGTGATAAAAAAAATCCCAAAGTAGTCAAGTAAAAATGAAGCACAAATTATAAATAAAAGCTTTAGTTGCATTTATTTTATGGAAATTGTTAAGGTTTTTGAATGACAACACAAATATTAATGTGAGATTCTCCATTGTGCTATTGTAATACAACGTGAATTTATTTTGAGGACTTTTTATAACTTCTACTGAGGGTCCAAAAAGTCTTGAGGGCGCTGTATAATTTAGATCAGCATGAATGTGTTTGTACTGCGTGGTAGCTTTTATTGATTTGAATCGGAAACATTTCTGCAGAGCCACTTGTAAGTAAAGAGTTGAGTGTATGAATTTATCTATGGTGTGTTGAACAGATATAATGATGGCTTGTAGAACGCCTTGAGGGGAAAATCTCCTGTTGTGCCCTGGAATTCCTGATTGTGGTTGAATTTTGGCCTTTATATACTGCTAATGTGCGACTAATATGCTTTATATGCGTCACTGTTCATATAAATTATAAAAGTAGATTTGTTTTTAGTTGAGCTCAGTGGAAAAAAAACAACGTATAAGGCGTCTCATTTCATCCTCGAAGTCCTCTACCTTTTAGTCATCCCATGCTACACATGCTTTGCATTTCATAAAAACAAACTGAATGTCTTGCATGTGCAGATCTGCCGATGCATCCACTTTTTTTTCCCTCTCTGGTTCTCAAACACTTGGTATATGTGGAACACATGGGAATATGGCTCTCTGTTTGACTCCTCACAAGTAGCTCTTGAAATAGGCTGTCAGTCAGCGTCAGAAATGAAGTGTGTTTATGGATATTCAGAGTGAAAAGCCTGCTGCCGTAACGTAGAGGGAGAGCTCTGCTGTTTTATTGAAAAGATACAAGCAGTAATGTCATATTTTCATGTGAATCCTTTAAGTGAGATTCAGAAAATTCCGTATTATGTTGTACACAAGAAAACTAGCAGAAAAGGCCCTTTTATAGTTCAGGCTGTTGTCCAGATAAATAAGAAATATCTGATTCTTGTTATTTCTACCTCATGCTCGCGGTGAGCTGAGCGGTTGGTATCCCAACCTGTGGAGAATGATTGTCAAGCACAAGAGAAAGATGTCGAATCTGTGTGCATGGACTGGACATTTTTGTGGATGACAAATTCATGCGAACTGACAGTTCTGATTTTGACATTGCTTTTTCTCCCCAAGTCAAGGTGAGTTGTTTGGGGCCCGCTTTGAAAGGATGTCAGATGTCTTTACTCTCAGAAGCGGTCGCAGTTTCACACAGTGCAATGACCACCCTGTCCTGTTTCTGTCGCTGCAGTTTTATGCAGTAGCCAACCCGATTCCGCCCACGTCGAGAGCATGGCGTCCGAAGTGGAGATCAAAGTGGGAATGATGTGTTTGGGAGGGATTTCTGGCCTTCAGTCAAATAATATTTCAAGATTCAGACTCTAATCTAACTATGAATTATATCAAATTTCCACACACAAACAGATTTTGCTCTAAAGTTATCGTAAAATTTGAAATTATGTGGTGTAATCGAAAATACAAAAAATAGACAGTGTTGTAAAGGTAAGCAATAAAACAATATAGACAGCACTGCCATACATTAAGGAAAAAGCAATGGAATAGAATAAAGCTGAACAAGTGAACTTCCTGGAGGAAATGTACTGATGCCTAAAGATCACCAGAATGAGTTCCAGAGTGCCTGTTGATGAAATGATAAATTAGAAAGCTATGCTTTTGCAAATTTGTTGTTAGTGCAGGAAGGTTGAGCTCCTTGGAAAAAGTAAATGGGAATTACCAATATACATCTTGGAACATTTAAAGGAAAACTGGCTTGTTGAGGTGTTTTGAAGTTTATAGTTCATTTTTATTCTTGGTACTAAATAACCACCTCAAACTCATTCATTACAAATTTTATTCCCAAATCCTCCTGGCTGCAAGTTGCTTCAGATAGAAGCTAACCACCCTTATTAAAATTAATCCGCATTGGGAAGTTGGACATCCTGCTTTCTGTCATGCCAGCTTCAGATGATGAACAGCTGATCCTGGCCATGATGAGGGCATGCTGTCCACAGGGAGAAATAAAGTCAAACTGCAGTTCGAAGCAAAAAAGAAAAAAAAGCCTGAACAGATTTAATTCATCCCTTCAACCCAGTGATGAGCAATCCTGACTAAATGACTGCTGGGGTTCAGAGTTTTAAGATTGGATTTGAACCTGACCCTGGCTTCCATGGCGTCCCCTACTTTGGCTGAAGGGGGTCCCTACATCAATGCGGCACCGTCACTTCCCCTCCGCTGAATTATTTTGAGCGTGGAGCCGCGGGTGGTAGCCATTATTCATGCGGGCCCCATTAAAAATGCGACCCGTTCATGACTGCAACACGTACAGCGGTCTTTACTTCGGGGAAGACGGTAACCTTTAAAGGTGAGGTGTTGTGAGTGTGCGCAGACAGCTGGAGGTGATCTGCAGGACTTTTTTTTTTTTCTTTTTTTTTTTTAAAAAGGTTTTTTTTTTTACTTCTCTCTTTGCATTCACTGGAGTTAAGTTCTATGTGAAAACAGAAGAAAGGACTAATGCACACGCCAGACAGGGTTAGCATCAGAGCGTGAATGTGACATTACAGTCAGTGCCACACACCCACGCATGTTAGCACTACAAAGGGCAGGACGAGGCCTACATGCAACCACCGGGACTTCGGCCCATCATAGTTTACCACACTAGTCCTGGGCAGAAAGGTTGTTTGGGATAACTAATAGATAAAAAAAAGTTTTTCTGTTGAATAGAAAACAAGAAGTGCCTCCTTATTATGTAAGATATTCCAGCGCTTTACTGATGTGTTTATTTTGGAGGCTTGCACTGGATTGTGTCATAAGGCAGCGGAGAGAGCAGTCACAGCTTTTATGTGATGTAAATAAAATAACAGATATGCAGCAGATTCATGCTAAAACAAAGAGTAATTGGCTTGTGCATGACTCACAATGTTTATTTATGTTCTGTAACCTTTGCTGGTGTGATCGTGGCTGAATATTTATGCTCTCTCTGCTGTGCTTCACATTTTAGTTGTTGCACTCATTCATAGCTGCAGGCTTCTCATTTCAGCCACAGCTTCGTGGCGACACTGGAGTCGATGGGATATTTGCATATGAGGTTGTATTTTATTCAGGCTTTTTGAGATTAGGATGCTTTTTATTCTAAAAGACGGACTGAGACTTTTTTATTCTCAATTTTTATTTCCTCTTCTTTATTTTCCAATTGCACTACCGCTGAATGATACCAGAAAATCATGCTGCCGGCATATTTTTGTTAAATATAATACACTTACTTATAATATAATCCACATTTCCTTCTTTTTCTGTTTTCTGTCTGTCACTCCAGTGCTTAAAGCTTTCTCTGCTGACCTCAGTAACTTGGGTCAGTTGTTGCTCCTTTGCGAGTCGTTATCCAACACTATGAAGATTCTGCTGCGCGTCCCACAGTAACGTTTTAACGTTTGTGGAGACTTCTTTTTGCATGTTGCTGTTTGCTGTAAGAGTAAATTTGCTTAGAAGGCCAGACATGGTTATACCACCAGGCTAAATGCCTGAGGCTTAATCGAGACAAACCTACAAAATGCTGAATAGCAATGTGTTCATATTATGCTCCTGATGTGACACACCTGCTCTATTTTTGTCATTCTAAATGGGAACAAATGTGGGAGTGTCCTAATTGACTCTTTATCAGAAATTACATTTTTCAATAAAAATACTTTTAATCAGTTTTTTTTTCAATGTTACTTGGATTTTTTTTAGTTTGATTGAAATTAATAAATATCCATATATTGAAACATGCTTGGAAAAAACACACCCAGGGGGTCCTGATTTCTTCATACAACTATATGTGTGAGAAATTCAGCCATAAAGGTTTTGTTTGATCAGTTGTTTCGTCACTATTTGACAGAGAAACAGATTTTCCCAAACAGCAGACTCTGTTTAAAACCTAAATTTCTGAGAACAACTCAGAAATTTCACCATGTTTACTTTCCAACACATATTTAATTACCCAGACTTTTAATTAGGTTTCTAATCTGTTGCAAAATCCTGCTTTAACCTTTTTTCTTTCTATAGCCAACCTCCTTCACCTCCACATGTAATACCAGAACCTCAGGTTTTATGACCGGTCCTCGTCTCCTGAAGCAGGCTACAGACGTTCAGGGACCGAACTTTGATCGTCACAGATACTAATGTTGTTTACTGTCAGTCCAGTAAAAATATTTGGAAGCAAAATATTTGGAAAAGCAAATGTTTTGCACCTCCAAAATATTTGAGAAGCAATCTGAGAGGATCCCCCTGTACTTGATTTTTCCCAGTGTCTTTTAGTCTACGTGTCATTGTCTTTATGTTAGCATTCGGATCTGCTCTGGATCCACGCCAGAGCCGCACTGCCTTCGGGTAAACTCACAGTCGATCCCAGAGTCTGTGAAAAGTCACTCTGTTCTCTCCACCGCTCTCCTAGGCGTCCAGTTTGAACTTATGCTCAGGAACAGACATCCACACAAAGGTTATCATTATAACCCCACTAAAGACATTCCCTCCAAAATGAACTGTGTCATGATGTGACTGTATGTGTTTCACTGCGGATTAGGCTAAGTCCATTATTAATGCAGACCACATGGAGTAGCTGTGAAAACATATTTGCCCCTCTTTATGAACTCTACTGAGCTCCTTGGTCTCATGTTTTGATAAAACATACAGTTGGATAGTAAATCCGTTTCCCCCTTAGCAAAAGCTTCAAACCTTTATTTCATAATTTGTGTTTGGTTAAATAATAAAAAGTTGTTCTTTTAATTTTATTGGTAAGTTATAAAGTTGCCAACTTTTGCTATCCAAAGTTATCATTTGGTAACATCAAATGAAGACAATGAAACGGGTAAGACAAACTATTGTTCAATCAAGTCAATGAATTGGATTCACTAAATGGCAGATGTGAAGATTTCTTTTGGAGTTTTCAAGTTATCTGTAATTTTTGTACAAAAATAATTACAATGTAATTTTTTCAGCAGGTTTTACCACGATCAAATGAATTGCATTGAGAATACTTACATTGAAGACTATGATAAGTAGTTGCAAAGCTGGTACAAGTACATCTCTAGTAAAGCTTCGTCTGTCACCTGTAGATATTGTCGCTCAATAAAGTTTGTCCTGATTGGTGAGTGAAGTTTTTTCCATTCCTAAGGTATTTATTAATCTGATGGAGACGTTAAAGTCACACTTAACTTGTTTTTGAGAAATGGGGGGTTGTCAGAAGCAGAGTGTAGCAGGTGCTGGCCGTCCATGGGGGCATATTTGTGTACTCTGCTCACTCAGTGGGAACATTTTAATTTGATCCCTTTGTTTCTATAAAACAGGTCAGGATTTGCTTTACCCTCCAGGCTATTTGTGTCAGTGCTGAAGCAGAATTTGTTGAGGTGAGACAGGATTGGATTGTTTTCAGAGAGAGCCATCAAAACTCTTACTTGGTACAGAGTTTCTTTGAAATAAGGCTTTTCTTTCGCCTAATTAGTTCACTAAGTTGTCATTTAGGCTTCATTTTCACCGGGTAATAATTAGATTCCTATCTCGAAAAACACCATGCCATACTGGAGAAATCCTGCTTGGGTGACCGTAATCATTTTCTCAATGATTTCATTCTGTGAATAAATCTGAAAGCAATTAAGTAAATGTTTCAGTTGGTGAAAATTTGTTCAGCATGCACTGTGCATTTGCCACAGATAATGACTGTATTGTTTGTTGTCTGAAGTGGAAAATACACGCACATCACATAGGAATGTTCTGCTCTCTGACTTTGTATGCCTAAAAAGTTCGATTTCCCAAATGAAGTGATGGCAACTGAATTGAGATTTAAATCCACAAAAATGTAAATCTGTTTTTTTCCCTTTAAGACGTGTTTTTATACAAATTTTGCCAAAGTTCTTTGTGTTTAAAATGCTCAAGAACCTTTGAATATGAAAAGGTTAAATGTATCAACTGTAAATCTACAGTGCTACTTACTGGCATAATTACAATAGTGTTTTGGGAACATTTTTGGTATTTGAATGTACAGTGGACGCCCCACCTATTTGTGTTTAATATTCACAGATTAACCTATTCCTGGATTTTTCTGTGGAACATGACTCCAAATTATTCGCTAAACATTTGGCTGTTCATCATTTGTTTGCATAGCATGTCTAAAATACTTTTAAAAATTGCAGCTTGGGTAGCAGAAATACTGAGGTGCACGCTATTAAATGACATTTGTAAAGCAGCCAATCCAGGAGCGCCATTTATTCTCCTTGGTGCTGATTGGCTGTGCCCTTAAAAGCAGAGATAAAGAAGACTGTAGATGTTTGATCTGCTCTAATGCTACGATGGTTTTCACTGTTCCTATTAATTCACATTAAGGTATATTTGTTGTTAAATTTGTTGGATGAGAAATTATTATGAAATATTACAAGATCTTGTGTTTACACTGTGAATAAGTTAGATTTCCGGGTTTTGCATATTTTGCTTATTACAGTATTTTTCATAATATAATAATGACATGAATATGTTTTTCCACACAAACAATATTTCTCCTATCCCTACTTAAATCCCTGCTGCTTCAATTCTGTGCATATGAACAATCCTGGTATATCTGAAAATTCTCCATTTTCCCAAAACAGTATTTGCTGATTTTGTTTAGAGTTTTGCTTCATTTTGCAGATTTGAGTAGTTCTAGTTTGAGATCTTATGTGCTATAAAGCCAGCAGTTCTCCCTCACTGTCATTTAGAGACTGGAAATCTGCAATAGCAGCATCCTCAGTGCATGACGTTTAGACACAGAGGTCATTTCTGGTAGCCACACTGGTGAATTTTACATGATTGATGTGACAGATTTATACGGACCTTAATGCAGAACCTTCTGTGAACTCATGTTTGCAGTCAAACATGTTTCTGGTTTCCTGGGATTCACAAACATGATATTGTTTAAGTTGAGTTTTCAGGTTTAATGCTGCTGTTCTTCTCAGAGATTCTCAGCAGAGGATTGAAAACTGCAGAGAGAATGTTGCAGAAATTCTTAATTTTTATTTTATTTTTATTGGCTTTTTGTTCTGTTAATATTTCATATGTTGGTATTTCACAGAAATCTATGCAAGGACAAACGCAGGCAGGCTCTGTAGCACTCGCTCTTGTCTTTTTCTCTTCCCCCAGTGCTGCAGATTTTCTTCTTCACACAACATTCCCTCTCGCTCAGACCGAGCGGTGATGAAATATGTGCCTAAATTTGGATATTCTGCTGGTGCAGGGCAGGTGTGAGCTTTCATCTTGCACTTTCTAAAAGTGCTCTACACGGTGCTGAGCTTTTCATTAGCAGCTCTCCTTGCCCCCCTCCAAGAATAACGCTCAACTTTCCATCAACACCTTGAATTGCAATATGTAATAAAGGTCTTACGTCCTTTCGCACACAGCTTTTACAGCAAGCTTTTATCTCAAAACATCTTAAGGTGACTTGTAAGGGATTCAATTGAACTTGTGTGCCCCAGGTTTTGAACAAAGTCTTGGTATTCCTATTGATTAATGCATTGATCCCGTGTTGTTTTGTTTTTCATAATTCCCAAGTCATTGAGTAGGTTTTGGACAGAAAACAGAGTGTAGGCCTGATTGGCCAGAGTATACTTTTCAATCTTTTTTCTAATTGAATCAGTCAAGCTATTTTGCTTAGTGCTTTCTCTAATGATGTCAGTGCAACACAACACTTCAAATTAAAATGTTCCTTTGCCTGTATCACTTCTTGTTCATTGACAGATGTGGGAAGAAACGTGAAGTGCTGGAATGATGATTGTTTGGCACCAACTTGTTGATATCAGGTTCCCCTAACCTAGTTTGGCAAGTTGGATATTTTCCCCTGTTTTTATGAGGGCACTGAATTATGACAATTGAATTCAATGACCTGCTGCTTTCAGAGCATTTATCAGCTTCTACTGGACACATTTTAAAGCACATTTGTACAATTTCACAAGATATATTTGGGGGGAAAAAGTGTAATTCTGGTGTTACGTGTTCATTCAAGTTTGTGTAATTCTGGTGTTACGTGTTCATTCAAGTTTATTTTTAGCAGAGCAGGATTGTAAGAATATGCAAAGCTAAAAAGAGACATTTGCAAGGGTCACTGTCATTTTGTAACCCAGGCTGCTGACCTAAATAGACAAATTAGATTGGAATGCCACTCCACCCATCCTTCAAACATATATTGCATTTTTGGGGGCCAAAATAATAGTCAGAGGAAGGTTTGAAAATACTGTATGAGGGACACTGTGGGCATCCGTTTAACAATTTGGAACGATTTCTGTGAGATAACTGAACACTGGTCATAAGCACTTGTAAAGTTGCTTTATTGATGCTGAAAAATAATTGTTGCACGCAAGAATGGCTGCTTCGCTTTTTCTGTTTGTGCAAACCAAGGCTCTGAGGAAAAAACTGTTGGGAAACACTGGGCTAAACACCAGGGCTTCTGTCAATAAGTTGATTCCTCAGCATTGGTTTGCTGTTAAAGCACACAAAACTCAAAGTGATTCCTGTTGTGTCTGTTTAAGCCACCACATATTGGAATATCACAAATGTTGTCACTTTTGGACCAATGAGAATTGAACGCCATATTTTGCAATATGTTTTCTTTTCTGTTAAAACAGAATTTTAGTTTATTCTTAAAGCCGAAAATTAAGTTTCGCTTCTTGGACTTCTTTGTCGAATCTAAATTTGAGTTGCAGTAAATATTTGACCAAAAGTTTCAAGGTGGTTGCTATTTTCATTGCGATGAATTGTAGACTTTTTACTCTTACTATTGTTTATTAAATTAACCTTGTTATTTTTTTTTATTTTGAAGAGTGAGATTGCAGTTGACACCCAGTGGACAGGGTCTAGGAACCATGACCTCCTGCAAATAGCAGGAATCCATGAATACTTGAGACCTCCTCTAAAATAGCTTATAATGCGTACTTTAAAAGTTCAAACGCCAAATATACTTTAATATTCATTAATATGCACAGTGGAAACTGTCTTATTAACATCACAAAGCCATGACCTTCAAGGTCATCTAGAACAGTTTGCGGCTGGGTTTGAGTCAGCTCTTCTAACAGGAAACACACATCACTAGAGCTGCAGGATGAATGTCAGTTGTCGTCTTAGCATAGATTTGTTGAAGTGCATCCAAGTATTAGAGATTACTGCACTTAAGCCATGGATATTGCCTGTTCTGCTTAGAAGCAGTGGTCCTTCTGGATAGAACAGGTTAAAAAAGATAACTTGCCACCGCACAGTGGACTGTTGACGGCCTACGGTACACAGTAAGTTACTTAGTCTTCGTCGTGTATTGTGTTGCTTTCAAGTCTGAAGCTGTAGTTCTCAACCAGTGAAAGGTGGAATGTTAACTTCAGGTTAGGGTTGGATTTTTTTCTTCAAGCATTCAGGTTTAGGTGTCCTGGTGTTCTTGAGTGATAGTACGATACAGTATGAGGTTAATAGGTGTATTCAGGTGTCATCTGGTGTACTGAGGCTGAGTGTACTGAGTGGACTTAAGTTGTGGATAGTTTTATCAAAAGCAGTGATGCTTCTGAATGTAACAAGCTGGGTGAGATGCCATGGGGGTGTTGACCACTGACCAGATACTTGGTGCCTTCTGAACAACTGAGACATGAGTTGAGGTGAGGAGCTCCATCTTCTTGGATCTTGGAGTAGAGCTGCTGCTCCTCCACATCAAAATGACTTAGTTGAGCTGGTTCAAGCCTAAGGTTTATGTGCCCACCATACATCTCTGTTTCAAGATTTCCTGTACATGTCTCATTGAGAGAACTCACTGGGGGATCTAAATATATCTCTTCTTGCCTGGAAACCTCTCCAGGTCACCAAGAATTAGCTGAAAAGTGTCTCTACGAATAATGATCACAGGGTTTGCGGCTTGGACCGAGGTGGTGGATTGCGAATAAATGGAAGACAATACATATACGCAGGTATTAAATATCTCGTTGGAAAACAGCTCAGCTCTATATACAAATGGACTTCATAACCTTGGTAGTGAACATTTTAATTGATACCCAGTTGTGTTTCAAAGGAGTTAGTCTTAATTCATTAAGGTTGCATTGTGGCTCACATGAAGTGTGAAGAGCTGACATGAAATACCAGGACTGTATCAACAAAACATAGCTCCCAAGATGTTTCTTTAGGGGAAATCTTTAGGGATCATATACATTACAACAGTTTTGTAAGTGACCTCAACACAAACCTTATCGCGACCCCTGCTCTGATGTATTGCTCGGTGAAAACCAGAGTTATATCCTCTGTACTGATATGAGTAGAAGATGACCTCCTGTGCCTCAGAATCGAGTTGCTTTAAGACTTGCTGAGCAGCCCATAGAAAAGAAGGATTTTTAATCCCACAGAGATGCTGTGTATCCTCACCGCTTCCTCACGGATGCTGAGCAGAGTGATGCAGGATCCAGTGAAATGTGTCAGCAGACAGGCAGAGCTGGAGGTTTATTTGGAAGCAGGATGCAGAAGGTCTTTTTTATTTGTCTCTACAGGAGGGAAGTTGCCTTCTTGTACCTCCCTGAGGTGCGCATTTAATTTCTTTGTTCTTAAAAATTGTGCGAGCATTTGCGGCAAAGCCTGCGCTCAGGGTCTCGGCAGAACTGAAGTTTATTTTTTCTATTTGCAGAAGCAAGTGTTGTTTGATTTGTATTTATTTTATTTCTGTTCTAATCGACCCTCCTTCTGGTCTCTTCTCATTGCTTTGAAGATGCTGCTGTAGCTTGTTTTCCTACCCCGTTTTGCTCCAGATGCTGTCATGACCCTAGTGAATAAAACAGTCGAAAATTATTTGAACAACATCTGGGCACGAGTCAGAGCAGCATCAGAGGAGAACGTCCGTCCTGGAGGGCGGTCGTTGGTAATTGAACCGTAAATAAGACATGGCTCAGGGGATGTAGGATGCCTGTGCAGGCAAGCGTGGGTTTGTATGTAGGAGAGAGACGGTTTCAGTGGAGAGTGTGTGTGCATCAGGACACAGGGGAAAGAGAAGAGGTGGAATCTGCCATATGGAGGAGAGGGAAAGACAAAGACAGGAAAAAAGGCAGCACAGAAGAGAAGAGGAAGGAGAAAAGTGGAGAGACTCAGCCACTCTTGTCAACTCACTTAATGCTCCCTGCTGGCCCCGGGGATGCTGACAGCACAGTTTTGTTGATTCATCCTCCCTCCCCGACCAGTTCCCTCGTCTTTTGCAGTCAGTCTCTGTCCTTGCTGCCCGTCTGAGGCTCTGTTCATGACGCCCTTTGTCACTTTGTCCTTCATTATGACCTTGTGAACCTGAAGCCCTTGCTGCT
Organism: Poecilia reticulata; assembly: GCF_904066995.2. NCBI lineage: Eukaryota > Metazoa > Chordata > Actinopteri > Cyprinodontiformes > Poeciliidae > Poecilia > Poecilia reticulata. Next base: position 39,849,605 of record NC_088831.1, read on the forward strand.
GGGCCTTTGGGTCTGATGATTGACATATCTTCCAAAAATATATAATGTTGCTTAAAATCTGGGAGGGGAAGGATAGAGGTACTCTACAGCAAAGATGTGTTACAGAAAGCAGATTATTTTAATTTCATGCTGAAACTCAACGAGTTACCCATGCTGAGTAAAAGCCATGTTATATTGATGCCCTTAAATGGAATCACAGTAACCAAATTGTCTTTACCACAACACAGCCAATTTGTGGTTAAGTTTGTGTAATCATTTATTTGTTGTATGCAACACCAAACTATTTGTGGAAAATTTCCACATTTAAAATATTCCAAAGAAAATGCAGTTTGGGAAGAGGCTGGTGTTTGCAAAGCATCCAGTCCAGGAAGACCTTTGTTTTACTTGTTAGTTTACTTGTTTACATCTTAGCTTCTGTGGTAGGACCAAGATGTTTTCCACTGTGCACATGAAAAAGGTAAAGTAGATCTTTAAACTACTAAAACAGGAAGTGTTTTTCAATCAAATTTAATTCCAAAACAGCTTTGTTACTCCCACAGAGAACATTTTAGAGGTTTCTTAAGTACTCACAGATTTCAGCTCTTCGTAGGTGGTTGTGGTCTTAAGCCAAAAAATGCCAGGTGTCCACTGTACATCTTACTATAAAACACTGTTATTGCACTTTCAACTATTACTTTGGTCCAGTATAAAAAAGCCATCTTATTAGGGGAATTGGTGATGATTAAAGTTGCAACTAGATTATTAGATCCAAAGCCAACCAATCACCTATTAAAGCTTTTTTTCTGAAATGTTTGTTAATAAATTGGGTAGTTTTCCTTGGAGGGTAGCATGGGCTTTAGATTGCTTACAGTATTGGTGTCCCGGGTGATCATGAAAACCTTGCAAGAAAGTATTAATATAATAATAAAATATTTGAAGACGGAAAGTATAAAAACTGCTGGTTGGACTTTTGCTCCTGAGATGTGGAAAATACCAAAAGGGAGCCGTTCTGAAGGGATTTTAGTAGTATTCTCTGCAGCCATCAATGTCCTTGACTCAGTTGTAAAGTTTAAATACTCTCTTTTGCTGAAACATCTGCAAATTAGAGAAAACCATTTCGTTTCTTGAGCGTTTCAAGGTGAAGAGTTTAAATTTCCAACCTCAGTTAATGGATCTCAAGTGAAAGTTCCTGCATGATTATAAAGCCTGATCACTGTAGTAGAAAGGCAGCCAGACGTATCGGTGAGTTCTGAGCCAAAGCTAACAATGGTGTCTGTATGGTGGTGGAAGTGACGTCTGTGTGTTCAGCACCGCTTCCTTGCAGATGTTGTTGTGAGTTTAGTCCTTGATTAGAAGCCTATCTGTGATCTCTGTGTGATTCACAGAAAAGAAGCAAATGAGTTCATGTTCTTTGTACTTCTTTATAAATCACAACTAAACCTCATGAGTTGGAGATTAGATTAAATTCTCAACAATGAGAGAATGATTTGGTGGAAGTTGTATAATCCCCTTTTATCACACCTTTGAACAAACTCAGTAGGTGGTTTTAAGAAAAAAATGTAAATACTGTCGTCAGAGTGGTACAAGATGTTTTTTAATGCCAGAGTTTTGTGATGCTGAGAAACTGTGATAAATAATTTTCAAACCATTTTGTGCCATTTAATGTGATATTTGTGTTGTCCAAAATAACCAGACAGGATTGCAAAAATTAGCTTAGGTTTTCATATCCTCAAATGAATACTTTCACTCTTCAGTTCATCCATCCATTTTCTTTACACCCTTGTCCCTTGGTGGGATTGGGAGGTGCTGGTGCCTATCTCCAGCTAACGTTCCGGGCGAGAGGCGGGGTACACCCTGGACAGGTTGCCAGTCTGTCGCAGGGCAACACAGAGACACACAGGACAAACAACCATGCACACACACACTCACACCTAGGGGCTATTTAGACAGACCAATTAACCTGACAGTCATGTTTTTGGACTGTGGGAGGAAACCGGAGTACCCGGAGAAAACCCACACATGCACAGGGAGAACATGCAAACTCCATGCAGAAAGACCAGGGCCAGGAATCGAACCCAGAACCTTCTTGCTGCAAGGCAACAGCTCTACCAACTGCGCCATTGTGCAGCTCCTCTTCAGTTCATACTTATAACAATTTTTATCAGGAAATGTTTTGTACTAAGAATTAAGATTGACCATCTTTGTTGGATTTTCCTGATGTTTCAGATGGAGATGCATTTCAAGAACAGTATTTGTGTTTCTGGTGTTATGGTTGCCATGCCATCTAGAAACAGTCATACAAATACCTAAAAAATAAGTAATAAATAGCTTTTAAAAATCATAATCTTTATCGTTATCACAATAGTACCACAAAATATCACAATAAAATTCAAAGTCCATACCACACACCCCTACTTGGCTGATGCAGATGTTAATGCCGATATACCGTGCATCACTAGTTGCGACATCTTCGTAGTATCTTTTTGAATATTTTTAAGGAATCTCTTAGTAGCAAACAAACACACTCATCAGTGTAGGTATTCCACTACAAACCAGCTCATTTTATTATATAGGACAATAAGTGCTCACCACTATTGAGGCTTCACTTCAGTTCCATGCTTGTACATAGAGGTTAGCCCATCTGAAGTCATGAATTCAGGTGAACTCCAGCCATTTGGTGCAGCTTGACCTCGTCTTCATGGCTCAGCTTAAGCTAAAGAGATGGAGAGACCTTTTTGTATTGTTGCCTAATCCTAATATGGATGACAAGGGCACGGCATCCTATCTTCACCTCTGCCTACGGCAAGCCTTAGTCATCTTGTTCTTCCCATCGCTTCCATGTTTTTCCACTTCACTGGATCAGCAGCATGACCTCATGCAGGACGGATGTAGCCGTTTGATTCCCTGGCAGATATTTATGTCTGGGTTGAATGTTGCTGTAAAGTTCGCCTGTCATGTGTGACAACCAGTTGCTTTCTTATGGAGAAACTAGATAACAGCCTGACGAATGGCAGCACCAAGTGCAAAGAAGTCTCAGTGTAAGCTGTAAAAGGACGTCAGCCGAAGCACACGAGGTGTAAGAAGCTGGAATAAAAAAATTGGGTTCCTGTGGACTTACAACTGCTGGGTTTATTGTTCTGTAGCAAACTAGGGTGCCTCTAGACAAAAGAAATGTGGGGTAATTCAGCTACAGTTGGTTTCATTAGTGGAAATTCCTCAGTTCAATAACCCATATAGGTTGTTAATCAAGTTGAGAAAATGTTCGTCTATTAAATCATTTTTAATTTTGCATTGTCTCATTGCAGCTAGACAGATAAACAGAAGATTTCACATTTGGATACAAAGTTATTTGATGTAGCAGTAAATCCCTGTTTCTGTCAAGTTTGAGCAGAATGATCCTGATTGTGATTTTTGCCATAAGTGAGCAGCCTCAGGCGGTGTGTGGAGTGTGGGCGGGAAGAGAAATAAGCCTTTGTGTTTTTTTGTCTCTGCTGAACACCAACACAGAGTGCAGTGGGATGGATCTGCCAGCCTGAAAATTATATCAACATTGTGTTGGAAATCAAGAGTTTTATGTCTGATCTGTAACAAATATTTACCTGGCTTTTTCTGTTAAAGACAGCTACTTACTGAATGCATTATTGGCTGTTTTTAATTATACATTTAACACTAATACTAATTTCAGGCGTTTTTAATTTTATCTTAATGCAGTAGTTATTTGATTTGACATACATAGGGAAATAGTATCAGGCACCTGTTATTGATGATGTCACCATTAGACTTTTCCTCTTAGATTGCTTTGTAAATTTGAGGAATTTCATATAGTAATGCAGTTGAAAAAGATTATATCAGAAATTGGCCCTGAAGCATCAGTAAACTCAAAATATTTAGTTGAAAACAGCTCTTTCCCATGTGAACAGTGTTACTTAGTGAAGAGGTGGGGTGTTTAAAATTAAATCCAAAAGGTATTTAAAAGGGAAAGCTGTTTGTTATGACATATTCAGACATGTTGTGGTTCTTTTGGGTTGCTAGACCGCAAGAAAGACAGACATTCAGAGGGTAACTGGAATGCTGAGCAAATTAAGTGTGCATTCACACCAGCCCTATTTAATCCACTTTCTACTTTGTTTGCATAGAGAGTCTGGCTTTTTTTGGAGAGGTGTCAATGCAAGATTTAAATCTGATGTGGATTAGAAACAAACATGCATATCTAGCACTGGCGGGTGAAGTGGCTCAAGGTCTTTTGCCAAAGAGAACTCCTGCAACTTCTAAAATCTGATGCCATTTTTGTTTACATTTTTGAAGAAGGAAGTTGTGCTAATGTCTCCTTCAGCTGTTCATGATGGAGTATCACCACAGACCAGTATTTAAACTGGTCACTCAAAAGGTTTGGTTCATTTCACACCAAACAGTGCAGTGTGAACGCAAACCACACCAGCTGAAAATGTAACAACTGTTACAATTTCGGTCCCCAATCAAACCATCTGCTGGACTATCAGGTGTGAAAACATGCCTTATTTGATCATTTTATTCTTTTAACACTATTGCTAATCTAAAATTTTAAAGAATTTTAAAGTTAATTTGGATGCAATGAAATATTGGTACTTTTCTATAGACTTCCACAGAAAGTGTCTCCAATCGAACAAGAGAACAAGATTTCCAACATGAGTGGCCTAAACTGGTTTCATTAGTAGTTTGGCCCTGCTCAATGTTGAAGAGCTCAGAGTAGAACGGTGATTCCTCCACTCCAAAAGAAGCAAGTGGTTTGGGCTTCTTGATTGAGATGTCTTCAGGATGCTTCCCTTTGGAGGTTTTCCATTCACATTTCACTTTGAAGAGACCCAGGGGCAGACTTAGAACTTGCTCGAGGGATTATATGTCCCTTCTGACTTGGTGTCTGCCTCAAGGTCTTGGAGGGTTGCAGGGAAAAGGGATGTCTGGTTTTCCCTCCTGGATTTATAACCATGGCAACCAGAGCTCTGTTAAGCTGTTGGCTGTATACGAAGACAATGGATGGATACTGAGTTTCATTAGCCTTATTGTCATGTAAACGGACCTAATGGGTAACAAGAAACTTGAACTGGTGCACAAAAATAGTCTGCCGCTTAGCTTATTTGTCCTCATTCAGCTAAAATATTATCTTTGTATCATATTTGTTTTAGTAATTAAATGGAAATGATATCTAAAAATGCAGTTCTGGAGCAGTGAAGCATGACTAATACTCAGACCCTATTGATTCCAGAAACTGTGAAGGCTCAGACACGCCATTCATTGCAGCTGAAGGGTTTTGTGTTGGGCCATTTTTTTATTCATTGCAGTGTTTAATATTAATAGAAGCATCTTATTGACTATTAATTACTGAGCATATTGCCCTTAGTGTAGCCTGTGCTTACATTTTTTAAAGTTTCAGGTGAAGACAACCCATCCCAGCCCAGCCAGAATCGATTATTGATGCACTCACGACCTTCACCGTGTTTACTTCTATTGACCTCTTTCAGAGGAATGAATGATGGAGCAGCGTAAAGACCAGAGAGGATAAAATATTTATCTCATTGACATTATTTGAGGTCTGACTCATGCACAGCGAGTGACTATTGTGATATTAATTCCCCCTCTGTTTATTTGCAGTCTGCTAACCGGAGCAGAGACGATGATGACAGCTCTTATGATTTACAGAGCTGATGGATTTGTCGCTGTGTTGCTGAGATAAATGGGATTGTGGTTAGTCAGCCAATAAGCAGCAATTTATTTGCCACCCCACTATCATCTCAGGCCGCCATGATAAGCACAATGACAAAAACAGGATTGATTGTTCAGTGACGGTTTTGTGTCCTTTATTATCAGGGAGCTGATTATTGGTTATTGAATGTGGTCGTTTTTGTGTCCTTGATGCAGAACCTCACATTAATTTAGTTCAGTTTTTTATTGTTGCCAATGTTTTTAGTGCTTAATCTGTCCTTGGATGAAATAATTAAATTAGCATTCATCCAAAGTTATAATCTTAAAGCCATACAAAAATACTCTATTTTGTCTCTGGGTTTCTGCATCATTTGTTGTCTCTCCACTGTATTACTAGGAGCATTTCGCTGTTGCACACCACAGTATATATCAGAGCTGCACACAATTTTGTCTTGCAGTCATCTTTGCAACAAACTGCTTGGATGAAATATTTGGTTTGCTACTATATTTACACTGACATGCTTGCACACCCTGCAGACACATTTCATATTTGATCTAGATTTAATGACAGAAATGCTAAAGCTCACAAAAGGAGGGTGGATATTTTGGTGATAAAATCACAATTTTCCACAATATTACCGTGCCATGTTCTAATATTGTGCAGCTCTTCTGTGGATGGATGCTAAGCTATTTTGGCCTATATTTGGTACATATTTTTGCAGCTGTTTTTGATAAAATTCTTATGAATTATCTCCTATATCGTTGCCAATCTGTTGCACATGTGCCTTGTGTGGGTTCTGGTGTAACGAAACTTAATGTTTCACAAAATGCACCTCCATTCCTGTTGACACCCATGTTAAACAGACACTAGATCCCCAACATACATGACAAAAAAATCTAATTGTTAAGATACGTTTTGTTGTACTTGTTCCCTCAGTCAAAGTTTTATTGAAGAGATATAGAAAGATAACATTGGTGTCTGTCTAAACTTCGGTTGAAAGCTGGAACGAAGTCAATAAAAGATGTCTGTTAACATGATATGTACAAGTCCACAAGTGGTTAAGATTCATCAGATGAGCCATCCAAACTTGACTTTCAAAGACTTGGTGCGGATGAAATGTGAAAATTACTAAAAAAGTAATGAACTAAATATGATAAGAACCGTCAAACCTTCAACAACATTAAAAAAATGTCCACAACTGCCTAGTGCTTGTTGGGTGGGTGGTTGTACTGACAACTGTCATTGGATTGAGTTAATTCTGTAAAATAAATATTTATAATTTTTCATAATCTGGTATACAGGAGTTTTTTGTTTGGGGAAAAAAACCAAAACAAATCCTATCTTGGGGTTTGATTTCAGTGCATTTAGATCTTGCAGTGCATGGAGTTAGTGATGCAGAGGTCCAGTAATCCCAATCTGAGCTCCAGATGGGATTTCAGATTATATAATATTTTTAGATTTTCATGGAAAAAGTTATTTCTTTTAAAAATATGTTGAATATGGATTATAGATCAAAGCCACCAGATTAGAAAATTATACATTGTTATATAATCTCAGTCTTAAAATTGGCTTTTACCATCTCGGTAGCCTTTTATCAGATAATGGATTAGGATTTTGAGCCTGAAGGCATCAAAGTTGAGGACAGTTATTGTTTTGGATAGAGGCTGAAGCTCTGTATCAGACTTTCTCTATGTTGAACACTCAAGGCTGTACATGCAGTTTGATTAAACATCCAGTTGGCTGGTCACAGATGTGGTTCATGCAAATAAACAGCATGTTGCTTGACTGTCTTCTTCACATAAAGTATTCTGTTGATGTGGTGCATTTCAACTGCTTTAATGGTTCTTACAATTCGTTTCAATGTGTGCATTTTTATTATGGTTTGTTTATCCTCAAGTTATACTATGTTTTTTTCCAGCTACTCCCGTTAGCCCGAGGGTAGTTTCCACTTTTTGTCCTTGTGCCACAAGCCAAATCGCAACCACGGCTGACTGATCTTTAGAAGCACTTAGAGTACTGATGTGGTTTGTTGGTGCATGTTGGGAATTACAAGTGCCCATATTGAGCCAGGGTTTGAGACATTCTAATACCACATGCATGCTCTTGCTCAAAAACATTCTTTTTTTTTTTACAATTAGTTACAGGAACTGGTTTCTTTTATTCACTTTTTGATGTTGTGACTGTAAGTTTTATTTTCACAATTACATACACCAAACCCAGACCATTACTCTCCCTCTGCCAGACATTTAGGAGGTTCCCCTTCATGCTACGAGCTTCACTTCAACAGCTTATCTTTGCGCCCTTAGCTTTAGTGCAAGATGAATCAGGACTCTGAATTATTTCACAGTGCACAAGGGATCAATTAAATCAAATTAAAAAATACATTATATATCCCAAAGACAAATTATTGCTGTTGTAACTCATACACTGCAAAAAGTCCCCTTTCAAAAACAAGAAAAAAAAGTACAAAAATAGGGTATAATTTTCTTAAAATAAGAAAAATTATCTGCCAACAGAACAAGAAAATTTATCTTGTCAAGATTTTCTAAAACAAGAAAAAATATCTTACCAAGATAAACCTACAATATCTTAAAATTAGTGTATTTTTACTTAAAACAAGCCAATTTTACTTATACGATTAAGATATATTATCTTATTTTAAGAAAAATTATCTCAAGTAAAGAAAATGTTACTTGACACTGAATTTCTTAAAATAGCGTAAAATTTTCTTATTTTAAGAAAAATGTTCTATGTATTAAGAAAATAAATCTCATATATTCTATTTGTATTAGTAAAATTGGCTTGTTTTAAGTACAAATACACAAATTTTAAGATATTTGTAGGTTTATCTTGGTTAGATATTTTTTCTTGTTTTGGAAAATCTTGACAAGATAAATTTTCTTGTTCTGTTGGCAGATAATTTTTCTTATTTTAAGAAAATTATACCCTATTTTTGTACTTTTTTTTCCCTTGTTTTTGAAAGGGGACTTTTTGCAGTGTATACCTAAATCTAGTTTATTTTTATTGTTGCATATGATTAAAATATATATTTTGTCACAGCTTTACTCAAGGTTCTTATGCTAAGACAAAAATCCAAAAATTGATCCTGTGAATACTGGAACAAGAGATGTTATTGGCTTGCTGAAATGAAGACATGAGTTCAATTACTTTTAACATCTTTATTACGTTTAAGTTTCACATAAACACAATAAAACATGACTACTGGTCAGAATTTAAAGTCTGGATGGGCATCTGATTCTGAAACAATCCTGTAAAATGACAGAACAATGACGATCTGACACATCTGCCGCACTAAGAGTCAAGCAAACCAAATTGTCCAAAGCAAAAAAAAATCTTGGGATTAGATGTCAACAATAGGAGCTTCCCCCGCAATGAACTTCTTCCAATAAGCCATAGCCTTTTATATGTGGAAGTCTTGCCTCAGTTACGGACGGCGTTCTCAAGACGTCTGTCAGCAGCACAGAGAGGAGTGGCCCCACACATGGATGCTGAAAGGTGTAGTAGCTATGATGTCCTCCTTTCAGAAGATCAGGGCAGGCATGGTTCCAATGGCCAGTAGAAAGTTGGTTTCACGATCACCACAGAGCTGAAAAGTGGTCTTGTTGAAGTTGTTGGGTCATCTGCTAATTGGAGCACAGACAGAAAAACAGTCACAAAACAAACCACGTTTTAGGGTCTAATCAGTGTAATGATGAATCAGTATCATAAATTTCTTACCTCAAGAATGTGAAGGACGCTGTCACTTGCAATTCCCAAAGTTTCTTGTAGATGGTGCAATACGTGATTGGAGATGTGTCTGGCATAGGTTTCACCATGGCAACAGTTTGGTTTACTTGAAAAATAAAACAAGTCTTATTTTAGTTCATGTGCTCAATTACAATATTACATGAATTCAAGATGGCAAGAAAGTCATTTTAATTAAATCAAACTACAACTTAAATTCACAAATCAAAAATAGTGTTTAAAATATCCTGGTAACAGTGTGGAATATCTAACCTAGGCTTTTAGACTCATTGCATTTAAGTTTTTAAATTACAGCACATCAAACACCCTCAAAGTTAGTGAAATACTAGGCGGAATTGCTCTTTAACCATTTCCCGAATCATAAGCTACGAATGAGAAGCCACCTTAGCTATGTTAAAAAACGGGAGCTACCAAGAACTCGTGTCGATATTTTTAAGCCACAGCTATTGTGGTTAATAACTGTTCAAAGCTCATATTCACAAGAGCGGCTCTTTAACCGCGGATGAAAATTGGCATATCACGACATGCTAACTAGCTTCAGTTAGCTTATCTTAGAAAGACAGACAACTTTAAACTTACCTCTCAGTACAGCAGCTGTAGGGTCTATACACGTAAAAAAGTCCTCCATCTTCATTCATGTCCAACCGAGATTAGAGAATTTGCCAAAAGAAAATCTTATAAAAGTACAGTAGATAAAAGCTTAGTTAGACTGTTACAACTGAATTAACCGTTAATCAGGGCAGTTAAATGATCTCTGGCGTTGCCGTTAGTGATGTGCGGATTGATACTGAAATATCGATTCTTCCGATACCAGAACTTAATTCTTTAAAATCTATTGTCAGATCCAAGGATCAATACTTTCAACACTTTAGTAATTTGAGATAATGTAAATTAACAAGAGCAAGTTAGAAAGTAACTAAATTATTGAGATCTTGCCGAAATGAAACGTTGTTAATGGGAACTACTTTTTCTTCCGCCTGGTGAGTATGTAATGTGTAAGGACGTAATGCCCAAGCGCAGCGTGCTGCTGACGCTCACTCACTCAGAAATGGACATGTTGACAGATTATAAAAAAAGTGACATGGAGCCATTTCAGCTGTCATTTTATAGTAGTTTTAATAATTAAACAAGGATGTGTTTAGTAGGGTTATTACTTTACTAATTTTCATTTTTTTAGTTTGCAACTCCATTTTCATATGTTTTGTATATTTCTGCTGAATTAAAATAGCTTATAGTAAACGAGATTGTTCTCAATGTACTTCTGAGTTTAAAATGAGTGCATCAGAGTACATTGTGTTCTTTTTATGAAGCCAAGATATGGATTACATTTATTTTTTATTTAATTAAGAAACAAATTAATTGTCTTTTGCACAAAGTATGGGATCTGTATTGCCAATACCACCTTAAATTTTACTCGGTATTGGATCGGAAAGAAAATCTGTTGTATCGAACATTAATACTATCTCACTGACATTTTGGGCGCTTTCCCATGTGGATTGTATGATGTCATAAAAGGGGTTACAAACATGATGAATAAAATATTGTTCAAACTAATATTAGTAACTTATAAAGTAAGAATTTGAAATATAAACCAAAAGTTAAAATATTTATCATGACATTGAGCTAATCAATATTGTTGATTCTAATCTCATTGTGTGGAATACCAGCCATTTCAAATCACACATCAATAGAAATTTCATGACATGTCAGTAAGAGGTTGCATCAAGAAGATCAAATTAAGAAGGTCCTTAGCAGATGGAAACATGCCAAGAATTATCTTGATATATAAACTGATATTGTTTCTGAAATTGTTGTGTTAAATGTCAATCGTTTAAATATTAAATTATAATTTCCTGTACACTCTGCCAACTTATACAAGAATATAAGTTCATGGGTTTTTTTAATTTTTCATTGACAATAGCACAAAGGATTCCATTTGGACATAGTCTGTTTTAATTATCTGAATACATTTAATTAAGTATGTGATTTCGCTTTCTGTGCTTGAAATAAGAAATTTTTACTTATATAAAATAAGTTCTAGACTTGAAGTTTGATTGGTAAATATTGATATTCTAGATTCTAGCACATATTTACTCATAATAAGTAATATTTTCTTAACATTAAGCTTTTATATCTTACTGAGATAATTAAGTACAAAAACACTTAAAATAAGAAAAATATTCTTACATAAATCCCTCTTGGTGAGAAAAATTATCTTGTCAGAAAGAAAACAAGAAAAATCTCCTTAATTTAAGATATTTAATCTTACTAAGATTTCAGTTTTTGCAGTGTATGATCTAAGTATCTACTAAGCATCATTGAAGATGTCGATGCTGTAGACAGGAAGGATCTCCGGTAGTTGTCAGTCTAATGAATCTGAAGAAGCCTCTGACTGAAGACATGACATGCTAACAGCTCAGTTGTTGGACAGCAAAGATGACAGTTCAGAGTAACAAATTATGAATGACACCATCAGTTGTTGCACTGCAAAAAGTCCCCTTTCAAAAACAAGAAAAAAAAGTACAAAAATAGGGTATAATTTTCTTAAAATAAGAAAAATTATCTGCCAACAGAACAAGAAAATTTATCTTGTCAAGATTTTCTAAAACAAGAAAAAATATCTTACCAAGATAAACCTACAATATCTTAAAATTAGTGTATTTTTACTTAAAACAAGCCAATTTTACTTATACGAGTAAGATATATTATCTTATTTTAAGAAAAATTATCTCAAGTAAAGAAAATGTTACTTGACACTGAATTTCTTAAAATAGCGTAAAATTTTCTTATTTTAAGAAAAATGTTCTATGTATTAAGAAAATAAATCTCATATATTCTATTTGTATTAGTAAAATTGGCTTGTTTTAAGTACAAATACACTAATTTTAAGATATTTGTAGGTTTATCTTGGTTAGATATTTTTTCTTGTTTTGGAAAATCTTGACAAGATAAATTTTCTTGTTCTGTTGGCAGATAATTTTTCTTATTTTAAGAAAATTATACCCTATTTTTGTACTTTTTTTTCCTTGTTTTTGAAAGGGGACTTTTTGCAGTGATATACCTAAATCTAGTTTATTTTTATTGTTGCATAGGATTAAAATATATATTTTATCATAGCCTTACTCAAGGTTCTTATGCTAAGACAAAAATCCAAAAATTGATCCTGTGAATACTGGAACAAGATATGTTATTGGCTTGCTGAAATGAAGACATAAGTTCAATTACTTTTAACATCTTTATTACGTTTAAGTTTCACATAAACACAATAAAACATGACTACTGGTCAGAATTTAAAGTCTGGATGGGCATCTGATTCTGAAACAATCCTGTAAAATGACAGAACAATGACGATCTGACACATCTGCTGCACTAAGAGTCAAGCAAACCAAATTGTCCAAAGCAAAAAAAATCTTGGGATTAGATGTCAACAATAGGAGCTTCCCCGCAATGAACTTCTTCCAATAAGCCATAGCCTTTTATATGCGGAAGTCTTGCCTCAGTTACGGACGGTGTTCTCAAGACGTCTGTCAGCAGCACAGAGAGGAGTGGCCCCAGACACACGGATGCTGAAAGGTGTAGTAGCTATGATGTCCTCCTTTCAGAAGATCAGGGCAGGCAGCATGGTTCCAATGGCCAGTAGAAAGTTAGTTTCACGATCACCACAGAGCTGAAAAGTGGTCTTGTTTGAAGTTGTTGGGTCATCTGCTAATTGGAGCACAGACAGAAAAACAATCACAAAACAAACCACGTTTTAGGGTCTAATCAGTGTAATGATGAATCAGTATCATAAATTTCTTACCTCAAGAATGTGAAGGATGCCGTCACTTGCAATTCCCAAAGTTTCTTGTAGATGGTGCAATACGTGATTGACGATGTGTCTGGCATAGGCTTCACCATGGCAACAGTTTGGTTTACTTGAAAAATAAAACAAGTCTTATTTTAGTTCATGTGCTCAATTACAATATTACATGAATTCAAGATGGCAAGAAAGTTATTTTAATTAAATCAAACTAGGACTACTTAAATTCACAAATCAAAAATAGTGTTTAAAATATCCTGGTAACAGTGTGGAATATCTAACCTAGGCTTTAGTCTCATTGCATTTAAGTTTTTAAATTACAGCACATAAAACACCCTCAAAGTTAGTGAAATACTAGGCGGAATTGCTCTTTAACCATTTCCCGAATCATAAGCTACGAATGAGAAGCCACCTTAGCTATGTTAAAAAACGGAAGCTACCAAGAACTCGTGTCGATATTTTTAAGCCACAGCTATTGTGGTTAATAACTGTTCAAAGCTCATATTCACAAGAGCGGCTCTTTAACCACGGATGAAAATTGGCATATCACGACATGCTAACTAGCTTCAGTTAGCTTATCTTAGAAAGACAGACAACTTTAAACTTACCTCTCAGTACAGCAGCTGTAGGGTCTATACACGTAAAAAAGTCCTCCATCTTCATTCATGTCCAACCGAGATTAGAGAATTTGCCAAAAGAAAATCTTATAAAAGTACAGTAGATAAAAGCTTAGTTAGGCTGTTACAACTGAATTAACGGTTAATCAGGGCAGTTAAATGATCTCTGGCGTTGCCGTTAGTGATGTGCGGATTGATACTGAAATATCGATTCTTCCGATACCAGAACTTAATTCTTTAAAATCTATTGTCAGATCCAAGGATCAATACTTTCAACACTTTAGTAATTTGAGATAATGTAGATTAACAAGAGCAAGTTAGAAAGTAACTAAATTATTGAGATCTTGCCGAAATGAAACGTTGTTAATGGGAACTACTTTTTCTTCCGCCTGGTGAGTATGTAATGTGTAAGGACGTAATGCCCAAGCGCAGCGTGCTGCTGACGCTCACTCACTCAGAAATGGACATGTTGACAGATTATTAAAAAAGTGACATGGAGCCATTTCAGCTGTCATTTTATAGTAGTTTTAATAATTAAACAAGGATGTGTTTAGTAGGGTTATTACTTTACTAATTTTCTTTTTTTAGTTTGCAACTCCATTTTCACATGTTTTGTATATTTCTGCTGAATTAAAATAGTTTATAGTAAACGGGATTGTTGTCTCAATATACTTCTGAGTTTAAAATGAGTGCATCAGAGTACATTGTGTTCTTTTTATGAAGCCAAGATATGGATTACATTTATTTTTATTTAATTAAGAAACAAATTAATTGTCTTTTGCACAAAGTATGGGATCTGTATTGCCAATACCACCTTAAATTTTACTCGATTGGATCAGAAAGAAAATCTGTTGTATCGAACATTAATACTATCTCACTGACATTTTGGGCGCTTTCCCATGTGGATTGTATGATGTCATAAAAGGGGTTACAAACATGATGAATAAAATATTGTTCAAACTAATATTAGTAACTTATAAAGTAAGAATTTGAAATATAAACCAAAAGTTAAAATATTTATCATGACATTGAGCTAATCAATATTGTTGATTCTAATCTCATTGTGTGGAATACCAGCCATTTCAAATCACACATCAATAGAAATTTCATGACATGTCAGTAAGAGGTTGCATCAAGAAGATCAAATTAAGAAGGTCCTTAGCAGATGGAAACATGCCAAGAATTATCTTGATATATAAACTGATATTGTTTCTGAAATTGTTGTGTTAAATGTCAATCGTTTAAATATTAAATTATAATTTCCTGTACACTCTGCCAATTTATACAAGAATATAAGTTCATGGGTTTTTTTTTATTTTTCATTGACAATAACACAAAGGATTCCATTTGGACATAGTCTGTTTTAATTATCTGAATACATTTAATTAAGTATGTGATTTCGCTTTCTGTGCTTGAAATAAGAAATTTTTACTTATATAAAATAAGTTCTAGACTTGAAGTTTGATTGGTAAATATTGATATTCTAGATTCTAGCACATATTTACTCATAATAAGTAATATTTTCTTAACATTAAGCTTTTATATCTTACTGAGATAATTAAGTACAAAAACACTTAAAATAAGAAAAATATTCTTACATAAATCCCTCTTGGTGAGAAAAATTATCTTGACAGAAAGAAAACAAGAAAAATCTCCTTAATTTAAGATATTTAATCTTACTAAGATTTCAGTTTTTGCAGTGTGGAAAGCACTGCTAATCCACCTCATTTGTTTTTTCAGCTTATCTTTAAATCTCTGTTTGGCCGTACGGTTAGAAAGCTGGGTAGAGAGAGTCATGGAAATGATCCTTGTCGTTAAGATCTACGGAAGAGATGGTTTATACTTCCTCTCTCTCTGCTCTTTGGTAATGCTCTGCATCTATTAAGCCTCCTGTCGTGTAGCTCAGGTATTATTTGAGCTTTTGAGATATTAATCAGTTGCTCCCAGCTGTAAAAACAAAACCTTGTTGCCACGGTTGCGCATCTTAACGACTGTCTGAAAGTAGAAAAGGAAGAGCGAAAATCCTACCGACTGAACGGCATCCAAAACCAGAGGGAATCTGTCCAAACATGCATTGTATCAACCAAAAGAATGATGAACAAATGTCTGCAAAAAAAAAAACACAAATCAGAACTATTGTAACAGAGCTACTCCTAACATGCTGCCACCATAATATTCTGGATCTGTGCTCCCCAAACAAACTGAGGTTATTTATTCATCCTACTCACCATTATCACAGTTTGTTTGTTTTGGGGTAATTCTATGTAAGGTTCTTTATAAATTATGCATTTGTAAAAGCACAAATTTGCTTAACATTTCTAGAAACTAAACTTTCAGCTTTTACTACTTTCTTTTTTTCTCCAAGATAATTGAATAATCCCTTTTTCCCCCCAGATTTGATCATTAAGTTGGACACATCTTAGTCTAATCTTTTGGATGACTTACAAGCTGACCTTTATCCCAACTGCTTCACATTTGCCTGCGCTTTCCAGCTAAAACATATAAATCATAGTTTTTTTTTAAATTATTTTCAACAAAATTTCCATGCAGATAGAATCAAAGAAAAATGTGGCAGCCAGACGAAGCTAAAAGCACAGAACTAGGTTTCTAGGTTACAAATATTAAACATTGATGTAATGAAATAAACACTACCTGGAGAGCAGATGTAACTTTCAAGCCTGCTCTGGACTGCTTAAAAGTTTATCAGTTTAAATTCAAAACACTGGAACTTCATTTAAGACGAATCACATAGTAAATATTTCTGTTTTCACCAGTAAACAGTTAATATCTGTCCATCCATCTTAATATCTAAATATCCACTTGTGTCTCTGGCTTTTCATGATCCTTCTGTCTGTCGTTTACCTCATCCATCCATCTTTCCATTTGTTTATCTGTCCGTCAAGCCTTACATGTCTTCATTAATCCATCCATTCATCCGTCAACCTCCATCTCCTCCTTCCTTGCCTCCTTCTTTACAGTCTGTTGTTGTTTAAGTTTATATATTTAAAACTTAAGCCATGTAAAAATATCCACCACATCTGATTCCTGGTGAATGTCTTTACTTACCTTTTAAACGAGGGCCTCAAGGGGAATGGGAACTCTAGAAAGTTGTCTGGAAAAATATTGGACTTTGACATAAAAATAATGTTAATTCCGTCTGTAGCGTCATTTCTTGAATTTTGAAATTTATCACAATATTTTATGGTTATATTGTGATAATAACAATGATGCTAAAAACATTACTTGTTACTACATGGCTGCATGGCGCAGCTTTCATAGCACCACAAACACAAATACTGCTTTTGAAAAACAATCCCATTTGAAATAGACGTCCTCAGGTTGACTCTTACTTAAAGTAGTGTGATTTATATCACAAAATAACAATATTTTCAAACTTATTGAAGTTGATTGATGCTCTTGTGAAACAGTGGAGGAAATGGTGAAAATAATACCTATAATACTGTTTTTTAAAGCAGTATTATAATTTTGATTTATCGAGACAACAATAAATCAAAATTCTTACAATATTTCACGATGCAATCATGTCTTCAAATAATTTTTATTCAGACCAGAACAGGTTGAAGTTCCAGGTCCTTTGACCTGGTTGTACCAGTCAAGTCCACCAATCTGCTTAAAAAGAGAAGGTTATATTCATCCTAAAGCTCCTGAATCATCAATCCTCATTGACAATTCAACTCGTTCCCATTCATGAGTTGCAGACTACAGCTGAGTGGAGGACTACACTCAGTTTGACAGCTATATTTCAGAACCACAATGGGTCAGATGTTGATGTAATCCCTCCTTCAGCAGCTGGTGAGGCTGATATCATGCTTCGAATTAGACTTCCAAAATATTCATGCATGCACACACACAGATGGGGGCAGGCACTTAAACACAGCGAACAAGGACGTTTTTTTTTTCTTCTTCTTCTTCCTTTTGTGTGAATGAGGAGCTGTGGATCAGTGGTTGAGTGTCTCCTCTGTGTGTCTGTGAGGTCGACAGCCCAGGGAAGATTAGGAGGAAGCACATCAAATGAATGAAAAGGATGAAAGCAGAAATGACGGAGAGGAGAAAGCTGATGGTGCAGGAACCCTGCAGCATTACACCCGCCTTAAGAGAATTATCTGTGCAGGGTCTTTGAAAGTGGACACGAACGCACACAAATGGACTCGTAATGCAGCTTGACTTAAATCCCATTAAAACTGTTCATTAATCTGAACGGCTTATTGCCGATTCATGTTTATTCATACTCTGTTTCTGTTTTCCTGCATCACTTTGCTCCTGCTTTGTGCATAACTAGTGGAAAGCACCGCTGTATGGATTATCATCATGCATTTTCAGACAAAAGATATTGCTTTGTGCCCTCATATGTTTTAGATAATCATTGAACTGTTAATAATTAAGAATGGGCGTGCTGGCGGACCGGCCGTGGGACCCGACTGCAGAGAGTTTGTCATTAACTTGGGTGGTTGGCCTGAAAAGCGAGGGTGGGGTTGAGCTGTAAATGGAAGCAGTTTGATCCAGCCACGCGTCACCATAGCAGGGCCACAACACATACCCCTGCTCCCTCATGCTCACTGGTTTCCATATGAACAATTGGCACCATTCTCAACACAGAGATGACCACATTTCCACTCTAAAGGCATGCACAAATGCATCAAAACTTTGGAAATTCTTGTGGAGTCAAACTTTTTTCCCCCCTTCCGTTAAAGAGAAAAACTTCCATTCAGATCTGAATGCAAATACAGCTTTACAAAACAACTCAGAGCTGTCGAGGGTATCACATTTTGCCATGTTACAACCAAACTTCAGCATATTTTATTGGGACTTTTTGGGAAGTAACACAGTTATTCACACTAATGTATGAAGTAAAGAAAATCCTATGGTTTCAGAAATACTTCATACATAAAGATTTGAAAAGTGCTCAAGCCCAATTAGACAATAAATCAATAATAATATATATCCCAATAGACCTATCAATAGATAATACATCAGATAAAATATTCAATATGTAGAATATTCCCTGAACTCTGATCCAGAACAGCAGAGCATTCTGGGACATGCAGACAGAGGAAAAGCTTTAGCTGCTCAACCTCTCATGATGAGCTAAGCAAGATGGGTCACATTAACCAGCTTCATAACTCATTCACTCTTTGGTTGCCTAGCAACAACCTGTTGAGTAACATGCGCAGCAGCAGTTTCGAGTTTCACCAACGTGCCTCTTAGCTGCTTAAAAATAAACAAAACGGCATGGAGTGAAAACTGTGGATAAAACAGGAAAGGTCACATCACCAGTGTGGCAGCATTTCACGTATTTAAAACAAAAAAGTAAAAAATTGCAAATTTTTGATATTGATCGCTGATGTGGTGACAGGTTTTTCAGCCACATCGTCCAGGACCTTATGGCCCTAAATAAAATCCAGTGCAATCAATTGGCTCCGGAAAACATCTAATTGGTGATGATCACAGTATAAATCCAGCTGAAATGTCAACAGACAGCATCGTAATGTTGAACGAACACACCAGACAGGTCAGGAATAAAATTCTAGTGAAGCTTAATGCATTATCTGAAAGCGGATAAAGTATGACACAACTACAAACTACCAAGACAAGGTCGTCCATCTAAGTGGGGCAAGCAGAGCATTTCCACAAAAAATCTGTAACTGGATTCAAAAGCTGATGTTCAGAAACTCTCCATCCAATCTATCTGAGACACTCTTAAAGACTCCACAGCTGTTATTACAGCTTTGTGTTGATCTGTAATGCATAAAAATACATTTTCTCATTTGATTTGAATTGAATGTCTTTGTCCTGTAATGGTTTAGTCTGAATCATACATGTATTGTTTTGAAAAGATGTTGTAGGGAAGAAAAAAAAATACTCCAAACTATCTCCTGAGTCTGAAATGTAAATTAAGAACAGCTGATGTTAAAAGGATTAACAGTACATTTATCATTTTTGCAGTGTGGATAATACTAGTTTGTGTATATGGTTGTCAGCCTTGAGTAAACCATCCCTATTTCAAACCGGCGCTTTGACACTTTCGCCATTTGTGTATTTGTACAATTGTGCCATGAATCAACCAACTGGCTTTCCGTTTCAGATTTTGGAAATCTGTGAATTTTAGTTGTACAAATACGATCAGGATACCTGACATCGCCTGTACAGATACCCCACTGACGGTGGAGAACCATTCTTTTTCGAGTCCTGACGCAAAAACTTTCTGCCGGTCTGCTAGTCCACAATGTACATTAGCATGTGTTTACTACTGTGGCTTGGTTCATGAAACAAAGATGGAGAAAGGCTTTCTACCTTCACAGCTTGAATGAATTTTGAAAGTTAAGCAAACTGGACCTTAGTCATCCTTTCTGACTGCATTTCAATTGGGTTTTATCACCCTATAGTAAAGAAATACATAGAAAATATGTCACTGTTGAAGTTCGTCTGCTGGATAATAATGAATAAATTTTCTTTTTCGAATAACAGGTAAACATTTTGGCATGTTTTGTTTAGCGGATGTTGCTGATGGATTTATGAAACCCATACCATGTTATTTCTTCTTATACGCTCCATATTCTTGTTTTTTTTTTTTTCCAACATGAGGTAAATGTTTTCTCAGACACGACCCTGATTGGTCTCATTTGATCATAATTTAGATGAGGACCCGCTTCGTCTGTGTTTACATGTGGCACACGTGCAGAAAAACTGCGTCTCGAGCCCCGCGGGCCACGGAGGATGTTGGCTAACCGGACCCATCTGCCGCGCTTGCCAAGCGTAAACGTCGCTAATCAGAACCTTGCAGACTTACGGTCAGAACAAATCTCCCTGTTTCAGTTTCAAAGTGGGCCGAACAAGTTTTAAACAAACAACCAGCGTAGTTTTGCGCTGCTCTCGCTCCCTGAGGGGAAGAGCTAGTGATCCGATCTCAACCCGGCTGAGCTGCGTTTCAAATGCTGAAGGCTCAGAGCGGCTCAGACAGTCAGAAACACACACACAAAAATGAAAACGAACACAGAGGGCGGGAGGGTAAAACGTAGCGAAAGCATGCTGAATTCAGTCATCAATCTTACGTGAACTTACCGAATGAGTTTACATGCCTCACTACAAAATGTCAAGTATGGTTTGTGACTCCAACGGTGAAGAAAGAGTTAAAATGACACGCCGGGATCCAGATATTCGGCCAAACGCGGAATACATCGGGCTTGTCGATGCCATTAGCAGCTGATAAGTGCACACACTCAGACATACAAACATGCGACTCTGCTGAGCAGCGTTGCCGCTAGGCTACAATGCATGGGCTCAGTCAAGCGGGAGTGACCTCTTTTAATGCAGCAGCTCTGCTCGGTTCCCTCTCCTGCATCAGATTGTGACTCCCGTTGTGTGATGTGTATAAAAGAAGGGTTAATCCGCCTCCCGGTCTGGTATATGTGTGTGTACAATGTGAGTGATCTTTGTTGACCTTGTGTATGCCAAGTTTCTTTCAGACTTAACTTCTCTTGATGGTGTGAGAATTATTTATGTGTTTCCGTCTGGGAGTCGGCATTAATCTCAACATTGCACCCGTAGGTGTAATAAGCAGTTGAACCAAAGACATTAAAATGCCATGGTCTAATAAGTTGGCTGTGCTTTTCCGGGCTGTCTTATCATATTAAATCCAATTCTATTATGTAATTTGTTAAATCTGACTCTTTATTTAAAAACATGGCCATTTAAAGCCCTTTCACCTCCTTATGCACTAATCAAATGCCTTTTTCTTTTACAGATGCAAGTTCTGAAAGAGTTATTGTTACTGGATCTGATTTATTTTGGACATTTTATCTAAGATCATTTGAGGGAAAATCCAGTTTTCTGCCATGTTTTTAGCTGATATTTTTCTTCGCACTTTGGGTGTTGGGTGCGACGCACAGAGCTGTCAACAGAGGTGTCAAACAAGTGACAAGTTTTCTGAGCAAGCAACAAAAACAGATGGTTTAGGGAATAGAGACCCGACTGAAGAGAGAAATGAGACGGAGTGCAGAATGTTTATCCACTTTTCACAGGGATACATATCACTTGAGTCTTTTTGTGATTTATTCTAGTTGTTTCTTTTTTCATGGTGGAATGAAAACATTTGACTTGAATAATTGAATTGATTAAATGTTAGTAGAACCTCGACCACCCCCTTTTTGGTACCAGTCAACAAACTTCCTGTATAATTCGGGCTGAATATTTGACCACCTTTCTTGTCGTAATTGATTGATCTTCATTAGTCCTGCTTGCTTCTTTCCATAGACCTGACTTTTAAGCATTGCCCACATGTTTTCTACTGGATTGAGATCTGTACCTTTCTGCTTTATCCATTCAAAAACCAGTTTTGTTTGAGAGCCAGTATTGTCTAAATTTGAACCATCCAGCTGTTGATTAGATGCAAAGTGGAAGGTACTGAACGTAGACATCTTTTTACATTACTTCACTTCATTTTGTTATGAGATCAATATTGGTGTCAAAAGATCCTGTAGTTTCAGATTCCCTCTTAAAGTTTTATTTAAATATTTTATTGTAGTTTCTCAATTCTGTCGTAAAAAAGATTTT
Source organism: Poecilia reticulata (assembly GCF_904066995.2). Taxonomy (NCBI): domain Eukaryota; kingdom Metazoa; phylum Chordata; class Actinopteri; order Cyprinodontiformes; family Poeciliidae; genus Poecilia; species Poecilia reticulata. Next base: position 39,872,016 of record NC_088831.1, read on the forward strand.
GCTTTGATTTGCTCGCAAATGCAGTTTTTTTTTGCACTTCACGCAAATTGAATGTCATATCATGTAAATATGTCAAAGTATTTTGCAGGCACCTCTAAACTTTATCTAAATGATCTCCTTGGTTTTAACAAAATGATTCAACGAAATAAAATGCCGAAAGGTCAGAAGTAACGGTATTGGTATCGGTGATGCTGTCCCTGTATTTACTTAGTATTGGTTTGATCCTGTAATAAGCAGCTAGTTCATTAGCTCATACACTTTATGATTGTAGGTAAAAATTCTCCCTGCGAGGTTTTTGTGTTAGTAATTACCTAAACTTGGGTGTGTTTTCATCCTTGTTGTTTTGCTGTTGTGTTTGAAGTCACTGTTGCATCAGAGTTGAATTCATGTCACATTTTGACAGTAGCAGGGCAGCTTTGATCACATGAGCTGCGATGGCAGAGAGGTTTTATTCTTCATCACTTATTGCATGAAAAACCCTTTATTAGCCAGGCCGGATTTGCTGAGCATGTCTGACTGCCTCGTTCACTCAGCAACAAACATTTCTAACCATCAGTTATGGGCCACCGAGCAGCTATTTTTGGAGGCACTTTATGTTAATTTGCCAAAGATACCTTTGCAGCAGAGCTTGAGCTTTGAGTGAGTCATTCTCTTCTCTCTCATAAACTTTTCCCAGTGTGTGACTCCCGCACTTATCATTTGCAAAAAAGAAAACAGTTTTTTTTTTCTCTTTTTTTTTTTTTGACAGCGAACATCCCTTAAAAAACCCATCAGCTGTCAAACCAGCTGCGTAACGATGCTGAAGTCAGCTGAGCCTTGTTGTAGTCATCTACCACCTCTACGGCATCGACTGGCTTGTCAGTTTGACCTCTGACATTTTGTCACATCCAGCATCGACTTTCAGAGGCTCAAACACCAAATAAACCACAACAGTGTGTGTAAACTTAAAGGGTCATCGCGCTAACTGTATTAAAAATACACCTGAACGGGGAATAATTGGCACTTTGACATGGAGGTTTCTTCTAGAGGTCATGTTTAATTAAAGGGATGTTTACACCTAACTGCCTCCGTCATTCATCATTAATTGGATCTGAATGTTGCTGTTTATTGGTCTGCACAACGCGCCGGCAGGCTCGGTAACAGACACTGTTACTCAATCCAGGCACTTGGGTGTCTTTGCTCTAAGTTACAGTGCATCCAGAAAGTATTCACGGTATTCACCTAATGCATAATTTGTTATGTTACATTGCATTCATTTATTCTCTTTCCTCGACATTCTCTGCACATTTCTAACAGTGTGGAAAAAAGTTTTTGAGATGTTTGTAAATTTCTGAAAAGTAGTAAACCAAGAAATCACATTTATTAGTTTTGTGTTCACTAGTTTTGCAATGTGTTGAATTTGTGCGATAACAGTGACATGAGAATGCGGTTGTTTTTATGCATTGTGCTACAGATCTTTTGCAGCCCCCTTTCCTTTTTGGTTGGAAGATGTTTCATTAGCTAAGTGAACATTAGTAAATAACAGGTTCTGAGAACTGTTTTGGTTTTCTAGCCTGAAGCAAATGTGATGTAAAAATGCAAATGACCTTTTCCTCACTGTTGAAACGGGGTTAATTGCACTGTGTTGAAAGTTTGGATTAGCTCAGGGCAGGCTCCATTAGGAGCAGTCAGCACTTTAAAAATATTTAGCTTTTTCTCTTAGATTGAGAATGCATATGAGGGGTGAAATTATTCAGGAATTTAGATTTTTTTTCATGTGATTCATTAACAGTAATTTGCTCGCTCCTTGTTTTCTTTTATTTACTGCGATTGACGTCTGCCGCAGTGTTTGGCTGCTCATGTGGAAACTGCAGCAGCAGTCAGTGAGAATGCAGAGTCTGTGGAAAAAAAAAACAAACCTGATTGAGGCGCTGATTCCATGGAGAGGTGTTTGTTGGAGACCTGGCATCACTGTGAAAGCAACTGTCAGGATTAAACCACAAACTGCAATGTTTCTGCTGCTGCCGCTTGAGCAGAATGTAAAGGTGAAATCGGGGTTTCATTGGGAAAGCGCTCTTGTTTCCTTCGCCTGTGTTTTTGGTATTTGTTGGGAAGAGCTCCCACAGGATGCAGTAGCAGTGGTTGGATGCTCTTAGACTCACACTCATGCCTTCACCACAGTTAAATTAGTTGTAGGCCAAGCTCATGTCCTCAGAGACGAGGCAGTGCGTGCGCTTGTGAAGCGTGTCCTCCACCTCTCTTCCAATGCTTGGTTATAAAGACACAAGAGGGAGGAATAACTAGGTGACTCATAGCAACTCACAGCTGACTTATGTAACACATTTTATTTGGATTTCACATAAATCACCCAAAGCTTTTGTACATGGAGCACACGGATGACACGGTTTAATCCAAAGCTGTTGATCTTTCTTCACCCATAGGGTGTTTTCACACCTCATAGTCCAGTAGATTTGGTTCGATTGGGACCCAAAATTACAACATTTGTTCAGCTGGTGCTGTTTGCTTTCACACTGCATTGTGTCAAAGAATCTGAGCCCCTTGAAAAACCTGTTCACCCCTCGCTTGTGGTGGCGCTGCACCAAGAACCACTAAAGGAAACAACACAAAAACCTCCGAAGAAGACACAAAGCGCAACTTCCTTTCTCACAAAAAGTAAACAAAATGGACTAGTGTCAGATTTTAGCAATTTTAGGATTTATTTTTAGTCTTTGGTAAAACACCACAAGCTATTTATCCCTCTACTGCTGGACACGAGCATTAGTTTTGGTTGTATTTACCCAGAATGTCCTGCATTGTTGTCCACATATGCATTTGAGACGTGGTAGAGTTGACTTCAACCAAACTGAGACCTAGGTTTCAGGCTGACTAGAGCTCAACGTTGCATTCACAGCTCCTCAAGTGAACCAGACTTTCCAGACAAACAAACTGGAGTTCAATTAAAGCGTAATAAACCGGACTGGTTGTAGGTGCCTTGGTTTTGGATGAGGATTTGATTTGGGTACGTTGCAGCAAGAAAAAGATACAAACCTGAATGCTAAACTCTGATTCTTTGTACTTCTTGAAACATAAAATGCCTCTTACAGAATGAGTAACAACCCACCCTTACTGAGGGGCCATAAGTTAACACGGATTTTACAGCAAAGCAGAATTTATCTCCTTGTAGTTAAAACCAAAGGGTGCATTTCAGATTTTACTACTGGTAAGTCAAAAACTGACAGGTTGTTATAAAAAGACAAAGAAATATTAAAAATGAGCCATGGTGATAATTAATCTCAGGGTTTCTACTCAGTTTGGAAAAGTGGATGCTTTCGTTTTCTTGTATGGGTAAATATGGACAAAAATAGAGAATGGAGAAATCTTATTTTCCAGACTTTTTTGATTCCTTCATTTTTGTAACTCTGGTAATGCTTGTTAACTGCAGCTGTTTTTACATTGTTGTCTATTAATTTGGCATACTTTATCTTTGCTTTGCCAAAATACACCATGATTTTACATTTTATCCACAAATACTTTGGTTTTTAACTTATTGAATAAATGCAGGCTACAAAATTGGGCCATGAAGGGACTGTTTTAAGTTGCTTTTGCTTTTTGAAGTGGGTCTAAAATTCAAAACAGTACCAGAATCCACAATTAAGTCCAATTAAGTCTTGAATTTTTTAATGAAAAAAAAAATTGTAGGAACATTTTAATTTGGATTAAAATGTTAATCCAAATTACATTTTGGAAACTACAAGTGAAAAAGCAATTCAGAATCAAATAAAACTGATTTAGAAATATAGAATGAAAAGGCTGGAAAATGCTAAGCTCAATCTCACTAGGTGGCGCCTGTTAGTAACTAAATGGCATTTATTTACTGGTGTTGACCTTGCAAACCATTGATGGGAAGCTCAAATTAAGAGCTGATAATAACTTCTAATATCAGAGAGAATAAATACACAATTACTTACCATACCCATCTTACTATATGACCATATTCCCCCCCCTTCACTGTTGCTCAATCACCAGAAAGCCTGAATCCCCTGTACAGAAGTGGATATTCCACCTGTGTGCTGTTATTACCAGTCTTTTATGCATTACTTTGGTGTGGAGTGCTTTAGATTTAAGCTTAAATGAGTGTCAAACCTGTGAGTGATGCTTTTCCTGCCATGGTTTGTTATAAGTACATGTACATTCACATTCCTCCTCCCTATCGCTTTACACTCCCTTTATCTTAGAGAAGACCCTACAAACAAAATGAAAAGGAAATGCTGTACACAGAGGGTTCTGGTTATGACATTGCCTGTTTTCTTGTGCTTTATTTTGCATATTCAAACTTGGAGTTGTTTGTCATTTTAAGTTGTTTTTGTGGGTTTAGTGCTACCAAGCCAGGTGTAGGCGTAAGTACAGTAAAAGGTGTTACTTTGTTTTTAAGCATTCTGAAGAAAGGTTGCTCCAGTTCAAGAAGTCCTCTTGGCAGCTCAGAGACATGTAAAGCACCTTGGTGGATGGATAGAATACAAATGAAGCGAATATTCACCTAAGATGTTGAAGGAAGGAGTAGAGGGAGTTTTTTTTTCTTTCTCCATCCCACCAAGTCGCCCATCTGTCCATGAGGATACCATATGTCCTCAGTCCACAAGGTGTTTTCTTTTTAATGGACACACTGTCTTTAAGAGTTTGTTTAATGAACTCTTTTTTTTTTTTTTTTTTTTACATTATCCTGGTCCATTATCTCCGATTCAACAATCAGCAGCAGCATTAAAATCTCACGGCTAAAATTGTATATATTTCTGTCATAACAACCCTGAACCAGCGAGGCATACCGTGTCCCGTGGTTTCTGCAGACGGGTTGTTGGCAACGGATCCTGTGGGCAGTGAGGGTTGTGGGATGGGACTTCTGAGGATTTCTGCAGGATGTGCAGAATGCCATTAATGTCTGATCGGATTGATATAGAAAAGCGTTTCAGAGTCTGGATTTTTGCCATGTCTCTTGAGTAGAACATATCTGAATGGTTTCCCAGTCATTCACTTCATGGTAACCCTAGAAGGTTGAGTCGAAGGCAGTAAATTAAGATGGGAAGTTACTTTCTGTTCGGATGGGATGTTGAAACAGATCTGGATTTTCATGGTGCTCAGTTGAATTCTCCTGCTGGAGGAAGCAGGCAGGTGTTTTAGATACTCAGCGTTAGATGAACGTCACATGTTAGAACATTACCTGCTGTGATGGAGGATGGATACTTGTACTTATAACAACCCTGAAAAGGAGTATCTAGTTTGTTTACTTTGGATCAACATGATTAGATTCTTTTTCTTCTGTTGCTCTTCCCTTTGGTTTCTTATTTTGTTTTCCTTTTAATTCATGTAAAGCACTTTGAGTTGCCTTGTTGCTGAAAATGTGCTACATAAATAAAATGACCTTACCTTACAGTCAGAAGTGGAAATTGTTATTCCAGTTGGAAAAAATTGGCGATATGAAGCTGAAGTTTTATCACAATATTTAGCTGTACTATTCCAATAATAAAAGTGACAGCAAGAATTATTTATGACTACTTTTTTACTTAACCATAACCCTGTGACTGCATGACGCAACAATCATAAACGTTCTTTTTGGTCACATAAAAAAGTGACAAAATTTCAAATGTATTAATACCCTGATTGAACAAGCAATGGAGAAAATTGTAAAAAATAAGAATCCAGACAGTTTTGATAACTTTTTTGCCATCGTTAATTGGAGTTTATAGAGACAATAATAAATCAAAATTATCATTAAAAACTTATTGCAATAAATATTATGTATAAATGCTCAGTTAGAAAGTTCACCAAGCATTCTAGTATAGATACGTCACTCATATGTTTGAGTCTTGACTTGGACTTGAGAGTTAAGATCAAATGACTGGTGAACTTCTCTGGTACTTATTAATAAAAGCTGTCTTATTTTGCGGGTCTAGACAAATTTTATTTCGTAGCACCGGGAGCAAAAGTGGCTCTTGGAATTTAAATATTGAGGTAGATGTTTGAAAACCGGACACAGATGGGAAATCCAATGATCCCAAACGAACATGAAAACTGACTGAACCACTCTTTGACCTCTGTCCTGTGGAAACGTGGACTTTACTTAAAAGCTGTACTAGTAAACCAACCAACTGACGTCTTTTTGGTGCGATAATTAGTTTTGCCTCACATGGATTATGAAATTTGCTTCTCAGTACCAGAAATGCAAGCTTGTTGGCTGGACCTCGGTGTTCTGCTCTTTTCACTGTTTGTCACTGCAGGACTGGTTACGTTGGCAGTGAGGGATGTGTTTCTTGATCGTAATTTGTTTCGAAACCTGCCACTCATCCAAGACCTTGCTAAACCTTGCCAGTGTCACCTCCTCATCCTTGTTGCCAAGACGCTCCCGTGTTGCTTTTCCCGTGACAATGGAGTCACATTACTGATGTGAGCGGACAATAGGGCAGCATCTGCTTCCCTTTCCCACACCCCTCAGATATCTTGGCTTCCTGCTGTCAGTCTTTCTTAGCGCCGTCGCGTTGTGATGTTGCTGCTGGTCGGTCATGCTACTTGCGGCAGGGTCAGCGGGGTTCCTTCACACAACACTGCGGTGATCTGTGGCGTCTTACTGGCTGCTTGAAGAGAATTGTGTTCCTGATTTGTTCTGTTCCAGGTTGATTTTTATTTATTTTTTCATGGATTCCAAGAACAAAATGTCAAAAATAAGGTTTTATTCTGCCTTTGTTCCTTATGTGGTGTTGTGTATTACTAAAAGAACTGAACATATTTTAAATGATGTCTTCTCTCTTCTCTTTAGGTGCAGTGTGTGGTGTAAATAGGACAGAACTTAGAAGATAAAGTTAGCAGTTTCACCGCTGACCACTCACTGCAACGGTGAGTTCAAACCTGTCATATTTCAAACATTTACTCCAAGACATCATGACATGAAATATCCAGATGGATAGATTCCTGGCTGCATGTACCAACCACAAAGCTGACTCCAGTCCAGTTCATACGAACAGAATGGAAGACAAATTTGTCCCTTAAAGCATTTAACCTTGTCCTTTTTATCTGTTTAGGGACTTCATTTCCAAGAAGCTGTAATTCATATATGCTGCTTTGCAAAAGTATTCAAGTTTTGCACATTGCAACAAAACATCTGTGTATTTCTGGTGGGCTGGATTTGGCCTTCAGGCCTTGAGTTTGACACTTGTGTTGTGGAGCCTCCTTTGGTGGTTAGCCTTTAGCAGCTTTATACATCGATATAGAGATGTTTTTGTCTGGCATTCATAGCAAAACAACACAAATTCACTCAGGTTGGGTGGAGAGTCAACATTCAAGTCATTCAAATCACAGATTCTCAATTGGTTTTAGGACTGGACTTTGACTTGGCCATTCCAGGACATAAATATGTTTTTTTATCCTGCAGGAAATGGGAAATTATAGGTTTGTCCCGTTGTGTCATCCTCTTTCCATTCTAGGATGATGGGCTGATTGGAGCTTTTTCAAACGTTCAAAGCTTAGATGTTTTTCTTGAACCTAACCCTGATTTGAAACCAAGTGTCTAGGCCTGTCACAGTAACAAAATCTGGTGGATGATAAATTATCCCTGTAACTGTTGAGATAAATGACAATAATGTGTCGCTTTGAGACCATTTTCAAGTAACATATTGATAATGGACTAAAAATGCAAGTTTGTTCAATAAATTGGTCCAAGACCAATAAACTTAAATCTTTTTTAAAAGATTTAAAAAAGATTTTTAAAAAACGGTTGGCATTGGAACTGGAAGACATTTTGAATATCCAAAATAAAACAACCATAAAACAGAAATAAAAATATTTTATTTGAAACAGCAAACAAAATGGATTATGTTGTCCCTGTAAACAGAATTACCCTAAAAAGAATATTAAAATGGAAATTGTCAAGCCTGTTTTAATTTATTTTGCAGTCAATTGCTTAATGCTATTTCGAAAAGATGCACTACACTGTATCTACACTACATAAAATCTTAATAAAATACTTTAAAGTTTGTGGTTTTGTTGTGAAAAAAATTGTGAAAAAATTCAAGGGGGGGAATGAACACTTAAAAACGACATCTCATCTCCTCTCTGTGTTTAATCTTGCGCTGGACTTAATGGATGCATTTTTCGCTCCATTTTTTCCATGCATTGTTTTTCTGAGTGGAACAACTCGTCTCACAGCGTCTCCCACCGGTGTGGCTATTTTTAGGGGCAGCTCAACTATCAAGGGATGCTGCCGTCTCCCTCCATCCCTGTTTGTCTATTTTCCCCCCAACTCTTCCATGTGCCAATGTGTCAAAACATTTGCTAGTTTGTGTCGGAGTGTTTAAAGTGGAGGAGGGATGGAAATAAATGTGTGCACAGCATAAAAAACTGACCACATGTCACTTTGTGGTGTGGTTACCAAATCAAACTCAAACTGCTTGGGTCATGGAAAAAGCAAAAACAACACAAAAAAAATGTTGAGAAGTTTTAAAAGTCTGAGGGAGTAAATCTGAGGATGCTGTTTGCTGTTATTCTCCAACAATCCAGAAGAAAATAAAACATTAGCAGGGTAAGAAAACCTCTGAATGTTGGGTAGATTTATATCTTATGCTTGGTTTTAATCACCATAAGTTGGCTTCTCGTTCCCCCTCCTGCTTTTTGAGAACTCATCTCAGCCTGGGTCCAGAATTTTGTTGTCAGATCTTTGAATCACTTTACATGCTCGTCTTGGGACTTTGTGCTCCATCATGCATTAAAATAAGCAGATTATCACCAAACTGTGCATTTTTGACTGTTTTGATCTCAGTCTTTATCTGTGGCAGTGTTTGTTGGGCAGAGCTGTGACTAAGCCTACTTCCTTGAACTAGAAACCACCCCACACATGGGTTGTATCAGGATGCTTCACTGTCAACACAACTAAGACCTGATGGTAGCTTTTCTTTGTTGGACAAATGATTTTCCAGATGTCACAAACAATCTGAAGGCGGATTCATCAGAGAAAAAAATACTTTGCACCAGACTGTCCATCCTTGTTCTTTCTGCTGAGTTGCAGTCTGTTCTTAATGTTTTTCTTGGACAGATGTGGCTTCATTTTCATTGTTGCCCATATTTTCAAAAGGCCATTGTTTAAACATCTTCAGCTCACTTTTGAAGAAGATGCTTCTTGCTCGTATTTAGGCAAGTCGAGTTTATTTGTGTAGCAAAAGACTGAAATGTCTTTTTGCCAAAATCCCCCAAAACATTACATTGCAGTGGGAAAATACATCAAAGTTATGGAAAGTTGTAAAACAACCTAAAATGAAAGATTTTCAGTTATTTCTTAAAGGAAATTACTTACTTTAAATTAAGTCAGTGTTTCAGCAGTTTTGCATTTTTCTGGAAGTTTGCTCCTGAATAGAGGAGCATAAAAACTGAATGTTGCTTCTCCATGTTTGTTTCTGGCTCTAAGGATGCAAAGTAAGCTAGAACCAGAAGACCTAAATGGTCTGGAGGGTTGATCCATTCAGTGACATATAAACTAACAAAAGTATTTTAAAGTCTATTCTCTGAGCTACTGGGTAGAACTGCGGTGATGTGCTCTGTCTTCCTGGTTTTAGTAGAGAAGGTGTCTTACAATTGGATGGTTTTAGGTTTGGTTCCAGCTTTGTCCTGTCACATGTTGATGTGCTCCTGGGCAGTGCACTTAACCCATGCCAAAGTGTAAATGTGGCTCTAGTGCAAAATGCTTGGAGTGGTCCGTGTCACTGGGAAAGCGCTTTATAAGTTCAGTCCATTTATCATTTCATCTACCCCATTTTATAGAAAACATTTTACTATGCTGATTACTTTTTTCTATTTTTAGCCACTGAAGATCTTTGCAAAAACAAATTTTGCATACCAACTCTCGTTGCACAGTAGTGATGAATTTTCACCAGGAAAACTGAAGCGTCAAAGAGATTTAAAGCGTTTCTGTTAAAATATTTGTCCGTGCCTGTACAGAGCTACCAGATGAGGAGGGTTTGATGTCATAAAAGCTGCAGCCACGTTGTATTTTGGAACGTTACTGATGCCTTGTTTGGGATTTGATTCATGCTAGAGACTACACAATGAGCTCTTGGCCTCCAGGCTTATCATTGTGTTGACACTTGAGGACAATAAAGCTAATTTTTTCTTTGGTTTAATAAAGTAGTCCCTGTTTGCGTTGAGAGCCAGCAGTGGCTCAGATAGAACAGCTGGTGTTATTGACACAAGGAGACATTTATTGTCCTCCTGGTGTGACTCCTAAACAGTCCTGCTGGGTAGTGTGGGCAGTGAATTGTCAGGTAGAGGAGGACCGCCTTGAGAAGACCCTGATGAGTGCGACTCGCACCCGGGGGCGCTGTTATTTCTCCCTGAGGAAAGGTGGAAAAAAAGACATTGTCATCTGCTCTGCCTGAAAAAACCCCAGCTTTGCTTAGACCACAACTATCACTCCTCTTTTAACACAAGCTGGTAGCATGCACACACATTTGCTCGCTCTCCAGTGCTAATTAAAAGGGGAAAAAAAAAGAACACATTTGCGTGCATGCAGACACTCAAATCCCAGCTGCTGTTATTTTTAAGCAATGCCAGCGCCCTGTTCTGTGTGGGTTTTTATGGCAGCAAAGTTCCTGCTGCCTGTGCTGTTGAGGAGTACTCATGCCCTCCAGCCTGCACCTCTCCTCCATTATCCTAATGAATATTTAGTGCACTGTTGGCAGGACGGCTACAACTCATCCTGCTAAAATACAATGAGCCGCTGCGAGGTTAGAAAGACGAGCGTTTGACAGGCACTAACGCCGCAGCGGTGTATTTTTATGGACAATTCAGTCAGCTGGGGGTATGCAGAGTGACCGAATCACAGGATAGGAAAAGAAACGCTGGACATATTTCACAGTTTGCTGTCATAAATACACAGAGCACTGAAAATCATATCAGGCAATGAAAAACTAAGAGTCCTAGAATAGCTTTTAGTGGGGTAGACTACCACTTAATGCACACTATTTGATATCTTCTACTCTCTTTTTTATAAAAGCATGACTTACTTTAAGAACAGAATTAAGTGAGCGTTGTCTAAACTTCCTATGGTCCCAGCAGTTTCTGCTGTTGATTGTTGTCATTCATCCTAACCGTTTTTATGGCGATACCTCAGAGACCTCCTCATATTCTTTGGGTTGGGTATCTCTGCTTTGTGGCTTTCAATATACGCACATTCGATGCACTACCGGTGAGCGGAGAATTTAAAGGTACATGCACACCAGAACCATTTTGATACAGTTTGATTCCCCCACTCAGCCTTGATTCTGGTATATATGATCCACTATATAGATGATTAAATTCTGTTACATACAATAAAATAGGTTAAGAGAATGGTTTACAGCTGAACAAAGCTTTTTATTTAATTAAAATAATCACTTTGTGAAATAACATAAGGCAGTAGCTCGGTGGGAAGAGAAGCTTTCTCACAATCACAGGTTGTGGTTTGATTCCAGCATCCTCCTATCATTTCGTCATGCCCCTGGGCTGTATACTAAATCCCAATTTACCTACCTTTCTGCACATTGATGTATGAAAACATGTTTGTGAGTGCAGCTGGGTAAAAATTACTATTGTGTAAATTGTTTGTTTGGTTTGGAGTATTTCCTAAGTGCTGTAGTGGACTGGATGACCTTTCGTAATCAGTATTCTTGGATTTTTATGTGGAACATAACTCCAAATTATTTGAAAATTTTACCTATTCCATAATTTTTAGAGCATACCTAAATTATTTGAAAGAAACTACAGTTTTGGAAGCTGAAATACCGAGCTATAATGCTACTTGGCATGCTGTTGGCCAGAACATGCAAAGCAGCAAGAGCACAATTTATTTTCCTTTGTGCTAATTGGTTCCTCCAAAAGCAAAGATAAGTTTACATTTTATCTTTCATTAAAACAAATCAGTTTAAAAGTTTAGGTTTTGTTAAAAAAAAACATTGCACTGTGTGTCTTACCGATGCACTTGCAGAGTAAAACTGGCACTCAGTTTAATCTGAACATCTATACTTGCTGAAACTTCCTGTGGCATATGACTATTTCATGTAATCCGATAAGTCTCAGTTTGGGAAAACAAACAAAATTAGAACTATAAGCAGTTTCAAGGGGATCAAAGCCCAACCCAGCAGTTGTCACATTCCAACTCGGCAAAGAAATGCTGTAAGACTGAAGAAGGAGTCCTATCAGGACTAGTAATACTAGTTTTCAGAAAATATTATTCAAAAAAACTCATCTTGATCTTATAAATCTAATATCACAAGTTTTATCAAGTGCTTAAGAAAATTGCAAGTAAAATTTTCTTTTTTTTTTGGGCATGCCAACTATTATGTGTAGTTCAATGTTTTTCGATATTTTCTCAAATCATTACACATTTTCTACAATGTCTGTCCAACTCTAACATCCTGTGTAATGTCTAGTTTGATATGCTTGATTAAGGTACAATTTTCATTTTTCCTTATTTGCATAATCTCCCATGGATGTGTTTTTTTTAATTTCAGGTCCATCTTGAGGAAATAACTTACATTAAACATAGACAAATTCTGATTCTTCAGGCAACATATTGGTACATAGATGTTTTAGTTCCTAAAAAAGTGATTTTTTTTATCTTCCCGAAAAGAAACAAAAACTATAAAAAATACCCAAGATTTATGAAGGATTGGTCCAATTTCTTGTTTTAGCCTGGGAAACGTTTGTAACAGGAGTGAGTGATGTCTAATGAAGCAGTGACTTCTTTTAGGAGTATCCTTTGTCATTGCTAAATACCCTAACTGCTTCTTGAGCTTAGTGCCAAGAGATGTAGGCATTGGGCGTGGGCGCAAGGGTCCCTCTAGGAAATAGGATTCGGGCCTAAGCGACTTCTCTTCCAGCATCTTTACAAAGGTCACGACTGTTGGGTGAGGTTCAGTTTTGGAAGCTAGAGGGAACAATTTCTTATTTCTTCTTTCTTTCAAGTCTCTTGAATTTGGTTGCAGATATTTAAACCTTGAATGACTTCCTATTTGGCTGACTATCCCTTCTAGTATCCATGGTTCTACCCACTTTCTTAGGTGAGAACATACCTTAAAGTTTTGCCTAACATGTAAACATTGAAAAAGCCTAAATGTCTAAAACTTTTGCTCTGCTTAAGTACAAACCCAGAAAGTGTAGGTTTTAGAAATATTTTTGAGAAGAGAAGTTATTTAGGAGAAATGCAAAAGAATTTGCACTGGCAATCTTCATCTGGATTTTTAGGGACTGGGATACAACTATATGGCACCTTTAGGTGTCAACATTGCTTGCAGGTGTTTAAGTATGGGACTTGTGCAGCCATACAACTCTTTCTAATATATATATACTTTTTTTTTTCTTCTTGGTGCTGCAAGAACGCTGCATGAGAAGATTTAATCGCCTTGCCAAAAGTAACTAGGCTGGCCATATTTCATCACTGTCATGTCCTTGGAGATTTTCTGTACATCTGAGAAGTGCAGCAGTAAAAATGGGACCTGCTAGAAGACTGACCTTTGGTGCAGCAGCTGGGAACCATATTTCAGGATGGCGTGTTGTTGTGGAGACGTCATAGAAAGACCTTGACGCTGCATTTTTTTTGGAAGGGTTTGCTTTGCTGCAGGGTGAGTCAGACTCATCACCTTGTTGGTGTACAGTAAATGCAAAATGACGCTAAATCTGGTGAGGTAGGATTCCTGCTTTTCTTACTATACTGTAAGCAAATATATTACTAGAATGGTCAGTTTTTAATGAAGATATTAATCAACTTTAAAAGACTTCAGAATAGATATTTATCTACTTGAATTCTAAATGATCAAATAAGTACCTCTATTTGGCCAAACTAGATCAAGCAGACACTAAGTGAGAGATTTTAAATTGACCTTTTGCTCCAGCGACTCTCACTATGAAAGTACTTAGTTTAGTAATTGGCTCACTTAACTGAGCATTTTTAAGGATGTGCTCCCTTAAACTATTTGACTTGAAAAAGCTGCTATCTTCTTTCTTCAGGAAACCTATTTGATTGAAGCAGCTATAACAATCCTGTTTTATTTTAAAGGTTGCTTTTGAAGATAAAACCGCTTTTATTGTGATCTTTTCTTGAAACATGACACAGAGGATGATTGTTGGATTTAATGGGGTAGGAATTCAGTGAAAAAAAATGTTTATGCTGGAACTGGGTAAAGAACTACAGGGATGGATTGAAAATGTAATTCTAAGGCTGTAAAAGGAAGTGCAGAACAAACAGTGTGTTTTATAACAAAATGCAGCCGTTTGCCATGGGATGCTTTATCCTCACTATGAGTCAGTTTACACCCACCTGGGGTATGTTTCAGACCAGATGATTTAAAGATACTACTAAGGATATTATATTATGTATATGACTCCAATAAATGATATCAGCCAGCAGGAAAATTGCTGAGTTGGTTAATTTGGTTTGTTGAGGGATTTTTTTTAGTTCTACTTCATGAGAATCCATTGGACCAAATAAGGATCAGAACCACAACTACTTTAAATAGGTTTCTATATCAAATTTTCAAAAAATTTAGTGTAAATGATTTGGAATGTACTTTAGATTTCAGCTTTTTTTTATGGTTATTATCCAACAACCCCATGAGACCCTTTTTATGCCACAGAAACTCATAATATCTTTTCTACAAAAAACAAACTAATTGGTTCATATAATTAAACTATGACCTGTTTATTTTGTTAAACAGAAAACCAAAAAATAATTTTGCAAACATTTCTTTAATCTTTATTTTAAAAAGGTGTCGGATTTTGTGGTATTTTCAACTTTACAATGTTTGGATACCAGTGGTGAAGAGGAGGAAGTTTTAACAGGAAGCTAATTGGCAGAGCATTGGTTAGAAATGGGGTTTCAGCTGGGTGACCTGACTCTGAAGCTTCAGTTACGGCTCAAGATTACATTGCATTCATTGAATGCAATGTAATCTTCACATTGCATTCATTGAATGCAATTTGAAGGGTCTCGTAAAAATTACATTTACAATGTAAAAAGTGAAAGTATTGAAACCCTGAAACACATTCTACTTTACATAAAAGATCTTACAAGCAGCTCCTAGAGCTGATTGTAGAAGAAAAGAAGTTACACAATCTCCTAAATGAAATGATTTACAGCACAAAACACCAGCAGCTTTATATGGCAATGCTTCAGTAGAAAACTTTGAACATCAGGAATAACGATATTGGGGTCCTTTTAACCTACATGTATTTTCACAATGAGAAGTTTCTCAGGACTTTGTGCTAATTATCCTGACCAGAGCATTTTATAAGGTATGTGCCAGCTGATTTATTTGAGGAAGAGGAAAGATCTTTTTGAATTCAGCCCAAAGATTTTGCTTGAGGACATTAGGACATTCTCTTTGAGTGCATCATGGTCTGTATTAAAATGAATCCACTTTTACTTATTCATGAATAATTACAGCTCTCTGTTTTGGCTCTCCTCTCTTCAGATGCTCTAACGGCATATGCTCCCTGTGATCTTAATGAACGCAGCGATTCAAAATATGACACAGTGATTAACATATATTTCTATGAGTGGAATCCACATGGAGAGCACTTGCATTCTTTCACACTTTGCACCCACACCGCGTCGATCTGTTTCTCACTTTCTCCGTGTATTTTCATCTTCAGCAAGCTGTCATTCTTGCGGACGGGCATGTGCTTGCACGCCGTCCTCGGCTGCGACCAGACGGGAGACGGACGGGTCCCGTATCAAAGCCCCTGTTTGTTTTGGAAAGCCGCGAGTGGGAGCGGTGACCAGATGCAAAAACAACGCGATCATTGAGGCAGGTCTGAAACGGCAGCTGCTGCTGCCGATAGTGCACACCAGACCCTGCAGAGCTGGTCTGCTTTGTGTTTCGGTGACATGTGTTTTCCACTGTACGTACCGCAGTTAGGACTTTGTACAGTGATTGAGCTTCTTGTTTTCACAATGGAAGGGGTTCTTTACTCAAACATCAGCTCTGTGTACTTCTGGGATAAATATTGAGCTCAGTAATAACGTTCAGTTCTGACACGCTGTGTATAAAGTCGGTGTGGGTGTGATAATACAGATGTGGTGTTTTGATTAATCAGTATCTGCTAGAGTGTGACTGTTACTACATGTCTGCGTTGTCTCATATTGTTGCCAGTATTTCTTTTACGTGGGTAATATTTAGAGTTGACTGCCTGTACAAGTTCCAACCTACATGGCTTTATTTGATGCAATAACATTTCTGTGGAACAGTCTTGAGTCATTGCTCATTTCCTCATTTTGCATCTGAGTTCTTCTGCTCAGTGGTTCTTCAGGTTTTCTGAACACTTTCTTTCTTTGGATTTTGGCTGCTTTGTCACTTAGTTTCAGTCCAGTTCTTTGTTCTTTGACACATCTATAAAACCTTTCTGTTCAGTTGTGTTTTCCACTACAGGAAAGTATTCCAGGAACTAAAGCATTTTTCTGTGCTAGTTGTTTCTTTCCATAGCTTCCACTTCAGGACCAGAGCAGAAACCAGAGTATTACTATGCCTGAGCATTTCAGCTTCCCAAGCTGTATTTCTTTTAAAATATTTTTTTTAGATGTGTGCTACGGAAAGATTCATGAATAGGCATATTTTTCTATAAATAAGGTGTTATGTTTCTCAGAAAAATCTGCAAATAAACAATGATCCACTGTACTTTAATAAAATCAGGCCATCTTAGTGTAAATATTAACTAAACAATTTAAGTAAAACATTCATTTCATCTGAAGAAGAAACATTAAACTAGCAATGTTACAATATTTTACTACGTTTATCTGCTGTCTGTCTTGCAAATTAAAGTGATAACAGTCCCTTTTTATTGTGTGTCATTAACAGCCATGCACACGATGCTGCTAATGTTGCTAAATTCATTTGAAGTTAGTTGCTAGTTTGGGAGTAACTCTGTGTTTTATAAAGTGTAGTTGCTGTGACAGAACAATTTGTTGTAGGTTTATTGTTGAAAATTTGGGCTTTCATGTAGCTGAAAGTTACCAATTTGCACACAGTTTGATGTGTCACTCCTGGGCTTTTAAGCAATAGTTCTTTGTTCAGATTTTACTATTTTTAATTGTATTCAAAGCTGCATTGTTGTATTTTACTGAGATCTGTGTCTACAGATTGCAGTAAAAGGATCTGCTCAGCATCAGCAGCGTCAGCAGACAGACCCACAGTTGAAACATTGGAAAAGAAATGGCCTGGGTAGTTCAAAATGTTCTGGGAAAGAAAGTCCAGAGGGACTTTTCTGATGTTATCCCAATGAGTAACAAAATGAAGCGGCAAAGCTGGTGCTTATTGGAAAGAGAAGTTTGTGTTACAAGAAACAGTTTTTAAATTTCAAACCAAGTCGATATTTAGCTCTGTTATTGCATCTCAGACCTTTTTACTCCGTGATGCAAAAAGTATAAAAATGCAACTCCTAATCAAACAAAATTGGTTGAACTGTTGGAAAATTAGAAGATATGCTGCATCTATGATTACAAGCCAGACAGGACATGGGATATTTAGTCATTCAACTCTCCATGTCTTTTTTCCTGTGTACAACAAATTTGCAAAGTAACATGTATAATATATCACTTAAATTAACTACATTTTGTAGTCGACTCTCTGTCTTCTATGTTTTCACGATAAGTCATTAATTTGTTATATTTCCCATGTGACTACAAATCACCATCAGGCTTTTATTATGACAACAGGTTCAAAACATACCTCAGATCAGCCCATTTTGATCTGACAGACTTAATGCAACAATTACAGACGCGGTCGCTCATACTTCTGGAAACACTCAGTGATAACAAAGAACCATCAATCAATCTCATTGTTCCTGGTATTACTCTCAGCAGTGCACACAGACGTGCATGTTTAGAAAATAGCAAGGGAAAATTTAGATAGGATTAAATACTAGACCCCCAAGGATTGAGAAATGTTTGTGCAGATGGTCAATTATCTGGTTCCTCATTTTTCGTTTGGATCCTTGACTTTCTTGTCAGGATCACTAATTCAATTTGTGTAATGCAAAGCAGGCCAATAAGAATACTTAATAAGACAGATCTCCATGCAACTACTAACAGTCCATTTATTGATGAAATAAATGGACCCATGTTTTCAGAACTTGGTGCTTTTTTTGTTGCTGAAAAACATTAGTGTAGAATTGATTTGTTTCCAGGCTGTGTTAAGAAGCTCCATACCAGAAAGAACGAGTACGCACTTAGAGGAAGATGCGTCTTTAGAAAAGCAAACACCAGAAGGAGTTTTAAAAAGTATTTGTTTAATAAACAAGAGTGCATCTTTGGTCTACTTTTTGATGCTGAAATTAATACATGAAGATTTTAAAAACTGTAAAGTGCCACAAGAATTTGGTGTAAATTAAGTATTTATTATTATTATTATTATTATTATTATTATTATTATTTAGTTAAATATTAACTGGCAGTTGTACTGTTTTTCTCCTGCTTTCTCCAAATGTGTACTTTACAGACTTTAGAATCTGTTCAAAACAGATATTGGAAAGAGGATAAGTGAAATAAGCAATACTTTAGCCTGCACTTTTTCGGTCATGTTAAATTCATAAATGATAATGTAATTAACACTGATGTGAAATCTTTGGTACATTTTGTGTTTTAAGTGTCATTTTTGTTTAAATGTGGGTAACTTATTTGATTCCCCCCATTTATGGCTTATGACCAAATTGACGAAAACAAACTCAAACATTTTCTTTTTGTCTTTTTAAGCCATTTCATCCTGTCTCGCATGAATGTTGGACCTCAAGTTCAGTTGGTTTTACTTCAACTTAACTTCTGGATCCAGCTGGAAACTTAAAATTCCTATCTTTTGTTCTCCATCAGTAAATGTCCCATAGCAAATGGCTGCCTACGCACCAATACTCTTGGACGTCAATGTGTTACAATTTGAAGCATTGAATATCTAATTATTTAATCACTTAAAAATCAAGTTAGTAATGAAGAAATACCCAGAAATTTCTCATTTTACTGTTATCTCAGAAAACCCCCCAAAAAACATCTCTTTCTGTAAATTAGCAGCTTTATAAAGTAAGTATTTGGTTTTAAAATTAGCCTACAGGCTACAGAGAGTTTACGCACATTTCATTGCTTAGCCCACTAATCAGCTACCATACCGAGACAAATCAGATTGTTGTGGTCTAAACCAATTTTCTTTGCAACCTCGGCCCTGTCATGATTGCTTAAATTTCCCAGCGAGTGTTGCATCAGGGAAATGTTATAATTTGATCCTACTCACCTTGATCAGATTACACACTGGAATTAGTATAATTACAGCTGTCACTGATTAATGGGCATGCTATAATTACAGACTTAGCCACAAGTAAATGTGTATTAGTGCATGTGTGATAAAGAAAAATGAATTTGCATTTGTTAAGGAGTGTGTGTTTGTTTTAACTTAATCCATACGAATACCTAATTTGTCAAGACTCACTGGTGAATCAAGCAAATCAAGCCTCTATTTTAATGATTTCCAACATACTTATGCCTTTTTTAAAGCAATGCTGCAGCTTTTATGGTATTTCATTCTTTTATGTAGTTGGAGGCATTTAAGATGATAATTTCACACAGATTAAAGGACGTTTGCTTGTCCTGATAAGTCCAGAAGTAGTTGAGGTGAAACAGGTCACTGGCTTGATGTAAAGAGCTTACATAATCAGACTGCCAGACCATTGCAGCTCCAACCACTTTAAACTGAGACATTACCAGTTAAAAGTTTGGACCTGTAGTCATTTATGTTTAATGCAGAGGTTTGTTTTAGATGGGAACAGGAACTGTGTGACCTGAAGGAAATTCTATAAAAGCTGCACGGACGTTCATCCTCAATGAGTATTTCCTGACTTTATTTCCATTCCTATTGTCCAAATCCATCCATCCGTCTATCTGCCCATCTACCAGTCTGCAGTTTTTGAAGATTCTTTTCTTAAATACTTTGAACACTTTTGATTCTAAAATAGGGAGAAATGCTTTCACCGCTGAATGTCACCATGTGTCACAAGGTGACATCAAGGATTCCCAGCTGGTGTCTCAGTTTTGCTGCCAGACGGCATTTATCCTGACTGACCAACTTGTTTGCAAACTCTTCTAAACCATAACCGTATTTGGGAATATTGGCTAAACAGCAAAAAATGAATAACTTCTAAATGCCCTGGATAGATTACTGCAAATGACATCTAACACTTTATCTGAATGACGCCCTATTAAGCATTTTCAGTTGCAGTTAATGCTAAAATGAATCACGGCCTCACTGAGGTGGCGCTTTTTACCAACCAGACGGATCGTATGGAGCTGAAGTAAGGGAACCAGAAGCAAGGCGAAAACGGAGCGATAAGGGACTGAGCTGCAGGGTTTTAAATATTAATAGCGTGTATATCAGACTTAGTGCATGCATGAGCTGTTTGTGTGCACTCCAGGTTTTCTACAAGCTCAGCAACCCCCCCGACCGAGACAAGGCGAACCTCTCACTCTGTGAACAGAGTCAGTCGAGCAGAATGGAGTCGCAAGCAAATGGACGCGAGGGCCGAGATAGATTACGCACATGCTGCTGTCGCTGCCGTGTTGACAGAGCTGTGGTAAACCTCGTCTGGTCTGGGATGTTCCACCGGGGGCCTATCTGCTTTATCTTTTACCCAGAATGAAGATTAAAATCTAAAATAAATAAGCAGTGACATGCGAGATGGAATAAATGTTTGCACTCATTGTGATTGAGCTAAATATTATCATTTTCATTAGTTTGTGTGACTTTCAAGATTAAAATGGATAGATTTATGCATAAGAAAGCCGTTCTCGGTTTTTGCCTCCCTCCCACGGTTCATGTGAGTAGGATAGAAAAGCAGCAGCTTCTCTGTTTATCTGCTTGCTTGCCAAATGAAAGAAATAACCTCCTACAGTTGGCAAGGAAAAAATCTGGCAGATTTTTTTTAGATGCATCACAATATCATGGCCTTTTGAAAAGATTTATTACCACACACAGCTACTTTATGTTTTTTTAAAGGACGTTAGATCAGTCTGTACATGTTTTTCATCAAAATGTTGTCAGTATTTTTGGCACACAAGTTACCCACCAACCAAATCAGAAAAGTGGAACCTGGCGTGCAGGTTCCACTTAAGATACTGCTACTGGTCAAACCTGAGATGGAATATTTTACAGTTGTTTTTACCTTCATTTTTACTTAATACCTTCCTTTATCTTGGACATGGTGCTGCATACAGTATACTGTTGCGTATTCGTAGATCAGCATTCATGGGTTCTTCACTTCACAATTTTATTTGGAAACATAACTCTAAATTTGTGTAAAAGTTTCCTATTCAGTTTTTTTTTGTGTGTGTAGAGAATGTTAACTAAAAAAATGCAGCATGGAAAGCTGAGATATCTAGACGCAATGCTACTGGCTGGTGTTTACAAAACAGCCAATCCAGGAGCGCCTTTTTTTGTTGCCGCTGTTTAGTTGTATTGCAAGAATGGAAATGAGGAAGACTGTAAATGTTAGCTTCTTCTATAGCGCTACTACAACTTCTATTGTGTGTTTTTACTGATATTATATATGTATTTGGTGTTTGAACTAGTTTGAGAGGGATGCTTGAGATTGCTGATTTTAGCTATTTGAGGGCAGATGTGGACCCTAACACTGTGTATACGAGGTGCAAAGATTCCTCAAAATACAGTTTCTCGTAAACCTTTTCTTTCCATGTAAAAATAGAAACAGACAGTTTTACCGTTTTTGGTATTGGGTGTCTCGCTTAAAAAGTGCGGTTCCCTCTGGTGCAGCTGGTCACGTCGCATTCAGATTGAGCTTTCATAAATAAAATCAGCTTAGCCGAACCACCAGAGAGGGGAGTAGGGGTTAGCAGAGTCAATATAATTTTTATTAGGAGAGGTCCAATGCTACAGACCTTGACTTTAGCCGAAAACTGTCTTTAATCTCGAATCCTCATAGAGAACAGTAATCCTGCATGAGTGACAAGATCAAATTCTACGTTTTAAATAAACACAGTAACAGATATTTTCTCAGCAGCAGGTGCAGCCATTTCGAAATGCTCATGTGTCGTCTCAGCACCCTGTTTGGGGAGAGTTATGATGCAAGTGTGTGCGCTTGTGTGAGTTTTATTGGCTCCATTGAGTGAGTAACATTTCCAATCTGTTGTGATGTCGTCTTCCCCCCTGTGGCAACACAACTGCGTCACGACATGAGTTTTGCTGTCACATTTTTCTAGAATGATCCGCGTTATGTAAGGACTGAAATAAGGGGAACGGCACTGCCAAATCGACATACTGCTGCACACATGCGGACACACACTCTTTCTTTCTAACACACACACTGCCAAAATGTCCCAGCTGGTCGGCTGGCACTTTAGTCATAACCAAACCTTTTGAATAGGACAGCTGCCAATATGTTGTTTTTTTTTTTAATAGCAAAAGTCATTATTTTAGGAGTAATGTTCATAGTGCAGAGAAGGTCACCAGGTGACTATACCTCAGCTGCCCATTATGTGAAATATTACAGAAAGTCAAGGTTGATTTCAAGGGTAAATACTTTAAGATTTCATGAATAGAAGGCACACTTATCCAATAAGTTTGTTTGTACTTTGCTTCCAGGCAGCCAGACTTTCACATAATCCTTTTAAGTGGCCCTGATCAGTCCCAAGTTTTTTGAAGGTCTTTCAAAGTTTTTCTTTTAACTTTGGCTGCATTTACACTCATTTTTAGTAGACTTAAGCAATATGGGCGTAAAATCTTCTGGTATTTGTTGTGCTATATACTCATAAACTGCTTTATTAGGTGCACACATTCAGTTGCTTTCAGACATAGCTGAGGGTTTTCACACAAAAGCATATTTGAGGTTTACAGAGAATGGTTGGGAGAAGAGAAAATATCCAATAAGTAGCAATTATGTGGACAGAAATGCCTTGGTGATGTCAAAGCAGAAACGGGCTTGAAACAGTAGCTAAAATAACCATTTGCTACAACCAAGAAAAGCAGAATATCATCTTTGAATGTACAACATGTCGATTCTTGAGGCAGATGGGCTGCAGCAACAGGAGAAGACGACCCCTAATGGCTATACGACCCTAAAATCCAAAAGAAAAGCTACAGTTCATACAGGCTCACCAAAAGAGGACAATAATAGATTGGATAAATGATGCCTGGTCCAACAAGTCTTGATTTCAGCTGAAAAATTCAGATGTTGAGATCAGAAATTTCCAAAAGGAAAAGTAAATGTTATTGTAAATTATATTACACAAGTTTCTTAAGAGTCTACCTTATCCTGCTGTCCAGGTGAACACTGGGATTTGTACTTCACCAGCACCTCCACTTCTTCTGCCATGGTGAAAATAAGGTTTGACCTAACCCCATGTCTTTTGAAATCTACAATCATCCCTTTTGTTCACATTCAAGATGATTGTTCCCACACCATGACACAAAGCGGTCCAACATCTTTCTGTACTCAACTCCTTAACCTCTTGTACCACCGATGACTGAAAATTCATCTGAGTACTTCTCTGGATGACAGGGCTAAGTTGTGCAGAGTAAAAAGGAATGTAGAGAGTCCAGCCTGTGGTTCTCTGCAACATCTGACCACCTGGCTAGACAAATACTCCTTCAGTCTCACAAACTGTGGTCTGTTTGTCAGGTAGTCATTGACCCAGATGATTGTTGAGGCCTCCACCTGTGTCTTCTAGAGTTTCTGACAGAGCAAATCAGGCTGAATTCTGTTAGCTGTCATGATGCGGGATGTCAGTGCAACAGGTCTTGACTTACTCAGGACTGATGGGTAAGCTTCTTTTTTGGCACCGGCTGAAGGCTGAAGAGGTGCTGCTCCACACAGAACTTCACGACCCTGGGGCTGACAACATTTGGACTTAGTCTCGTTCCAGTTCAGTTTCTTCAGCTGCCTCTACACCTTACTTCTAGACACAGAATGGGGAGGCAAAGAGAGCACTACTTGACCATTTCTGGTACACCCAATGACTGAAAATTCACCTGAGTATCTCTCTGGATGACAGGACCAGTGTCGTTTTTGGATCTATTGATTTGGTTGAAGACAAAGGCGTAGAAGCAAACGAGTCCGTGACCGAGGTAGAAGAGAAGTCAGTAATTATTTGGGGGATATTTTCTTATTTTCGGAAACCATGTCCATCCCTTTACAGCCACAGTGCACCAATCTTCTGATGGATACTTCCAGGAAGCTAAGGCTCCATGACATATTAAACTGAGTTCTTGAACATGACATTGAGTTTAATTCAGTCAAACAGCAGTCTGCCACTCCAGTTTTCAAGTACTACTGTCCTGGGGATTTTGGATGCATCTTTGTTCCAACACACCTGATTCAAAAGGCTGAATTACCTCCTTGGCATGTCAGCAAGCTTTGTTTGAGCCTGGTCATTAATCATTTATTTGATTCAGGTGTGTTGAGGAGGGACACATTCAGTGGTTGCAGGACACTGGCACGGTTGGAATGGAGTTGTAGACTCTTGCGCGAAGCACTTTTGCATCAATGATTGCTGATGAGATTTTAGCACAAAAACAATACTGTGTTTAAAATATTCAAAGTTATTCTAACTTATTTGAATATTAGTGGGTTTTTTTTATATAATCCATCATGTTTGAAGAACATCAATGTAGTAACGGTGAGCCATCATCAATTTTTATGTTGGCAGTAGCTGGGCTGTTGCGGGCTGCTTGACTTGTTCCAGCCAAAAAAGGCAAAGCAAGTTAATTTGTTTCCAGATGTCCCAGAGGTATTCTGTGTGAAGGAGAAGGATTCTTGGTTGAAGGAGTTTGGCAGGACTTTACTGCCGGGCTTTAAGTGAGCTCCACACCACTAAATTGTAACAGATTCACGTTTTTTTTTGTTCTTATTAAAAACAAAATAAGAACAAACCGATGACTAATTTGCTTGCCACATGACATTCATACAGCTGTCAGATTTTATTTAAATCATGCCACATTTATCACTCTTTCTTTTCCAATATCTGTTGGCTGTTTTTTTCCAACATGTTTTTCTCTTTTTTCCACTCTTGTAAACCACGTACTGCCTACTGTGTTGTGATGCGGTTGTATGCCAGTCCATTTGTGTCTACTCAGCCGCTGTATAAATAATAGATCTGATGAAACAACAAATGGCGTCCTGTTGAATGTTGCATGTGGATTTTGACAGAAATTTGCAGTTGTGTTTAAGTGCACTTTAAAACAGTCATACGGCGTTATGAGCTGATAGTTTGTCCCAACATCTTCATTCAGCTGCTGAGTTGTTCAAACTCTTTTTTCCGTGGGCGGGACTTGTTCTGGTGTTGGGATCTAGCATTTAATAACTTCATCCTGCTTTCTCTTCTCTACCTTTTAGAAATTTCTCCTCGGGGGCCAATGCTGATCAGATTTTATCTGCTCGCCGGATTGAACGGCAGACTTTTAGTGTCTCTCTGGGTGATAGAAGAATAGGTGGAAAGACATTTGAGAATAGTTAGTGAGTATCAAGTGAGCCCTTACTGGTTCTTCTAAATCTGAACTCCACTTGGGTGCTCTCAAAAGCCCCCGGTGAACACTAACAGGAGCTAAAATAATGGTAGAGAAAAATGGCTGTGGCTGCTCACGACCCCGTTCTCTGTTCACGTCAGAAAAGCCGCTGCCAGCATTTTGTCTGTCTGTCTCTGAGTTTTTGCCACTGTCCACCTTTTGTTCTCGTTTTGTCTCATTACATCATCTCAATTCAACAACTGCATATCCTCCAGATTATAAGCACAGTGTATGTATTGAACTAATGGTGTATCATGAAAATGCTTTTGGCCTGAAGGTCTTGATGTTGTAGATCTAATTTTTATAGTGTTTAAGGCTTTGAATTGTATTAATTTATTATCTTTAATGGTTTCATTGGATAACTGGAAGTAGATTCAAGTATTTTCCAGGTCTGCATAAATAGGGAAAAGAAAACTCCCTGGGAAAAATATTTCTCTGTTGATCCAAGCATTTATCTCCATCCATCTCCTTCCTTCCTTCCTTCCTTCCTTCCTTCCTTCCTTCCTTCCTTCCTTCCTTCCTTCCTTCCTTCCTTCCTTCCTTCCTTCCTTCCTTCCTTCCTTCCTTCCTTCCTTCCTTCCTTCCTTCCTTCCTTCCTTCCTTCCTTCCTTCCTTCCTTCCTTCCTTCCTTCCAACTTATATTTACAAGTGAACACCAATTTAAAAATGATACATTTTAGACTGGCATAGTATGAAAATCTGACATAAGAACCCTTAGTGTGATCTGTTCCCTGGTTTGGAACGTAGTTATGTAAATGTGACCTTGAGCATTTTACCACAACACTTTCAGCTATTTACATTCAATCTATAGTGCTCACTTTTCATCCAGAATCAGTTACTTACACCATAAATACACATTCACAGTTAAATTGTTACATCACTCATGTCTTTGTGTTTGTGGGAAACCGAAAAAATGTCATTGAAGTCCAGTTAGGTTTAATGACGGGATATTTACCCATAATGCTTTGTAAAGCACTGCTGAGTCTCTCTTGGGGCTCCAAATTACCTCTCACATCTGCTGCTACTCTTCGCCACAAATAAGTCAGCAAAACACACCAACACACACACAGCCAGTCTCATACTGTACGTCCAATGGTGCAAAGAGGGGCTGTTGGAACTGATTAGGCTGTCGTAAGTCATGATGATGCACTTAAACAGAGATGACGGAAGACGTTTCAGTAATTGATTGTTCCGTCATTCAAATTAATGTGGCTTGAATACAAATTAAATTGAAAACAAAACAACTAGGCAAAACAATATGACCACACGTCTTAAAATTACAATACCCACTAGTTTCCTATTTTTGAGATTATGATTTTCCCACTGGTCTTTTGTTTGGCCGCTGAGTTAGTGAGTGTTTTGGGTTGTGGCGTAAGGTCGTAATGTCCGGAAATGATCGTACCCTGTTAGCAACACTGGCACACGACTTCTGGTAACTGTTGGGATGATAATGGAGAGTAGCAATATTTGTGCTTTTGAGACTGTGACTTTATGATGTTGATTTTACTGCCATAGGAGTTGTGCTGAATGGTCGGATTCCTTCGACCATATCAGTTTACCCTAGTGGGTCTGTCTGGATTGTGATTGCATCTCCAAGACAGACTCACAATGCACCATATTGATTGGTCTGGACTTCTCCCAGCTAGCTGAATGTCTCAGACTTCGGTTTTTTCTCTTAGTGATGTTTTAGCATGTACTCTTTGATGGACTGGAGCGAAGAATACATTTTATCAGGCGTTGTGGTCTATTTCTTGCAATTAGAAAGATGGGTTAGTAGTACAACAGTTATGAATGTTATGTTTTAAAGCTATCAGTTTAGTGGTGCTGTATTGTTTGTTGCTGTTTTTTGGTGAATTTCTAACCACTATTTGGAACTTTACTTACAACTTCATCAGATGTTAATATTTTCTTCTGGTGTTTATAAATTATTCTTGAAAGCATGTGTAGCTTCAATGTGTGGTGATGTTCATAAACATTGATCTGAGGAGTAATGTAAAGAGCATTTATAAACACTGTCTGATAAGGAGAAAGCAGCTGTTACCAAATATGTGTGCTGACTTTCTAACAGCAATGCTGCGTAATAAAACCCACACCTGTAGGTGGCGATAACATCTGCCCATAACCCTGGCTCCACTGTTGTTGTTTTTCGTTTTTTCTTTTTTTTGCAGGAGGTAGTGGGAGGACATGCAAAAAGTGAGCAGTTGTTTCATGATGTGTAAAATAAATCTCTGTTCACCATGTCCTACAGTTTTGGTTTTCAGAGAAACTGAGAAAACGTCAGAGAGGATGAAGCATTTACTGGAGAAGATGTGATGTGAGGATGTTGGTCGCTTGCTCTGCAGAAACAAATGTATTTTCTCTTTATTGTTATGAGTTTTGGTTGATAAAATCAGTTGCTAATTGGCTCTGCAGTCCAGCTCTATCACTGTAACTGTTGGGTAGAGAAACATTTTGTCTTATTGAGATTGTGTTGTTACTTTGAGGGAGTTCAGTTTGTGTGTGGTGGGCAAAAATCCACATTACTTGGAGTGTTTTTAACCTCAAAAAATTAATTTTTGAAGTTAAAAATGAAGGTTATCTTAATCATAGGAAAGCAGCATGCTACTTTCTCTGCCAGTAGCTATAATTATTTGTCTGATTGGTTTATTGTAGGCTTAAAGAAGAGATATTAAGTCATCTGTAAAATATGTCCCTTATTTCCAATTTAAGAGGCTTGAGTGAAAAAAAAGAACTTCCAGAGACACCTTAAGCAGATCAAACGTCTTCTTGAAAACTCTGTTTTTCACATACAATTCCTCTAGGTATGAGACACATCCAGCTATAGATTTATGAAGGAGATTTCAGAATGGTGCCAAAAATACATCTGTAAAACCCAAAGCATCAGTGAAAAACAGCCCCAAACATGGTAAAGCAGTTTTTTAAGCTCACAAACCAATTGTCGTTGGCTCCTTTCTCATAAAAATATTTTCAGTCCTTCGCATGTTCTCATATGCACACATTAGCTCCCACCCACAGTGCTTCTTTGCAGCCTCCCACACTAAATAAATTTAGATTATTGGCTGAAAAGTAGTGCAAACTTACTTCACACATTTTGCCAAAACAAAAAAAAAATCTGAAAAGAAAACAGATCTTATTGGCACTCTTTTCTAGGAACTTCAAATAAAAACATGAACATCAGACTTCATATATATTTTAGTTTTAATGAATGTGAAACTACACTCCCAGCTTGTGTATTTACATTGGAAAATGTTGAGAAAGATAATTTAATCATCATATGTTTACAGATTCAGTGAGACTAAAAATATAGCAGTAGGAATTAAATAATAGCCCTTTATTTTTGAATAGGTACATTTTCTTTGAGGTGTTGTAGGACTACAACACATAGAAAGGGTACGCAATTCTCTAAGTGATTTTTGTTTACAGAAATCAGATTCCACTGCAAATTCTACTCATCGATGCTCATCGTAGCTAAATAAATAAAAACCTGGTACTGCTTTTGCAGTTTTGATTCTATTAGGCATTTTAAAAATTGCATTTTTGCCTAAAGAACCAATTTGTACCAACCTTGTGGACATTTAATGCCCATTAAATAGGGAAAAGAAAACTCCATGGGTATTAAACTGCTTATTTTACAGTTATAGGATGCCAATAAATGACATCTACTACCATCAGCAGGCCACTAATGGCTTCTTTGGTTTGATTATATGTTTTTGGATACTGTAAGAGTAAACAGGTTTAATTGAAAATCCGAATCACAATCAATGATAATAAAGCCTAAGAAAATAATGTTATCAAAATATGTGATATTTGTCATTATGTGTTAAGTACTTACATTACTATAGAAATAAAGAAATATGCAACACATGGATGTGGGTAAAACACAAGTAGGAAGGGATAAAATGGCAACATGCATTTGAAGTGAAGGTACAGTCTGTCAAACAGGCAAATGAAACCTGACCCAACTTTATCTGTGAGGAACCTTTCTAATGACAGTGAATAATTAGAGAAAAAGGTATTAATCCATCTATTTTGGAACAATAATGTCCTAAGGTATAAGAGTTCCTAGAGCATACAAGCTCCATTGTCTTTTGAATATTTTAGGTATACTTTATGGAAAAACACGGCAAATAGGCAGGTTCTCCATCAATAATTTGAAATTACATTCCACAGAAATCTCCACGAATTCTGAACCATGAATAGACGACGGTCAAGTGTATTTCTGCGTTTAATCATAAAACCTGCATTTTTGTAAATGCGATCAGTCTGATAATGAAATTTCCCAGTGGCCTGCCTGGATTTTTTTTTTGTTAACCTTTAAAACACATAATAAAGAAAGAGGTCTTACCAGCATGGATGTGTATGAGTTGTTTTGATTCGGTTTATCTCTCTCCACTTTGACTCACCAGAGCTCTCTTGGGCACACATGGTCTCTCTCTGTCATCTGCCCCCTCGTTCTCTCTGCCCCAGCTTCTGGTTCACCTTGGATGACCAAAAGGCTAAATGACATTGAAACCCTCCTGAGTCAGCAAGTTGCTAATAAATCATTTGTCCTTTAGATAACTCCACAGATCTGCCCCAGTGCAATGCCTTGCGGCTTTGTGGACAAACTTAGTTGTTTCTTTGAGCGTTACAGTAAATGCAGAAAAAAATAAACTGAATTGTGCTTTTATTGGAGCATAAATGCACCCTTTTAGCTCTGTTTTAACAGAGAGAGAAACTTGAGCACTGTTCATCAGTTGTATTCGTGATGTACTCCAAAAAACCTGCCCATTACCAGAGCAGCACTGGCTGAAATCTGCCAGTCTAAAATAGTAACCCTTATGTAACTGTGGCCTCTGCATGGTGAAAGGAAATGTCAAATGCAGTTCTGCAGCCTAATGGCTTTAAATCTTTAACAACCACACAAATAGAGAACAAATAATGGACTGGATGTTGACTTTGGCAAAGAATAGCTTTCGTACATGCATTGAAAGAATGTTGTAAAATATTCTTTCTAACTGAACTAATGAATAATTTGGATTACAGCATGTAGTGATTGTGCTATTTTTTTAATAGCCTGCAGATTTTTATGAATTTTAAACATGATATTTTTATCTTTTTGTCAGTGGCTAATAGATTATGTATATACTTCTGTGAAGTATAACATATATATTTCACTAAGCATGTAGATGGACAGAAGGCAGACTGCCCACTAGTCAGACCAGCTTCGCTCACACGTCACTGGCCGACGAGCCTTGGGCGGCTTTGAACAGATGGCAAACGCAGGAAGATGTTCCACCATCCTACACCGTTCAGACTGACTCAGTGTTTAAAGTTTATGAACACTTTAACAGAGATGCATACTTTAAAGAGATTCTCAACCAAATGTTAAGACTTGGTACGACTCCTACCTTCTAGAGAAGATCAAGCACATTATCTCATAGAAAAGAGCTTTGGTAGGGAGGCTGTACCTACTGGAATATCCCTTAACCAAGGGAGTATTTTGTAGATGACAGAGTACTAAATATTTCTAATTGATTTAATATTTCCAGCATCTTGTTTTCGGAGTCTCCCAGTTTAAACTCCTCTCCCGTTTGTATTTTCTGTTAACTGTAAATTGGTATTTGTTTGAAACCAGAAATATATTACAACATGCCGCAGTTCCATTAATAAAATCAGCTAACCGTTGTAGAAACGATAATTAAATGAAAGCAGAGTTAGGTTTTCACACTCCAAGAGAGGCTGAGGCAGTAATGGTCTCATCAAAGCCATTTTTAGGTATGTAGACCAGAATTGTTAAAGTATTATGTTAGTCACAAACCTGCTGCTGTTTGTGGTTAAATGTCTTCTAAGTTACATTTTTAAGTAGAATATGGGTTGTAATCCCATCTGTTCTTCAAGCTTTATCTCATGAGAAATAGTTGGTGTACATTTGTTACTCAAGTGCAAACACTGCGACAAAATCATCAGTTATAGTTTTATACCTGACAATAATTACTTTTTATTTTGGTGTCTAAAAAAAACAGGATGGTTTGAAGTGATTTTTCTTAGGTTTTACACTGTAACTGCTATCACACAATCTGAGATTAATACTCTTTTACACTGATTTAATGTTTTTTAATGACATTAAGATCAGTGCAGTAATTCATATATCCAGATCGCAGAAGTAATAAATGTGAAACATTGAAGTCTGACAGAAAAGCAGAAGAAATATGTAATGGTCTCAAATGGGCCAGATTCATTTCTGCAGCTTACTACACACAGAGATCCAAAAGTGTGCTCTTAACCCATGTATTTTTTGGCCAAAGGGAGATTACAGAAAAGGAAAACCAAAAAGTGGAAGCTGGGAAGCCTAAAAGGGAAAGTATCTCAGCGCCAAAGGCATGTCTGTCTTTGCCTCATTTCCACTTTATAGGTTCTGCAGCATGGCACCAGGAGATCTTTTTTATATTTACAGCAGTGCTGATGCTGTCCAAAGACTCTTTTTTCCTCTCTGTGCTGGTTCCTTTCCTACAAAGATAGTCATACTGGCGTTCAGCTTGACGTCTTCAATGTTTGATTTGGTTTTCTTGTTCTGCTTCAGATAACCAAATCAGAGCTCTCCACTGCCTGAATGAGCATCGCTGAGTGGAAGTCCTGGATCAGCGAAGGGGGGCGCTAAATAGACCTGTCACAGTAAAATCCAAGTTTTTTTTATATCCAGAGAGTGACACTGTCTACTAGATGGTATAAAATCAGTGTCTTTTACTTCCATGGACAGGGGTTTGCAGGTCGCATGCAGCATGGATCCAGTAAAACCAGCTACAAATCAGATTTACCATCGTTCCACAGCACTTCAGCTTCCAAATCCCAACCCTAGCCTAATAAATTGTTAAAGACTACCTGCTGGCGGATGTTTTTCCCCTTCAGCTTTATTGCGATGCTTTGGCTGATTTTATTTTCTACTTTGCAGTTTAGGACACAGCATTTTTATGACATTTAACAATAAACGGCAAATGAATTGATTGCATTCATGCAGGAACAGGTATCCCAGGCGAAGGCTAATTTTTCACAAAAGAGTATTTCTAGTTATTATGTGTAAGATGTAACCTACTTTACCGGATCCCCACGTCTTCTACTATCATAAGACGCACACATGTGAACACAACATGAGGTGGCCTAGTTTTTCAGCTCCTCTGTGGTAATCCGATCCAGGACCGGTGAATAGAAGGGGTCTGGGAAAACTTGCTCTGCCATTGTTCAGCTGGGGAAGAAAGAGGTTCTGAGAGCATCTGTGAGGCAGGATTGAGTCTTTATGAGCTCTAAACTCTCCTCCTGACATGTGAGATTGAGCAGTGAAGCAGTAAACTTTGACTCAAAAATCACAAGTATGCCTTCATTTAAATGTATCTGATCCCATGTAGCGTAGTTGTAAAGTTTCATCCCAAAGAATCTCATCCAGACTCAGGTAGCTGAGCTGAATTTCCGCTCCAGGAGTTCGCAGTACAGATCTTACCTGGTGGTTCTGGATTTTTCTATCTTTGCGTTTCTATGTGAAGTTTTTTTCTTGGTCATAAGCCAGCTGTGATGGCCACCTGCCCACTTTGCCAAGACTTTGGCATCTTCCCAGATGGTTGACCCAGATAGTCGAGAGAGAAAAGGAACGAACTGTTTCTCAGACTCGCTTCAAAACGTGCACCTGCGAAGGTGCTCCGCATGCAGAGATCCACCTGGGCGGGTCACCTGGATGTTTACTGGGTATGAACCCTGAAACGTTCCTGATGTAGCAGTTCTGTTACTGCATCACTCTTTTCAAAGTTTTACAGCTGCAGACCAACATTTGTGATTAATTGGTTGTTTATTGTTGCAGACTGCAAATATTTTAACCCAAGTGTTTCAAAAAGAATTGGAAGTGCATCAAACTACTCAGACGATTCGTCTTTTAGTATTTGCCAAACATTTGCAAGACACCTTTAGTTTCTGTTCATCTCCTATAGACTAAATCTAAGGATGGATGATTAGACTTTGCTTTTGTTGAAGAGCAGCATTTTTTCAGTTCACCTCCAGGTATACGTGGGAGTTAAACGTCTATTGCCAAATAAATGTTAACAACAGAGGAGAAAGGCTTACTTTTATGACTAATAAAATTGATTGAAGTCACATCTTTAGTGCAAATGTGTAACTGAAGATGCAGAACTTCTGATATTCTGCTACTGCTTGGGTTGTGGAGCCTAACGATTTAGGAGGAAATTATAAATAAAATCATTTTCCACAAATAACTTGGAGTTATGTTTCACAGAAAAATCTGTGAATTTGTGAAAACTTAAACGCAAATAGCCTCGTGTCCACTGCAGTTTCCAAATTCTGCAGACTTTGGGATCAGACTTTGGGAAAACCATTCCAGGCTTTCATGCTTACCTGTTTTAGCTATTCCAGAACCAGATTTTATGAGTTGGTATCACTGAGATGTTGAAACACCAACGTTTAGACATGTATTTTACATGAGTTAAAGTTGAAGAATTTGAAGGTAGTCGTCGGTCATTCTTTCAACCAACGTCTAATTTAGCACAACTTCCTGAAACATTCTTCCTGCCATTGTGGACAAATGGCTCCGTCTTTGTTTTGTCTGACTAGTAAAAGCCTTTTCTCAGAAGGCTTTTGATTTGGCCATGTGGGCAGCTGCAAATTTCAGTGAAGCTTGAAAAGTAGTCCTTTTGCAGCAGCTGCTTCTTTCACTAAGACAGTGAGACAAATGTTCAGTTAGTCTCCATTTTATAGCAGTTTTGTGGTGAGACCTGGGTTGTTCCTGAACATCATTACCAGTTTCTTTTCATCTGAAAGAGACAGTTTGAATCTTCTCTAAGACTTGACAAAGTAGTAAAACATGTATACTTTGTACCAGTTGTTGGAGTGAGACTCTCGGAATGTGCATTTGTTTGAAATTGTGTCCAAAAGAATTTCTCAAGTTGTGTACATCTAATGATGTGTTTTTTAAGCCTTCACTTCCCATTGTTTAGAGGATTGGTCAATCCAGTTAGTGCTGTCAAACAAAACTGACAGAGATAATTTGCAGCTGCAGCTAAACATAATTACTGACCAGTAGGTAATATTCCATTGCTCTGATAACCCTTAAGATATTTTTGAACGTTTATTGCAGCTGTTAAATTACAAGAATTCATTTTTTCCTGGACACAAACTAATGCCTTTTCTTGACTGGGGGTTGTTATTTTGTTATAAACCATTTCATTGTTGGTTGTTGTTGTCTTTAAAAGGGGAAAACATTATGCAAGATAGCTTTTTTTGAGCTTTATATAATTTGATAATTTTTTTCCCTCATTGAAATCATACCTGGAGTTTTGCTTTCATTCTATAAATGCTTGCTCTCACAAAGTACTGCCTATTTCCATTAAGGTCTTCCTCAGAGCTGCAGCACTCAGACAAGTTTTTGCCTCACAGAGCACCACTCAACAACTCAGCTCCTTCAGACTAGTGGCAGCAGCAATTAGCAAACACCTCATGGAAATGTGCGTCTGCAGTTCTATGCTCCTAAGTCCGATGTCCCAAGATAAGTTTTAAATTTTTAAATGTCAAATGATTTAAGGAGCATTGTTGTAATGATGTGCTGAGAGTGTCGTAAAGAACAGAAACTTCTTAAAGAGATGAAAACCAATTTTATGGAGTCAGATTGTAAAGATTATTTCTCTTAAGTTATACTTGGTAGATACAGGATTTTTATAACTACTTTAGGTGACATAGGTGATTAGGTGATTGAGTTATAAAATTTAATTATGTCCCTGGAAAAGACATAATATTGACAGGCTGCAAACATTCACTACTAAAACCAGATGATTGCTTTAATTAACGATGCAATTTGAACAAAAACCTGTGATAAAAGGAAATTTGCAGTGATGGCAAAAAAGCCGAGATTTACCTCCAAACTCCCCCCATGTAATTTTTTCTCCTATTGTATACACTGTTCTCTTGTCCCGAAATGATCCAAGAGAAATAAATCAATGCAACTTCAAACCACAAGGGTGTAAGATCAGAAAAACTGAGAATACTACAGCAGTACGTGGGCTGATAACCAAGGAACTCGTAAAATGTTGGAACTGCGTTTTGTTTTCAAACAGGAAGCGGCCACTTTGACTTTCCTCTCTGTGATTGTGGGTGTTTAGCTGCAGTCAGGTGTGTTTCAGTGCAGTAATTATCCTCAATGTCACGCCGCATTGCAATGCAGCAAAGATCTCTCTTGTGGGGGTGTTTTATTGCCACCGGGTCTGTGTGAAACTGAAATTAAGCTGACTGTTAAAATGTTGTAATTTTAGGCACACTACAGCAGTTGTAGCCTTACACACCACCTTATCTGTGTTTTTACACTGTTTGTGTTTTTCCTGTGGTTTTAATGCCCCCTCCCCACACAGGAAATGGAAAGTTGCGCCGGCAACATGGCCACCCAGCAGGCCAGAAAGATAAATTGGCTGAGAAGAGGCTCGTTCGTCACAGCAGAAATTGCTGACGTGTTCGTTGCAACATATAACAAATACAACAAAGAGGGAGAGGACAATTCAAGTGAGAGCAAATGTGCTTTTTCAGCATGATGGGACTCTGGTTGGGTACCCCTGTTGTGGATAATGAGCAACTTATGAAGTGTTTTTTTTTAGTGTGTGTGTGTGTGTGTTTTCAAGGGCGGAGAGCGGGCACGGCTCGTCTCCGACATGCTATTCATTATCTCGTCTTTGTGCTCCTAAAATGTCCTTGGATCTCTGCTGAAAGACTGACTGCTCGCCATCAGTCGTTTTAAATCACTGTCGCATAAGTGGTGTCAACACCTCCCGGTTCAAACTTATATCTAAACATCTTCATACCAATAAAGGGTGACATCAGGTTCACAGAGTCCGCAGATTCCAGGGTTTATTGGTTTATTACGATGAATCAATTATTTAAATAATTGTCAACCAATTTAGAAATGGTTACTTGGAGAATGCAGACTCATAAAAAGGCCATTTGCTGAAAAAACACAACATATTCAAAGTTGTACTTAAGCCAGAACTGTTCAAAATATTTACACATATCATGTTTGAGAAGAAAGAAAAACCTTTCTATACGAATATTTTACCCAAAACTCAAGTGGCAAAGTTTTAGCTTCACCATGTTCAGATTTTGTATTTTATTGCATGAAAGGGAATAAAATGTTTCCTTGTTTAAAAAGAAAATATTTTCTTTTCTTTGCGTTAATGTATTTAAAGATATACATTTATATTTAATGTATATCTAGTATAGTTTTAAAACAAGTTTAAGAGGTTAAGTGAAAAATCTTTAAAATATTACCTTTTTTAAAAAAAATCAAATGAATCGCTTAATCATCAGAATAATCAAATTATTCTGATATTTTAACGGTCGTTTGTTACAGCACTGTCTTGATCCTCCAGTTTCTAGAAAAGGTTCAGGGCTTTTTCCTAGTCAGTTTGAGAAAATATTGAAACAGAAAATTGTTTATTTCCTGTCCCATTGTTTAAATGATCCATCCATCCGTCCGTCCATCAACATCCAGCCTGCTCAAAAGCAGGAACTTGTTCACACCGTGTTGGTTTAGCCGCTTTTGCTATGAAAACAAGAGTTTTCTCCTTCCTGCTGCAGCTCTGCAGGATCAGAGTTGAGATGAGGGAACACCACGACAGCTGTGAAAGAAAATCAAAATAGCTCTGCTTTATTAGCAGTCACTGCAACACCTTGTTTATGCTAAAATAAAACTGGAGAAGCAACAGAGTCCGAGGAGGCGTGATGCATTTTGACATGCCTTCTGTGTTGTGCAGCAACATCATCTGTGACTCAGTTTAAATCAGTCTTAAATATGTGCAAAAAGCACCTTGAATTTGAAAATAGCTCTGGTGGCTTGTGCTCTGCTGCCCTTTTCTCGCCCTTCCTCTATTACAGCTTGTTGGCTTTGCCCTTTTGTCCGTCTTGCCAGCAAGGACAAGCAAAGAGCGGCCTATTGTTCGCCTGTATTGAGCTGACAAGTATATATATGCACATATATGTGTCTGCCAACACACGCACAAAGATTCTTGTCATGTTTCGGCCAAAAATCCCAGAGCCACAGGCAACGAAACGGATACATCCTAGTCAGGGAGTGAACTGGAGGTTTGGTTAAAGAGGGAACCACACCCAGTAAGCCAGTAGTAAGAGTTAATGGTTGGCCTCGAAACTGGTGGGAACTCCCATGGGAAGAATTAACTCATTTCTACTCACAACCCTTATTATTTAAATTTCAATCTGAATTACACTCTTCTTTTTTGGGGGAAAAAGCAGTGAGCTTAGCTGATGGTTTGTCCTGAAATCTGCGGTCAGAGGTTTCACTCTGGAGTCTAGTTTTAGAGAAACGTACCAACTTTATGGATCGCTTTTCCTTCTCTGCTCGCTTGCTGATGAAAAAGACAGTTTTAGCTTTCAGTGATGCCACATTTAATCTACACTTCTCAATAAATGATGATTTTTTTTTAAGTAAAATTAGTTCACTTTTCTCCACCTTAATTCTAATCTTATTCTGCTATGTCACCACTAACCTTAACTGCTGGCAAATATGTTGAGGCCATGTGGCTTCTGTGATTCTCCACTGAGCCACCAGCTGCTTCGTCACCTGCTTCAGCGAAGCCTCACCAGTCCAGATCCTGACTGCTGGTCAGATTCATCATGGATCTAACCAGGTGATGTAGCAGTTTCAGTTTGACCTCTGCTCAAACCAAGATAACTCTGACTTCTTGAAAAAAAATTATGTAGTGGGGCTTTCACAATACTAACATTTACAAGATAAATACTCAATATCTTTTGTAATACCATGGAGACATTTCTTAAAAGAGCCGGGTCCTTTTTAGAGAAAAGTTCAATTTTACAATATAACAAAAATTTCACCTTACTTAATTTCGGTAAAAAGATCAAGTGGGGGCCATTCATCCGTTGTTTAATAAAAATACACATATAGCTATGTTCACACAGCAAACATTTGTGACCCAAATCTGATTTTCCCAAGTGCTCAACAACTTTAAAATCGATCCAAATATGGCGACACCAATTATTACTTCCCATAAACAGTGTGCTACTGTTTGACGTCTACTTTTTTCTTCATCACATGCAGGTTGCTTTTTGGTCAGAAAATCTTCACATAGAAGTCTGTTAGCATTAGCTGATAGCGTTACCTTGTAGCGATAGCACAACTTTCATCGTGCATCCTTCAGCATTTTGTATTTTTCTTTTCTGTCTTTTAGTCCTGAGAACATGCCAGTCATGGAAATTTCATCCCTCATGCTTTGTGTTTTGAGTTGCCTACTCACACTTGAAC
Organism: Poecilia reticulata; assembly: GCF_904066995.2. NCBI lineage: Eukaryota > Metazoa > Chordata > Actinopteri > Cyprinodontiformes > Poeciliidae > Poecilia > Poecilia reticulata. The sequence continues at coordinate 39,910,848 of NC_088831.1, forward strand.
TCCTCTCTAACTAAATCAATCTGAACACGCAACATACTGGTAAACAATATTGACTTCATTAAGCTTAGAAACCATACGGATGCCATTGTTGACAGAAATTGTGTTGTCTTATCCGCATTTTGTAATGTCTGCTTTGTAATTTGCATTTCTACAGCAGACATCTGCAACTTCAAACATTTGTTTTAAAGAGATACATAAAAGAAAGTGCTTTTTGACATTTACGGATTGTTGCTGTTGACTCACTGGCAGGAAGCTCCGCCACAGCAAAGGGAGCTGCTGGGTAAAACAATAGGAAGCATTGCAACACCCAGTCAGGATGGTGATTCAGCTCGAAGTGTGAGGAAAGATGTTCGTTTTCCCAGTTGGCTGCATCTAAACGATGAAGCAAGTGCAAGAAAAAGGGATTCATGCACATAGACTGAAAAAGGTTTTGACTCAGTTTAACTTTTGACCTTTTCCTACCCACACTTCTCCTTTTCCTCCCTTTCTACTTTCATTTTCCAAACCAATTTGCACCCCTTTCGTTATCTTTTGCACATCGATCTATTTCTCTTGGGATGTATCTTTAATGAATGGTGGTGACAAATGATCCGCTGGCTTCAGAATGCAGCTAATTCCTATTGATTGTTGTCCTGATCCATGTTCTGCGTGGTTCATGTTACAAAATCTGAGATTATAACCCTATCCGATGAAGCAAAATTAGAGTAAAGTATCTCCTTCGGCTAATGGATAACATTTACATGAGGCATATAACCACCTTTTCTTTCAGTGGACCATCTGTAGATTTTAATAACTTACTTTAAACCACTGGTTGTCAAATAAATGGATGAATATTGGTTGTAAATCTCCTGTAAGAGAGCTTATTTTTGCATTAAAAAGGTATAAAACAACCAAAACGTTAAATTAGCAGCAGCCCAAAAGAATATGTCGGAGCATCAGAACAGAAGACTAAACACAATACATATTTCACATGTTCAAATGCAGAAGAAAATAATAGAAGCAGAGTTTGATGTAGAAGGAAAAAGGAGTTGAAGAGATGCAGCAGCCAGGTCTTTTCCAGGCCTTAACTAATTTCTGGATTTCTTTGGAATGTGAGATGCTACTTCCAGTTTTGACCAATTATCTTTACTTAAAGGAGAAAGAGAGAAAACAATATTCTTTAAGTCATTTAACTTTTTGAAAACAAATGAAAATTGAGGAGTTACACTTTTATCCTCTATTTGTGCATCAAAGCACATGCCCATAATCTTTATGTAATTGTTAATAAACTCATTATAAGTCTTTCAAAGTGAAAGCTGATGGCTTAAGAATTTATAGATGCACAATGTTGGGAGTTCTTTGTTTTAATTTTTATTAGAGGGGCCAATAAGCTCAGATTGATCACCAATCTTCCCATCTCTGACCGAATGATTCACTGTTAAATAAACAGCTGGACACTTTTCTGACTTTGTTAATAAAGACAGGCTTGTTGCAGATAAGGTAATTTCCCTGAATCAGAGTAAAGAGGCATATAAATTTATTTTAGACTGAAAAAAATGTGCTTAATAAAATGTTAAATAATTTAAGCCTGCAGGTCGGCTGACTAAAATCTACATTTGATTATGATCTTGCATTCCAGGGCAGTTATCGCTGTTCCTGTTACTGTGCTGCCCTCTGCTGGAGGAATACAAGTAAAACAAAAACATTACCATGGGGTAATGTGTTTCTAGGGACAAAAAGTGGACGCAGTCATCCGGCGTGTCTCTGAAAAACAAAAGCAGTTCTGCTGACACACGTCCCACTTTATATCTGAACTGAATGATGTCACAGTAACTGTCAGAGAAAAGGACTTAAAAAGCATGTGTTACCGCAAGGAAAAGTAATTTAGAGTTTGATTAAAACATGTTTTGTCATTGCACCAAAGGTAGGTCAGCGGGAGGGGTCAGTGTTAATGGTGTGTGTGGCCAGTCGTTACTAAACCACTGGCCTAATTTTTGGCTGAATACCACAAGCCATGGTTTACAGTCACGCACTCCTCATATCAGTTGACTGATTTTTCTTTCACAACCCCCCATTTCTAACATGCCCAGCCTCTCAAACGTAATTACGCTCCAATATGGTATCAAGTTCTTTCTCTTTTTTTTGGCCGGTGGTGTGATCTGAGAGGAGGTCTGCAGCTACAAAGGCTCACCCCTTCTGTCTCTCCTAATCTCTCGCACCGTCTCCCTCTCACCAAACTGTGAGTGTTGCTGACTTCCTCACAAGGCAATGAGGCTCCACTCTGGTCTGTCTGGATGTTTTTCATCTGCGTTCGTTCTCGGATATTGAGGCGCTGCAGGACACGCGCGTATCTGTCGGTTTGCTTTTTCACTTGTTTTCCTCTTGAGATAACTCCTCGAACTTGGGAGTTGAAATAAGGCTGGAAAGAAATGTATTTCAGACGCTCTTCAGAATCTAAAAGTTTATTGAAGGTGAGGTTGTTCTTTTCTGCTTCTCCACTGGTTCTTCGTTTGCTGCTTGTTGTTTTCCTAAGCATCAGCTTGTTTAAATTCCTACCAGTTTAAAGTATTTTTAGCACTTATTTCCATCGGCTTTTGTATCCTAAGACCTGTGTCTGGTGCAATACTCTCTGCTCTTTTTAGAAGATGCTTGAAAATCTTTAAAATAAATTAATCTCGTAGTTGTTCTCATTCACTGGAAAGAAATCCCATCATGGTTTGAAACATTTGTTTTTAGCCGCTTAATATTTTCCTTTTTTACAACATTTTACAAGTTTAGAGTTTTTCTAGATCAACTAGAATCCTGATCCTCTTGTGAGCTTTTCTATAGGATTTAGATCTAGGAGCTGAGATTACCTTAAACGAAGGTTATTTTTTATTTCATCTTATTATATTCTTTCTTATTTTTTTTCAACCAGAAATGACCCACTGACATTTAAAATCTCATTTATTTATTACAATATATTTTAAAAGATTTTCTGGTCATTATTTGTAGCAGATGTGACAGGAAACTATTTATAAAGGAAACGGGCCCACAGCATGCCAGATCCTTCACCATATTTAATAGTTGGGAATTCTCTAACAGTGAATCTTTGGGTTGCATTTTATTCTCAGTCACCATTCTGTCTGAAGACAAAGCTGGGTCTGCGCACAGTTTTAAATATTACAACTACAGTTCTTTAACCTTTTGCTGCGACTGGAAATAGACAAGTTTTGAGCATCTATTTGCTGACTTATAAAATTAAGACATCCTTCAGTGGCGTTTCCTCTCGTCTTTCCCATTTTGTTGAGCAGAAAGGAGAAGTTAATCTCAATTTCGCATCATATTTATACAATTATTTCTTTAGACAACAAGTGAGCATTCTCCAACTAAAGGTTTGAATCTGAACCCTAACCCTAGGATGTGATTTTTCTCTCTCTTGCACCAGTCTATACCAGTGAATGGCACATGTGTAGAATCAAAACAGGCAAAAATTTAAAAAGTAGAGTTCTGCAATATTTAGAGTCACAACCATCTATCTCATTATTAGCAATATTGCAATTCAAAAGGATGACTTGTATGCAATATTTAGTAGTATATTTGTAGCTCATGGCCATGCATGAGCTACAATGTCTGATGTCTGTTTTTGATGTCAAAAACAGACATCCAAAAATGTCTGTTTTTGATTGCTGACATGCTAACAAAAAGAGGTGAAGATCGTAAGCGATATCATAATGAAAATATTCATATAGTATCTCGGTGACATGTTTTCCTGGTGCCGCTGCAGCCCTAAAGCAAATACTTTCTTTGGATCTTCAGAAAGCCAGAAGAACTGTCGATCCAGACCAGCTTCAGAGAACCAGGAGAGTCTGGTAGGTTGAAAGAAACACATGAAGAAAGGGGTACAGTACTGCATGCACCACATACTTCACTTTTCCCATATAATTTTATGAAATTTAAGCATAACAAATATTCTTCTAAAATAAGCCTCTTTCCATGCCAATTTTAGTCCTGAGACAGACAAAAAGTTGAGGCCTACTAATAAGGAGTTTGTAAGTGAAAATTTGCTCAATTAAATTATGCTGTAGTTACACTGTCTAAGGTGCCATTAATTGTGGCACCAGTTATATTCTATTTTTAACACAGGATTCTGACTAATGCACTGAAATTAAAATGTGGATTTTGAATTTTTTTTTTTTTTTCTTTTCATTGTGGGATTATGCTGCGGCCATAAGATATGAATTTATTCAAGATATTTCCACACATCTCCACTAGAGTAGAGAGTACTGTTAATTTCTCACTTATCTGATTTGGGGGAAAAAGCTGGAGAAATGCATTGAGGGTAAAGTAAGCTTCAATGAAACATGTGTTAAGTCATATTCCATCTTTGGAAATAAGAGTTTAGAATTCATTCAAGCGTCTTTGGAAATACATGAAGAAAGGGGGGAAATATTGTTCCCACTTGGTTTATTCTTAGATCTCTGTGCATTTTAGTTGAACATTCAAACTGACCACAGTAGCCTGGATTTCCTCCCTTTAAAACAGTTTAAGAGCTTGTTTTTGTCAAGGTTCCTGTTTCGCTGTCAAACCACACTAAAAGTCACCAGGAGGTCAGCTGAAGCGTCTTGAACTCATTCTGGGTGACCACAGCGTCTCTCCGCATCTCCTCTCAGTCAGCGCTGCAAATGCCAAGACCGAGAGCGCTCTGAGCCGGGTTTGCTTTTCACAACTTTTACAATATCACATGCTTCTCTGACTTTATTGTTGCTGGCTTGCAGAATGTGCATGGTCTATAAATTTAAATCTTCATTTGAGGAAAATAAAGTAGCGCGCACTCGGAGCAGATGTAAGTCAGCCAAGGCAGTGGTGATGGAAGTTGGCCAGCTGAAGTTATGGTTGGCCTGCACACAGAAGCATGAATGAATTTGCGTCTGGAGTATATTTATGTTCAACATTTACTTTCTCATACTGATTCTCTGCCCCACAAACATTAACCTGAATCTGCTGGCCTGTACCTTCCTCTCATTCACTTAACCTTTAACCTGCACCTTAAGTATATTTAATGTGAAGCAGCTGAACCTGAAGAAACACTACATCGTTGGTCTCTTGTGTCTCATCAGTATTTTTGGAGAAAGCCTTTCCCAACTCTTTCTGTTCACCTCATTCCGCCTCCCTGTCTTCATTTCCACGTCCCAGCTGAGCTTTTCTTCGTTTCTTTATCTTATGTTCTCACTCGAGGGTTTTTCTCAATATCCTCGCCTCTCTTTCCTTTGTACTTCTCAGGCTTTAATGTCTGTTATTCTCCCTCCTTCTCGTTTTGCATTCCTGCACTATCATCCCTGTCTCGGGGTGCTATATCTAGAAGTAAGACAGTGGAGCTTTGAGGCTTTCTAGTTCTCACATTTGCCTGGAGATTCAGTTAGTTTTAGCTCTTTGGAATTTTTGTACAATTATTCATTGAGAAAAAAAACAAACCCAAATTAGGAGATATATGTTGTAACATCCCACATGGATGAGCCGGAAAAGTGGTGATGGTGGTAGGAGTTTGACAAGGATATTCTGGTGTCTTATTCATGAATGGGGGGAATCTGGTTAGGATGCCTCCTTAACAACATTTGTGCCAAACCTATTGGCACAAATGCTGATTATCATTAGTGCAAACAGTTGCTCTTTGCACAAACTCTGTAGATCATGGGAATCCTACGCCGGCCGGTTCTGCACAGGCTTAAAATCTGTTGTTGCCCCTATACAGCTGATTCAAAGAGCTGAATTAGCTACAGTTTACTTAGCTCTGCTCATGAGCCATTACTTGATTTTGGTTTGTTGAACCCGGGAAACATATAAAACATGCAGTACACCAGACCTCGATTGCTAACTTTGGGATCTACTGCTGAAGACAGTATAGGGTCCAGACTCTATTTTTGGTCTCTTCTCTTTAGCTCAGCCCTCAGTTTTTCTGAAGGATTTTAGTTTAGGGACTGAGAAGAAAATTTAATGCCTTTATGAAGTATTGCTTTGTTGATTTAGTTGCATCTGTTCAATTATTGTTCTGCGGAAAGGCTTACATTTTTATTTTAAAGGCAAAGGCCACCAGATTTGTATTTGTTAACATCTCTGTATTTTCAATAAGGTGTCCAGCTCTTCCACCATACTTAACAAATGGGAAGGATGCTTTTGCATATGGTTTTTTTATCAATTACTTTTTAATGCTGAGTGGTTCATTTTGAAAAATCAATCTTATTCTTTTCTGATCAAAACACACATTTTCAGTTTAAGGTCCAGTAGAGTTGAGCAAACTGGTAGAACAGAAAGTCACAGTAAGTCATGGAGGAAGGATCAGCTCAGAAAAGTAAATTTAAGGTCGTCTCAGTTACATTGTCTGTTGTTCTGGTGTTGATGACTATATAACTCAAAGATAAAAATCTGTATTAGTTCATTTAGCTGCAGATTATTTATGGATCTCCTGGGTTCTGTATGTCTCTTTTCTGGTCCAGCACATCTGTGAAAATGTGATGACTTTGTGCTCCAATGACAAAGATGTCTCACCCTGCCAAAAATCCTGCCGAGTACTTACCTGGAAAATATGTTTTTCTCTGTCTCCAACAGGTTTTTCCAGTCACAGACTTTCTGCAAGATCAAAGGTCAGTGTCAGTTTTTCATTCATCCTGAATGTTATGTTATGTTTTGTTATAACCCAACAAAAATGTTATTTAGAGTCGTGTCATCATAAAATTTGGCACACAAAGGGCAACGTTTAGTTTTAAAATGCAATTGCACTATAAGACCACTAGAGGGAAGCAGAGTATTTCTTTGCAGAGGCAAATTTTTGGTGACTTTTACATTTGTTAGGGAAGAGTTCATGTAGATAAAAAAAGAAAGTAACATTACTTATCATCTAACCAGGTTGCGTGACTGCATTGTTGAGCTGTGTGTGTGTGCGTGCGTGTGGGGGTGTGTGTGCGTGTGTGTGTGTGCTGCTTTCTCTTTAACTACAGCATGTTATAGAGCAGGAGCATAATTAAAGGATCTTAGTTGCATTTGTGGGTTAAATACCTAAAAAACTGATTAAACTAGTTAGTCGATTTTTTTTTGTTGTTGTTGTTTTTTGGGGGGGGGGGGGGGGTTGGCAAAAATCCGATGTATTCAAGCTTCCATTCCAACATGTGTTAATTCCTACCAGTCTCTCCTCTCAGCCAGTCTCCTCCTTCTCAGTCCCACTCTACTCCGGTGCCTTCCCTCTCTGGCTCCTGATAGGGCAGCCATGGAGTCAACAGAGGAGAGAAGTAGCCGGAGGAGGAGGAAAGAGAGGGAGGGATGGAGAGACAGTTTGGGTATGAGGGTAGAAACAAAGAAACGCTGCAGGTGTTGTGGAGTTGAGCATGTCTGTTGCATGACTTTACTCAGCGGCTGAAGTGTGATAGCGTTGGCTGTCAGAGGTGCAGGACTGGTAGGCTGATTCCAGCTCAAGTTGTACCTTGTTCCTTCTTAGCTGTTTAGTTGATTTTAGAGAATATTGTGGAGTTCGAAAGCATGGCCCTTTTTACCAACGATGTGCACAGCCTGGGCTCCTATTACTGCCTGATCCGACGCAAGTTTAAGAGGAGGCGGAAGAAGCGCTCCGAACGCAAAGGTAACCCTAAGAGTTGAAGTTCTGTCGCCTTTTCTGATGCTGAGACGCAGACAAGTGTTTGCAGCTTTGAAACAAGTGGTTTTAGGTTGTTTCTTTATGACTTTATGAATGCTTGCTGAGTCCAGAATATTAAATTTATTTTTGTTTTTCATGTCTGCATATTTACAGCAAAGTTTATCCTAAACAGGTAAATTTCTGTCAAACTGTGAACGTAGTTAGTTTGATTTAGTCCTTTTCCAAGTTTGAATAATTTTGGGGAAAAAAGGCATGTTGATGATATTAAAAAATTGCTATTTTTTTAGTAAAATCAAAATTCCCCTTTCATATCCATGGCAGAAGACATCTTCTCGACAAAACGAGTGGCGCAACCAAAATTTGTCTTGTTTTTAATTCGTTTGAGGTCCATAGTATGATTTATCTTTGATGGGCTACAAGGATCTCTGTAGAAATCTACAGCCTTGTTATATACAGATACAATAAGAAGATGGGTGGGAACATTTTTTCCTCCTGAATTTACTTTAAAAGTTATTCATACCCCTTGCAGATTTAAATCCCACTAAGTAGATTGTTTTGATGGGAAATGAGACCGACACCTCTACTAATTCAATAAAACAATATAAAGGGATTGTTTGATTTGGAAAAAGTATTAATTTGAATACTTTTGTCAACCATTTTTATTTTTTTTAAAAATTGTAGGTTTCTATTAAACCTGTAATTGCTGTTCAGCTTTTTGAATGTCTCCAAAAATGCTTTGACCTTTTTTATCTACGATGTCGAGATCTTAGTCTGTTCCATTATCCAGTTCTTTAAATTATCCATCATATAAACATCTCAACCTTCACTGCACCTTCTAATTAATATTTTCAGTCAAAATAGATTAGTAGATCTAAATAGTCTAAAGAACTTTCCATCTAAACCACTTTTATGATTACAAGGAAATCTGTTTGCGTGGAAACAAAATACAAAGCCAACTGCTTCTGTATAAAACCTTCACAAAGACCTGTAGAAATAGGTCACTCTTCGACAGCAGGTGTTTTTTTCCAACAATTGGACATAAAATTTTCAGTAAAATTTAATGAAAAGTTTCTAAAAGTGAGGAGTGGAGCAACGTCTCTGCAGTTCTTCCAAACGCGACGGCAGTATCTAATAGAGAGAAGGATGTGCAAAAACTTTTCTGTTTAGTTTTTGTCTCCTGCATAAAACATTCCAATAAATCAGTTACTTTTCCAGAGAAAACAAATTGATTAAATGTCAGTATGTTAAATCTAAGGCAATAAATGAGTTCAATTGCATAGAGTTCAATTAGCGAACCCTAAAATATCAAGATCATCTCCTTTTTTTTTGCCTGAAGAGACTCCAGAGATGTGTTTTCTTTGTCTTCCTTCCCCTCCGTGTCTCTCTGAGCGAGGCGGGTCGCGGCTCATCATAATTGAAGTTGAATGACGAGAGCCCTTCAGCGCTCGGAGCGTTTCTCTCCTGAGTCTGCTGCTCCGCTCCGGGGGATTAACCAAACAGAGAAGGTAGTAATTACTCAGGTGGCCACAGCTCAGCGGCAGCATTAGCCATGTCTCAGCCACTTGCTTTGACATCCGCCAACCTCCTCCGTACCGCCGCCTCACCTCCGCCGTCAAGTCCATTCATCCAACTAAACCCACCTCTGCTGAGGGAGCTTTTTTTTTTTATCCTTTGATTTAAAAACTCCAGGTCTGCTCGCTCAGAGTGAATATGTCTATCAGTATTACCCAGCTCTGTTTCCCGCCTCTTTTATTCTCCCACTCTTATCACCTGGGAAGGAAATTTGCACTTTTCGCCAGAGAGAAGCGATGACGAAGCAGGAGGGGAAGGAGTTTGGCCCGACTCTTACTCTGCTTTAGCTTTCTTCGATTTCAGCTCTTCAGTGAATTCCTGGGTTCTTGAGTTCCTGGAGGAGTTTTGTTCGTTGCTGGATCACTGATCATTTCAAACTAAATCTGGAAATTCCCCGTGTCGATTTCTCTTCAATGATCTCAACATTTTCCCACCAAAGCTTCTTGTGTATCACGGATTATTCCAAAACTTCTACCTCACTTCCAAATTACGTTATTTTGCAAGCGATGACTTGTAAAAATGTGGTTCTTTAAATATAAAGCTAGGATTTTTAATCTGTCGTCTCACTAATCAGCACACCTCAGGGAAAAAGAGACATGAACACTGGCTCTTCCCTGTTCAGACATTTCTGTCTTCCATGTTTTATGACAGCGACATGAAAAACACTGAGACCTTCAGGCTGTAATTACTGCATGTCACTCTATGCAGCCACGTTGAAACAAAGCACGTCCGCTTTTAGTTTTAGGTTCCGCATTAATTTGGACATAGTAAAAAGAATCTGGTCTTTACAGGGTTTTCAAGTTACTTAGATCTAATTTCAGCTGTAAATTTCATCCTGTTATTCTTTAATAAGCCAAAACATGGTAAAAGTAGAAAGTGGTTTAAAAAATATAAAACAAATAGCTGCATTTTTAAGAGGCCAAGCAAACAGACAAGTTTTATCCACAGAAAACAGGACATCCTGGTTTGAAAAGATTTTTTTTTTATGCTTCAGGTAACTTTTAATCTGATGTTTGGGTTTAATCTATTACGAGCTGTTAAAGTCTCATATCTCCACATGTTTAGTTTATAATTGAACTTTAGTATATTCAATAATGCAGCTAATTAAAATTATTTAGTTTAAACTCAGATGAGATAAAGCAATAGATTTTAACATTGTATCGGTATTATATTCTTAAGACTGTTATTTATTTATTTAGGTGATTTTTTTTAGCATTTCCATACACGTAAAAAAAAAAAAAAAACACGTTGCTGAAAAAAACCCAAAAAAAGAAAATTAAACAAAAATAGCAAAAGAATAAAGAACAAGACAAAACTAATATATATAAATATATATAATATATATATATAGAAATATATAAACCATATTTCAATCCCTATCAATTGCAAGAACAGAAAGTGTAGACCAAAAAAAGGTGTAAGAATACATAGAAAACTATATATATAAATTGCTTTTTATACTCAGCAAATTAATCGTTTTTCTAAAACATATCTTCAGTAAAAACAATTAAAAAAGCATACAGTTTAAGAAAACTGGAGTCGGGTATTGTATGAGTGATACTAATTATGAAAGACATCAGCAATGACCTCGTGAAGAGTTTATTACTTGCCTGTCAGTCAGGGACGGGTTACATTAGTAAGTTCAAGTTCATCAAACATTGAAAGAGATGATCCATAAGTGGAAAACAAGTTGTGACAATTGAGAATCTGCCAAATAGTGGATATCCTGGTATATTCACCCTACGGTCAAACTGTGCGATATCCAGATAGCTGATTTTAAACTCTACAGGTCTCAGCATGTTGTAAATGGTGAAGTTGATGAGAGTAGAATGAGGCTGGAAAACGTGGAAAGAGAAGGGAACAAATGTGGGAACAGGGTTTAGGTTTGCAACCACAGGACTTCAGAAGAAATATGTTTTGGACATATGAGACCAAAGTACAGACGTCTGACCCAATCAGACCAAGCAACAGACTCTGAATATCAGCAGGAAAACCTCATACTAAAAGTCAAGCACCGAAATCCAGAGCTTAAAATGATTTAAATGTTCTGGTGGGAATATTAATGAGCCTTGCACAAACATATCTTCAAACAGATCTTCAACAGACTGAAGCCAAAACTCCTCCACAAGAGTGAGAGCCTGATAAAGACAGAGATGAAGTGATTCTGTAAGTTATTGGATCATAGCTCATATGGTTTCAAGTTCAAGTTGGTGTTTAATCTTTTAAGAGCCCATAAGGGTAAGCAATGTTTTACTTTATCCTAATCACTTTACCATAACTGTATACTGCAGGGGCATCCAAACATTTAGTCACTTGGGCCGAAGTGGTGCCCAAAATAATGTTCCATCCATCCATCCATCCATTTTCTTCCGCTTATCCGGGGTCGGGTCGCGGGGGCAGCAGCTTCAGAAGGGAGGCCCAGACTTCCCTCTCCCCAGCCACTTCTTCCAGCTCCTCCGGGGGAATCCCAAGGCGTTCCCAGGCCAGCCGAGAGACGTAATCCCTCCAGCGTGTCCTGGGTCTTCCCCGAGGCCTCCTCCCGGTGGGACGTGCCCGGAACACCTCACCAGGGAGGCGTCCAGGAGGCATCCTTACCAGATGCCCGAGCCACCTCAACTGGCTCCTCTCGACGTGGAGGAGCAGCGGCTCTACTCTGAGTCCCTCCCGGATGACCGAGCTTCTCACCCTATCTCTAAGGGAGAGCCCAGCCACCCTGCGGAGGAAACTCATTTCGGCCGCTTGTACCCGTGATCTCGTTCTTTCGGTCATGACCCAAAGCTCATGACCATAGATGAGGGTGGGAACGTAGATCGACCGGTAAATCGAGAGCTTCGCTTTTTGGCTCAGCTCTCTCTTCACCACAACGGACCGGTACAGCGCCCGCTTCACAGTAGACGCTGCCCCAATCCGCCTGTCGATCTCCCGTTCCCTTCTTCCCTCATTCGTGAACAAGATCCCCAGATACTTAAACTCCTCCACTTGAGGCAGGACGACCCCCCTGACCCGGAGAAGGCACTCTACCCTTTTCCGGCTCAAGACCATGGCCTCGGATTTGGAGGCACTGAGCCTCATCCCGGCCGCTTCACACTCGGCTGCGAACCGCTCCAGTGAGAGCTGCAGATCACGTTCCGATGAAGCCAACAGGACCACATCATCCGCAAAAAGCAGAGATGCGATCCTAAGGCCACCAAAACGGATCCCCTCAACACCTCGGCTGCGCCTAGAAATTCTGTCCATAAAAGTAATGAACAGAATCGGTGACAAAGGGCAGCCTTGGCGGAGTCCAACTCTCACCGGAAAATAATGTTATTTTACCTAAATAAACCAGGGATGCAATACTTTAATTAAACAAATACACTAGTCACATTTGTTGTTGGAAAATGATGTGTAAATTATTATAAATAAGAAAACATAAAAAAAGGTTTTGCATTTTTGCCTTATAACAGTAAATGTTCCAGGTATCAATTGGAAAAAATAGGAGAAAATGTAGTTAAATATAAGCAGTAAAATCTGGATTTAGGTCACTTTTTTAAAAACAGTGTACTGAGCCATGTTTAAGTGTTGATATTTTAAATATTTGAATTTGTATCTTGTATTAACATATTCTTACATTTCTTCCAGAAATATTATTGACATAATTCTCAGCTACTACTTAACTCCAGTCTTTGGATATAAACTGAATGATGTATGAACCTGTTTCTATGTGAAGGATTGTGATTTAGCTCTCAGTGAATTAACATATAGCGCAGAGTGACTTTCAAAAGACTCAACTTAAGCATATCCCCGGTGCATCTCTCATAAATGTGCCAAACCATGACACTTGCAGACGATGCTTTCCAATGGGCCGTATATGAAAAATGGAAAATGGGGAACAGAGGCCTTTTCTGCCTCGCCAGCAAAATCTCTAAAATGAGCTTTTGCAACTTGAATAGTGTGGGAGGGGGCTCTGCACCGCCTGACGCTTCAAATCTATCGCTGTGAGGGGGAAGACTTTTCATGCAAGATTTTTTTTCTTTTTCTTTTTTTTTTTTTTGGTAGCTTCATTTTTCACTTGTTCCTGTACTTTTTTTTTTAAGCCATTTGTAAATTACTGAATGGTTTTTCTGAATGCCTTACATTTATTACTGTTATTTTCTTTAAATTGATTAGCCGGCCTTGAACAGCTCGGATTAACTTCTGGCATCCACAGCAGATGAAGCCAAATAGAAAACACAGTCCCATTCATTTATATTAGATCAAAAAAAAGAGCAGATGATTAGAAGCAGTGCCTGGCTGAGTACTGCAAACACAGCGGCACTCTGTCATAATAAGAAATGAGTTGTGTCTGCCTGTCTCAATGTAATTAGCTTTGATTAGCATGCTGCTAATGACTATGACGGACTGTCGCAGGGGGAAACAAAAAACTCTACTCTGTGGGAGCCTTCAAACCGCTGAGGTTTGTTTAGCTGACTGCGAGAGATTACAAATCTCTGCAGAGATTTGAGATTTCATAAATATGAGATTGTTTTGCCTTTTATTATGCACACTTTATAATACGCTCTGCAGAGAAGGAGCTAAACCTCTACTCCGTCTTCTTTCCATTCACCTCTTTGTCGTCTGTCACAACCTTTTCCATCTGACTGAGGTCTCCCTCCATGCCCTGTCCCAACTGTCCATCAATTCCACCTCATCTGTTTGACAGCAGAAAGGCCACGAGGTGTGAAATTCAGCTCCTGCACGACGCCGTCTGCGGTCGCAGCCCCGCACAAAAATTTTGCATGGATTCATCCACAGCTTTGCGGTATTTTACTTTCGGACCCCCTCACCCCCCTCACACATGAGTACACACAAACATGTGGAAGTAAATGGAGTCAGGATCATTTCACCAGGCCTTGGATGTGATAAACGATGGTAGGTGTAAGGCTCCATGGACATCAAATCAAGGAGAATAGAGGGACAGAGGACATTGGTGTGATTGGGTCCACAGCTTTCAAACCATGACTTACTTTCCTGTACATTGCTTAACAGCACTTTAGAGTAATTTTGTAATTTTTGGCTGATTCTTAACTTCCTGGTTTTTGTACTGTGTCATACACTTGGGTGGTAAAAGAGGAAAAGATGCATGAAAGCAATGTTGGGAAGCCAACTAGAGTAAAATGATCGTCTAGACCAGTGTTTCTCAACCTTTTTTGGGCCAGCGCCCCCCCTAGCCTTCATCCAGGTCCCTCACCGCCCCCACCAAAGAATTTGCAGGCTACTTTCCACTGACCATTATTTTATCATTAATATTACAATCACTATTGTAGATGTTTTGATTTTTATGCTTGTTTCTGTATTTTATCATCAAAAATAATTTCTGAGAGAACAAAAAAGTCATGGGAATAGAAATTATTTTCACGACCATCTACGAATAATGCAATGAACATTCAAGTTAAAATCGGTAGGCCTAACAGCAGCCAATCAGAGTGGTAAAAAAATCTTATTTTGCGCCATTTTCTAGTTGTTAAATATTCCACAAAATGACCAGATAAAAAAATGTTCAACATGCCAGTTTAAACTTTGAACTATTTGCAAAACGACTGAGCTTTGCAACATTTTATGACTTTTTATTTTACCTTTTATGTGGAAATAGTGTCTGTTTATTCTTGCCATACAGTCCTCTGTATTAATTATTGCTCGAAAGGTCTTGCCATACCAGTTTATTCCTCTGTATTTACTTTAGTTTCTCAGTTTATTCTTGCATTTTGTTCTTCATTCATTTCCATTTAGTTTCTTTTGATTAGTATTATCCTCTCTTGGTTTATTGCTATGTCCACTTTAGTTTCTTTCCTGTTGCTAGATTTATTTTATCGTTTATTGACCATCAGTAATCATCACCTGCTGTGCCTCCTAATCGTCATGATGTGTTTCAGATCATGTGTTGATTTTTTCACTGTTCAGCGTCGGATTCTCTGTTTTTATGCCATAATTCACATCTAGTTCCCGCTTCTCCTGTTTCAGAGTTTTACGCAATGTGCTCCTCTCTTTTTTTTTAAAGCCCTTAAGGTGCAGGGCGGTCGGGAAGCGTATCGACGGGGAAAAGGCAGACTGACATAAACCTTTTTAAACAACGGAAACAATTTCTGCATTCTGATTATTGAAATTTAAAAGTGCCGTGTTTCATACCGGACCACTTACAGCACCGGTGTTAATGCTATAAAATGAACGCTATCGTGGTATCGCCCATGGAGGGGTTTCTTGATTTCTTGATTTAAATGGGTTAATTTTCCAGAGAGATACACAGTGAAGGTATCGTGATTTTAGCTACCAGTAGCAGGAGAACGGAGCTGCGCCAAGAAGCTAACAGAAGCTAACAAACACTGAATAGAAGAAGAGCAGCTGTCGATACAGTTGCAGCCAAGCATGATTTAATGTTACACAATACAGTTTTGCCAAGTTGCTCAAAGTCTAAACTGGCATTGTTGTGCATTTAAGGTGTAAAGTTTACCTTCGACTAAACGCCCCCAAAGGCATCCCAGCGCCCCCCTTTTGTAAAAATGTCCGCCAGCGCCCCCTGCCGTCCTCTGAACGCCCCCTGGGGGGCGGTACCGCCCACGTTGAGAACCCCTAGTCTAGACAAAACCTAGACTTTGAAAATGTGGTCATAAGTCCAGTACTGAGTACTAAGTGCATTTGCCTTTACCAGGTGTGTATTTTAAGTGTCTTTGTATGATGGAAAAGTAGTCACAAGTCAGCAAAAATGGGTTAATTGTAATAGATTAGTTGCAATAGATTGATCCTAAATTAATGTTTTGATATTGTGGATCCCTAGTTTTAAAGTATGTGGATTTAGCAGAATTTAAGTTTGTTCAAATCAATGCCTTAGGCCATAACTCAACAGTGTCTTTAACTCTTGCAGACAAATGGTAAGACTGTATATTTTATGTATATGTATAATGTTCACAGAAGACTTCATAGTCCCTGAAGAGCGGCTTCCAGACAAATGTCTGACTGACTGCTTCATCAATTATAGATTAATCAGCAGAGTACTCAAATACTAAAATATTCAACAGCTGTAACTGCAACCCAATTTTAAACAAAACAATCCTGCTGTCGGTTCAGAGTGACATTCCTGCTGTCCTCTGTCTCCAGTATGAGGACGTGTTCTGCTGTTGTTGATGCCTTCACGCTGATGCAGGACTCACACTGAGCTGTTTTCTTCCATGAACATGTGAGCTCTCAGGAGCCTCCAACCTGTGAGCTCGGTTTGCGGCTCTGAACATTGAGCACAGCGTCGTCGGTGGCCCTCCGTGGGCCGAGCACGCTCACACATCCGAAAATTCGCTCATTTCCAGACACACTGAAACGTACACTCTTTTCCCCCCAGGCACCCGGTGCCTATGCTGTGTCATAAATCAGAGCTGTCAAATAGATTTTACAGCACCTAGTGAAAAGAGGAGAGGCAGCCACCCAACAACCTTGAAAAGATGGAAGAAAGCAGGAGTAGAGGAGTTGTATTATTATCAAACCTGAAGCCTGGACCTAAGGAATCTATGAAGAAGGATAGGGCAGTTTTTCATGAGAGAACATGGATGACAGATACTTTGGGTGGTGTAACAAGGACCGGCCCTGAATGCACCAAATAACCAGAAAACATATGGTTCGCATGGCTAGCTTTCTGCTTTTTCTTTCTTCATTTTAATATTTTAGATCATGTCTTTATTGTGACTGAAGTTAACTTGTATTATAGAGGTGGTGTGGCCAGACGTTATTGGTGGTTGTTAGATTATTTCAGATTATTTCTCTATAAAATACAAGCAGTTTGAACAAGTCATTTCATTATTGACTCTTGTGGATTTATTGTGTGTAAACAGAAGGAAAGTGTTTCCTTTTGTCATGAAAGCTGACAAGTTTCCATATGTCTAGTCTTTGCTTTTTTGCCATCAACAGTATTTTTCACAAGTTTTTTCTTTTACCTGTTGACCCCACTTGAAACAGGTGACATCCATCTCTCCCTGGACACAGTCACTTCCTGTCACTCCTAAAGATTAAGCCTCATTGTTTTGTTTTATATCCACAACTTAAATGATCTTATCTCCGAATGTGCTAACAGCCAAGCAAATTTTTCGTTGAGGACTTTTGCTAACATTGGGAGTGATTTCCCCTAAATAAATTATTCCGGATCAGTTCAAAAGTGCTAATTTATTTGGCTGATTTACAAACGTTCATTTGAATAAAGTTTGATATATATTGAAGTTCTGATTATTGACTATTAAAGCTTTTTCAAGTTGTTGCATGTTTATGTTATGCTCTTATTTTGAAGTGGATTTAGACTGTTTGATTTCCTCCGCTCTCTTTTTTTGCCAATCATTTTATTTCAAACAGGAACAGGAACAAAATAAAACTGACTGGAGAACAAAGTATTAAGATAAATCCAAACTCTAAGGGAATTGCAGAACATGTAAATTGTGTCAAAATGAAATTGGTGCTTGAGGGTTGTAGTCTTTCAAGGGCAGATATAATTTGAATTGAAGTTAGTGCTTTTGCATTAGTTTCTGCAAAATACCTGTGTAGTCTGTGTAGTGGTTTAATGTTAGCAGAACTGTTGTTTATGATTAGTGCTTTAGCTTTTTAGCTAGCGATGCCAATCACTGAGAGTAATGAATAATAATCTGATGTATGGAGATGTACATTTTAGTCCCATATTGCCGTCCAATGACAATAACGGTTTTTTGTATCCATCGTTGTCCGTTATCACATTAGACTGTACTAATTGTTATGGAGAGGCTTGATTTTTGGATTCGCTCAGCGAAACAATGAATTCCATACATATTAACGCTAACTCATGGGGATCCTGAGTGTAAAACTTGAAGGCCATTTTTATTAAGCGCTCATTGGGTCAGATAACTTTCCCATAAATCCCCCTGATTGGAGGAGCCTCATTGGCTGTCATCTCTGAGTAGCTGCCTCTTAATATGCAGAGTGGAGGGAAGTACGGACATCCAGCAGCGGGGCTCAGAAGGCAAATCACTTCTGGCAGTCTAATTCACCGGTCATTAGAAGGGCCAAATTGAATAATGGACTCAGAGGTGAGTTGTGAACGTGTGTGTGTGTGTGCTCATGTGTAAGTGTATCTGATGAGGCTGGGACAGCCATGTTGGGGGGGGGAAGTGTGTGTGAGGGTATTCTGCAGCCTCTTCACTTTGGCCCATCAGTTTCAATCTGGTTGGACGACAGGCGCTCCTTCTTGGTGCCAGGACCCCTCTCCATTAGGCCACCGCTGCCCACACGTGTACTCCATTAGGCGGCATTACCTGCTCCATGCCTGGAGACGTCTCCTCGGGAAGCAGGAGGGTGGAGGATGGCGCAGAGCTCCTCGCTTCACACAAAAAACAAAAAGAGCCGATCCTGTTTCTATTAAGATTCTTCCTCTCTCACACTCTTCTCTCTGTAATCACAGGCCTGCCAGAGCCTTATTGGGGAAAGTAATGGGATTGTAGGGAAGCGACAGTGGCACTCACTTATCCGACTGCATACACCGGCAGTAACAATGAGCCGTGTGTCTTTAATCATACGTTTTCCTAGCTTTAGATTACGCCCTCTTTTGCTTTTAGTTGCCAGTAAATTAATATTTTTTATTTCTGTTTCTGGTTTTTGTCTGTTAAGTGAACATTTCTGCTGCTTTGAGAAGACAATTACTGAAAGTCTTTAAATTATCCACTCTGTGTTGCTGCAGCCTTAAATATTGAATGGCTGCTAAAAGTTAGGACGGGAGAAATTAGTTAATATCGAATCAGAGTTATTCCTAACAGCGCTGAGCATCTTGGTGGTTGGATCAGACCTGATGGGAATCGGAAAAGGGAATTTTGTTTTGGGAATGAAGGAAAAATCGGAGAGAAATGAAATGGATTGGGTAGAGGTGGCTGCCTGGTGGGCCGATCAGTCTGTGTTAGAGCCACTGAGAGGGTTGTCTCACAGGTGGCCTCTCCTGCAACAGCCATTTCCCCTGGCTATTTGTCTCTGTCCAGTTTCCTTCCCTTTCCCTTGCCCACTTTTCTTCCTCTTTCATCTCCTCCTCTGCCTCATCTTCGATTGCTCATTTCAGTCTCTCGTTCTTGTTCGATCTCTTCCTGCTCATGTTACACTGATTCTCTACTTTTGCCAGTTTAAAACTTTTACCTTTTAGGCAGAGAGAACATTGGTTATCATTAATATAAACGGAGATTAAAGCACCAAACTACCAGTTTTCTCACTTTATCCATTAATAAGATAGATTTTTAACTATTGAATGATTGTTTTACTGTCCTACTATGAAAATGTTTTAAATCATCCCTGTTTTTTGCAGTCCGCAAAGTTAAAGTTCCAGAAGTTTTTCAGGCTTTCTCAAGGTCTTCAAAGTTTTCTCAAAATTTTTGTTCCTTTTTTACTCATTTCATATTCATCCCTCGAACTTGATAAATGACAGGATCTTGTTCAGTTTGAAGAAAAATTACTTGCGTGAACAAGTATAGAGTAAACAGTATCTGAAAATCAGGTCTTTGAGAAATGATGAGAAATACATCATTAGTTGATCGTCGACTGTACCCAAAGTTTTCAGCTGTTACTTCATTGGTGCTAAAATCCTACTTTATTTTTATTAAAAGAAATGTATATTTTATAGATTTAACAAATCGATGGGCACAAATATGTCTTTATGACAGCATGCACGTGATACAAGCATCACATTAAAATAGGGTCTTTGCTCAAGTTTAGTTTTTTTTTCTATTATTTATTATTAGGAATTATCAGCCACCTTTTGATGTACACCTTGCTAGTACCCAATTCCTATAGAAATGCTTTAGTTCCTCATGGCAGTGATTCAACAAGGTGCCAAGGACATCTTTGATCTTGGGTCCAAATTGACATTAGAGCGTCAAGCAGTTGCTGCAGATTTTGGGATTTTGTTGTGAATGTCCTGTTCCACAACAACCCAAAGGAGCTCTATTAGATTGAGATCAAAAAACCGAGTTTGAGATGACTTGAACTTTTAACATGATGCATTAACCTGCCAGAAGCTTTTGGAAGGTCAGCAAAGATCCTCAGATAGGCTGCTCAGCTCGTAGGAAAAGGCCAGAAATCTGCCATAAAACACTGACACTAACCAGTTACCAGTCTCAAAGTACTGCACAACTTAAAAAGTTACGATTTCAGATCCATTCAAGTTTTACTGGGCAAAAAAAACAAGAATAAACCATTAACAGATATGTACATAATCATAGATTACTCAACAAGCTATAAAATCTTTCCCTAAAATAGTTTTATATCAAAAAGCAACACTTTCCTCATCCTGCTGGCATTCATTTTACAATGTGTCAGGCTCTGCACTGTGTGCAGCTGGACTCGGACCATATAAAGCCTTTAGAGCAGATGTTTACCACTGGTTTCCTTGGAGGTAGATGTTTTTGATAACTACCTCATGTATGTCAACCCCTCTTCCATTGTTGGCCCGTTGTAATAACATCTGTGTCAAAAGCAAATATGTACGACCTCATGTTGTGTTTAGTCTGATAAAATAAGTGTAAAATTGAACTTTAAGAGTTTGGACCTAAAACAGTCAAATAAAAGAACTGCTGTAATGTTTTTTTATTTAATTGGATTAGCATGTTGAGAAGTTTCATCCAGTATCTGTCAATTAAAATTCCAGGAACTTTAAAAATGAGACAAGGAGCCTAAAATGTTCATGTGTATGTTTGGGGTTTCGTACAATGCTAATCAATTTATTTATTTTTCCATCTAAATAATATTTGACAGTCATCAGAAGCATGACTGCGTCCTTTTTGCCTTGATGGACACTGGAGGCAGCAGCAACCATTTAGCTACAGTTTCCTCTTTGGTCCAGCAGTCGAGCTGAATGCCCTCCCCCGGCCCTGCAGACGCTAGGGGGGATCACAGCTACTCACTCTGGTGATTTATGACTCCACCCGAAGCCAGTTTAAGAAGCCTGTGTGCTTGTATGTGTGTGTTTTTGTTAAATTGTTGAATGAAAATATAAGCAAGCAAGACAGAGAGAGGCTAAGAGTGTGTGAAGTAGGAGAAGCAATGGGTTGACGGCACAAAGGAATGCTTGGTCTGAAAACAATAATGCACAAGAAGTAGATGGTATTTTAATGTATGACAGAAAAATTTGGGTTACTTGATATTCCAGTTAAACAGCAGGTATTAGACTGTAATAAATTACAATTATGTGTTTAGATCCATTAGAAATTGTAATTTTTCAGTTACATTTCAGTTACATTTCAGACTCAGTGTCCATAGATCTTTCTGTGGGAGTTATTCTCAGAGCTATTAGCGGAAAATAAGCCTATTTTTCTTAGCCCATATCTAAAATATTTAAATGAAAGTGCAGTTTGGGGAATCGTCATGCCTAACTATTTTGACACACAATTGGGTGGCCGTTGAACAGCAGCCAATCCAGACGTGCCACTCATTCTCCTTGGCGGTGATTGAACATATGCTGCTGTTCCTGTTGTGAAGGAGGATGCCTGTAGGTTTGACATTTGAAACCATCTTGCTCTGAAGGTAACATCCACGGCCTTCCTTATCTCTGCCCAGGGTACAGCCAATCAGCACCAAGGAAATGAACGTTGCTCCTGGTTTGACTGCTTTGTAAACACCAGCCAATGGTGTGTCAACTAGCGTTGAGCCTAAGTGTTAGGTTCACAAGCTGTATTTATTTTTTATGAAAAATATTTTAGATATGCTTTTGAGAGAAAATCTGCGAATCTCCAAAGTTCCACAGAAACATCCGCAAAGTGATCAACCACAAATACTGAAGTGTGCTGATACTCTGTACATCATTCTGTTGGCATGTTTACTCTGTTCTGGAGGTTATCGAGTGTTCTGAACAGAGCCTTGTCCAGATCCCAGTGGACTGTCTTTGCTGAAACTTGAAGTTGATTGTGTTTGAACATTACTGCCAAAACAGATATGAGGAATGTTCAAAAAGAAGGTTGCTCAGACCTTGTTGGATCGTTCCCTGGGAAAAAAATCAAGGCTGCCAAACCAGTAGGGCCTAAGTTCAGTAACAGTAAAACAACGTTTAATCGTTAATATTTGATATTTATTTTCCAAAACATTCCTCAAACTTGTTTCTACTTTGCCATAGTGGAAATGTGTGAGCAGGTTTAGAAGGAAAATCAATCAAACACAGAACTTAAAATACAGCTGTATGGTTGGCTGTGCTGCAAACCTCCAAAAAATGTGTTTGTTCTTTATATCCAGGGACACCATTATCTCTTTCCTGGCCTTTATTACCTGGCCTCTCAATCTTCCCCTGCCTTCATTTTTTCTGTGAACCTTGACTCCGCCAGCCTTCTGAAATGCAGTCCTCTGTAAAAATCCATCAAATAAAAAATTCATATTGATACTCTGGCTCTGTTTTTTTGCCACCTTTCTTTACTTCCACCATCAGCACTCCATGATGATGAATGACTGACTGTCACATATAAAAAGGTTGGAACACAGTAAAAGGTTGATTCTCTGCTTTTTTCCACACCTTTCTGCTCCTGCTTCTCTATTCCTTTAGATTTGATCAATTTTTCATAAGATGGTTGTCGTTTTTTCAAAAATAAGGAGGTATTACAGTTTTAATACTTTATAAACCTATACACATCCAAGCTATTTAGCTTAACATCAACATTACTGAATTTGGACTTTTGGTTATTTTTATAAAAAGTATAAAACTTTTTTAATTCTCAGTTTATACCTTTGCAATTGTAGTGACTATTTGTCCCAAAACTTAAATTCAAAAATCAAAAATCTCAAAACTCAGAGGTGATCAAAACAAAAGTGAATCCAACTCAAATAGTCACCTGATGCACCGTGGATTCTGGTTTATGCAGCACAAAAGGATCAAAAAGTCAAAATATAGTTCTTGGTTTTATTTTACTGTTCAGGCAAAAAAGATGCAGGCTTCTGCTTCTGCTCTGATTCCTCTACCTGTTCTCTGACTGATGTCTAGTGAGATTGATGTGACCGATTCTAAAGGCTGGTAAAAAACCTAATGACCACCCACGTGCATAATAAGCTACCTAAGAGACCCACCTATTTATACCGTGAAATACCCACATCCCAACCTGAAATTAATTAACTAATTAAGTGAATTGCTAATCAAAGAACTTATTCTAAACAACAAATTAAACAAAAATTCTAATGATAAATCAACTAGAAAATAAACAATAAGAATAAACTAAACAATTTAAATTCTAAGATTTAACCAAAAAAATGGGAAAATAGCTCCTACAGCAATTAATAAAACAATAATAATGTTAAATAAAAACTACAAAAAATTATTGGTATCAAATTTAGGAGAATAATTTATAACTTGTACAACAAAAACAAGATAAACTGGTTAGAAATTGGAATTAATCAACTACAATAATTTAAAGAAGTGGTAAAGTTTTGCAACCAATTTATTTCACCTTTTTTTTTCACCACACACTCTAAGCCAGGGGTCCTCAAACTTTTTCCTGTGAGGGCCACATGGGGGCCTGAGTCAGTTTGTAACAGAAAAAGTGTGACAATTGCAGGAGTCCCTAAATGTAAAAATGTAAAGCACAATCAAGTAACATTATCTGGGTTCTTCACAGAACAAAAGTTAGGAAATAAATATTAACACTATTAATGAAATAAATAATAACCAAATAACCCTCTCTGGGTTCTTCACAGAAAAAATCCAGGAAGGATTATTGTCCGCATTTTCAGAACTATGAGCCGCACCGGACTATAAGCCACAACCCCAAAGTTTTTTTTTTAAACCAGTAAACATGCACATATAAGCCGCAGATATCTCTGCCGCTCCAGGTTTTCCACAGCAATGCAGCAGCAGCAGAGGGAGGCGGACAGCCAAAATTTGAGTCATAACTGGTCAATTAAATATCACATTTATTATGGTTGAAAAAGAAAAAGGTGCCAAGTTTAGATTTAACTGAACTGATTACGGTAGTTTCCGAACGGTAACTGTAACAGTAAAAGTGCTGATCCTTCGTGTCTGTTACTAGCATGCTAAATGAAAATGGGCACCTTCTTCTTCTTCTTCTTCTTCTTCTTCTTCTGCTTCTTCTTCTGCTGCTGCTCATAGACATAATATAAGGATAGATGCCTCATGGACCGCTCTCGCCTATTGTTGCTGACGGGATTTAGGGTGGCCATCTTGGAGCGGTACACCACTAAACTCAGCTTATGTGTTTAGCAGGCACAATAACATATCAGCGCATTTAATCGATCATAACACACTTTTTTGTTACTGGAAACCATATTCAAACATCTATCAAAGCTACATTTATAAACAATTGCATTTTTTTAAGTATGTTTTTAATACATAGTTCAGCATATTTAAATATACTTAGTGGCTATAACAATAGAATAGAAACGGAATATTCTGATATTGGTGTATGATGAGCATATTACAAAGCCCACAGCCGTTCATAATTTATTTAATAAATAATTTAGTAATATCAATACATATTTATATAACTATACAAACAAATAAAGATTAATAATGACACAAATAAATAATGATTAATACTGAATAATATATATTGGATACATGTTTATATGTATGTAAATATATATAGATAGATATTTCTAGCTTCAGAGATTCAGCAGCTGAGATTGAGTCCAAAATCTGATGCGAGATTCATCCGTGCTGTACAGTGAATCTGTCTCTCTTTAAAGATATCTCCCACTTCTTCCTCACATCGTGTCTTTAGGAAACCTTCAAAACAAAAACAGAAGATTTGGGAGCCATCTGACTTTTGACTAAGTGAAAGAATTACATATAAATAATATAAATAATAGTCTTTACCACCTGTGTAAACTTTGCTGGTGAATGTTATAGCACGTTATATCAGTTTATAATATATGTTACATTGTTTCATTTCTAATATAGGCTCTTGTGTCAGATAATCTAAGCCAATGTTGGAGGATAATGAATTTTTTAGATTTACGGAATCTCAGTTAGCCTTCATAGCGGGGCTGAACCCCGTATTACACCAAGCACTGTAGCTAATATTAGCTGGTATCTCACCGGTGGACATAAATACAGTAAAGTAATATTCTAATCACAAAATATACACAATAATATGTCCATCTTACTTGTGAAATGTTGTCTGTGGAGCCCTCACATCAATAGTCCATCGATCAGAACAACAATATCCCTCAGTGCTGAGGCATCTTCTGCTGTTTTGGTTGAGCAAAGTAGGAGGGTCGACCGCTCCAAGATGGCCGCCGTATTTCCTGTGCCGGAGCAGCCAATGCGGGGTCTACTCTTATATTATGTCTATGCTGCTGCTGCTGCTGCTGCTTCTTATTCTTTAGATTTCAACAGCAGCTTGCATTCATTATTGTTGCACTACTGCCATCTGTTGGATCCTAATATCTATACCTCAAATTCTCATAATGGTCCCAGTATTAAAGAAAAACAAAAATTCTTCTTTTTCACCTCAATGCTATTTAACTGATCAACAACATTCTCAAATTTCAATTCCCTATTAAAACCTAATTCCGTTTTAATGGGCACTTTTTTCTTGTATTTCCAATTTTGACTTCCAATGATTCACTTCCTGCTAAAGACCTCCGTGGTGGTCGAAGAAAAATCCACATATTAGCGACTTATAGTTCGGAAAATACGGTATATGAAAAAAAATCTGAATGCTCTCTGGTACTATTCAGGGGGCCGGACCAAATGGGAGGCGAGCCTGATTCGGCCCGCGGGCCGTAGCTTGGCGACCACTGCTCTAAGGTTTGACTAGGCCACTCTAGAACCTTTAGGTTGTTCTTTTCAAACAGGTCGATTAGAAAAACTATTATCTTTTTAATGAATGAAGTGATTATGTAAAAACTGCATTTTGTATTATTTATTTATTTGTCTGATGAATCTGTTAAGGGGAAAATACTTTTTCATTGCAATCTATAATAATTTATACACATAAATATATTATACAATTTACTATAAATATTATTTATTGTACTGTCAGCCATTTGCTTTAAGTAACTCGACAGGTTTTCTGCTCAAGTTGAAGGTCAGAAGCAGATGGTCTCTTTATTCAGCCTGAATAAATCATTCAAAACTAAATGAACTAAAATTTGAAACACTTCTGCTGCAAAAAAAAAAATCTTTCATCATTGGGTTACTAAAAGTCAAGTGTCAAATTCTTTTAATCTTGTTCAACATTTTCAAAACAATGACTTTGAAAAGAGTTTTGCAATACTGTAGATAACATTTTTCCTTTTAGCCGTGTATTTTTCTTCAAACCCCATTCATCTTATGCAGCCTTCAACAAACCTTATACAAAATATATTCCAACACAAATGGGAAAAAACATTTTCAACCAGTAATGAACTGTAAAAATAGTAGGAGAGAAATAAAAAGCCAAGGTTTTTAGTGCAACTTTTATTAAAGTTGAGTTTGTTTGGTTTTTTTTGTAAACTGGTGATTGTGTTCATACACCATGTAGGTGTAATTGAAGGCTGTAACCCATTAGTACTTTATCATCTTAGCCATTGAATGGATCTTATTACTGAAGCAAAATTTCTGTTATATTAATGATATCCAATGATTTATGAAAGACTAAAGTATTACAATATGTTTGATGCAAGATTATAAATATAAAGCTTCCAAGAAACTTCAAGTTTCTTGGTTCTGTAAATGGATATTTTGCACCCACAGTGCATTAGTTCATGTTCCACTGCTGCTTTATGCTATGCTGTAAAATAACTTTCTTAAATCTTATAGTTTTGATGTAAGGATATATAGTTATGGTACCTAAATAAATACTAACAGGAGGCCGCTCAGCTTTATTTTGGCTTCATCAGAGGTCATGATTTCTTTACTTTCATTAGTCAAGTGGTCAAGTGATACGTCTTATTTAACATTACATCTATTCATTAGTGTGATTTAAGCATTTTAATCATTGGAACATAGCCACTCAGTAACAGTGAAATGTAACAGCCTTTCTGCCACCAACGGTCATTAATTATTCATCGTAACAACGGAGGCAGCGTTGCTCTGTGTGTGTCTGTCAGAGATTAAAAGGGAGTCACAGCACAACTACCACACATTATTTTAGTGAAATGAATAAAAGACGACATGGTGAGATGGGTGTTCATATCTACATTATTGATGAACAAAAACCAAACATGACAACACACACCCAGTCATGAAAAAACATTATATTCCAAGACACTTTCATTGTATTCAGTCATGTGAAAAAAATATGACGCCACCAAAAAGTATTCTGTTCTTATTCTAGAAATCTCCACTTATCGATATCAAATCTTGGATATGATTGTTAGTGGGAAGAATTTTTCTTCACGCGGGTAGCTTGGGTCATAAACCATTCACAAAGAATTGGATTTTGTAAAAAAAAAAAAAAAAATTGGACTCGAGCATCAAAACCACCTGGTGTGTATACGGTTCCCTCCTTTCACCTCACCATGAAACTTACACATGTACAGTCTCTTCTTACTGTAAAGGCCTGCATTTTACAGTAACAAGAACCTGCTAGATATCCTTTGATTTTTGAAAATGTAAGGTATGTTGGCCGTTGTTTTTAATTGCTTCCATTTGTAGTCTGTTTCCTGTGGAATGACTGGTTCATAGGTTCAAATCTATTATAAATCACAGTCTCATTGGGTATCCTTCAAATTAAAATACCAGGTAACCATTGGAAGAAAGACTGCAGACACAAAGAAGAGGAGTCTCAAAAAGAGCTGTTCTCTCAGCAAAGCAGATCCTGTCCTATGTATATTTAGAGCCATCTCTTAACATTTGTGCTGAAAGGTCAGACGAATAAGTTAAATGCAAAGACAAGAAAAAAGCAAGGTGGTGAACATACTGTAAAATGCGATTATGGCACAAAAAAGTCAGAAATAAATGGATGTGTTGGTAAATGGGAGGAATGATTTTGATCCTTTCCAAATAGTACATCTGGCTAGATTAGACTATAAATGTTTTCCCATCAGACAACCACTTAGCTTAAGATGTGGGCATTTCCTTTGTTTAAGAGCTAGATGATATATTTTTAGAATTCAGATAAATCTCTTAATTATAAGAGAAATACAGAAGAAAATGAGGACATGAGCATTCCTTCATGGCACTTTAAAGTTTGTGTTTGCATATTACCAAATACAAAGTACTGACTCCCACCCCTTAGTTTTTCTACACTTTGTCTCCATGTGTAACCCGGGGTGAAAAAACTGCCCTTAGTCCCGCCTTGCTGCCCCATTGGTTAAGAGTGACAGTCAGTCACACAGTGCATGCAGCCAATTGACACACCTGATGTAATTATTTAGGCTTGCTCCAGCTTTCCCCAGTCAGGTGTGAGGGGGAGAGCTGGAGACAAAGGAGCTACAGGTTGGTGTTTCCAAACAATCAGTTACCTCTTTGTTTGTTATGCACTTTTTTTAACCTTACAATATAAAAATCATGTAGATCTAAAAAGATCCAGTGAGTTTGGAGCCCTGAAGCTGCCATACTCTCTACTGTTAATGGAATTGGTGAATAGTGGACACAATGTTGTTTTGTTGTTTTAGCATGTTGGTGGTAGCCAATGCTAATTGTTGTATGATCTAATGTCTTAAATTTAACATGTTTAAGAAAATGAGATAAATATTACTTTATTTGGTCTGACAGATTAGATCTATTGCATTTATCTCTATGTATAACTGAAAAGAGAGTCTAGTTAACTAGCAGGCTGGAAATTTACTGGTCCTGTTTATTTTAATACAGGCCAGGTGATCCCTTTGTAGGGTTAAAGGATGGCGAGCTTCTGAAAACTGGCTGGGGCCAGGAGAACCTGAGAATCACTCCATACTGGTCTGGTAGGAGGCTGATGGTCTGTATCATTTCCCCCTCCATCTCACCATTCGGACACACAATCCACTATTCATCTCTTCATCTGAAACGACTTGCGCTAGGACATTGTCATCTCAAATATCTGGACAATTCAACCATGGACTTTTTGAATGTGTGTAGGTCAGACACTGTGCTGACCAGTGGGGAAATTTAAAACGGTTGTGCACAAATGCATGAAAGATCTACTGCAATACTGTGTATATTTAATTTGGGGTTCTATGTATGTTTCTCTTGTGCTGTTCACTTTAATTTTCTCTTTAAAAATACATGGTATTGAAAGCAGTTCTTTTGTATTGGTTTTATTGATTACTGACAACGGCTCCAGTAGACGAATTCTAGTCTTCTGATTTCTTCCATCTAGTCTTTTTACACTTTAAATAGTGCTACACATGCAATCATATTTCTTATTATGCTTTATTGGGACTTGCATTGTAGACCCAAAGTAGTTCACCATTTTTGATGTTTTTACCTTTTTAGCCTGAAACGGGTTAGATCTAATTAATTTGCTAGAATATCCCAGTCAAAGTCTAGACCTAAATCAAATTGAGAATCTGTGACAAAACTGTGCATCCATTCTGACTGATTGACATTCTGAAGTAGGTACTTTGCAGTAAATGTGCAAACCCTTCAATCCCTAGAAACCTGATTCTGACCCTAAAGAAGTTCTGCTGTAGTTCCACTGAGTATCAACCCAAAGATGTTCAATACAAATTCCTACCACAGTTTTCAGATTTTTATTCGGAAACCGTATCCTCGACTGACTCATCCTGATCCTCTTTACTCAGTGGATTATTGTACCAAATACAGTGATCTTCAGGACATTTTCTTTTTCTTCATTTTAATTGTCTTTGAGTTGATTTTCTTGGAGTTGACTCAGAAAGTACCTGTTTTACATTAATTTCTGATTTATATTAGTACAGTTATTCTCTATTACACCTTTTTAGTTTGAAAACGTTCCAATGTAATTCTCTCAGAAACCTCCCAGTACTTGCCTTCGTAGAGAGGTTGTTTGCTACAGTACCAACTGCTTGGCCTGCCAAGGGCAAACCTTTCCATCTCCCTCCCTTCTAAAGGAGATAATGATTCTCTTTTTCTTGGAATAGGATTGCATTTTCTCCCTCTCTTGTCCTCCGTCCCTCTCTCACCTTTACCTTTACATCCACCCAGCCCACCTGCACCCTCCCCCCAGCCGTCCACTGCTGGCACTCCCTCCGCAGCAACTATGCTCTATCGCTCCGTCGCAGCACAAGGCGAGGGATGAGAGACAAATCAAAAACGCCTTATTTCCCCCTCAGCCCCTCTCACCATGCCAGATTGAATTTGAGGCTTTTCATCTTCTTTCTCATCTTTCTCCCTCCCTGCCTCCCTTGGCGTCCACTCAGAATTACCTGGAACCACAACAGCTTGATGACGTTATATTGCTTATTCATGCAGAGGGAGACAGTCGGCAGGTCTTTGCTTTGATTCTTTCGACTCACTTAAAGTCCTCCGCTTCTGTCATTTAGGTCCAGAAATGGTCAGTTTCAACATGTGTCCGGGATCCTTTCTTGGTTTACCATTTCTTTTAGAAATCCACATGTATCCAAATGTCTGGATTAGCTTTGTTAGCTTCATGCACAATGATAAAAACCATATCTTTTTAAACTCCTCCTTGCATTTCTAAGACATTTCTCTTGACTTCTTGTCAAATATGCCATGCAAAAACCAGGAATTAAGTTTGTTGCGTAGAAAAATGTATAAATGTGCAACATAAAAGTGGTATGATTGAGATTTGATCACCAGATAAGCCTCATGGCACTGAGTTTTTTTGTTGTTTTTTTTGGTAACAACTGATACAAAATTGATTCAACTACAACTCGTACATCTCTCCAATAATCAAGCTAATCTCACGTTACGCTATATTGCCCCACAGTAGCCTGCTATTGGAAACACTGGGTGTGTAGGGCTTCCCCTGACATTGTTTTAGCCAACTCCAGTCTTTAAGGGTTGGTGTCCTGCTGGAGATCGGCACCTGCAAGGATGAGTGTGTATAAATAATAGATGGATGGATGCAGAATATTGGGCCTTAAGGACTGACATTTTTCACCACTGGTTTAATACCACACAATGATATAAATATCAGGGTAACATGAAATATTTAGGGCTCCTATGCTGGGCAGTTGTACAGTGTTTGATACACCACCAATTTGTCTAATCTTCCCACTTACAAAGAATGGAGAGGTCTGTCATAGGTAAACCTCAAATGTGGGGGAATATTGCAAATTAAAATAAACAATTTGCATTTTATTGAATGAAATAATTATTTGAATAGAGCTTTTTTTCTATAAGTACGGGAGTCAAACATTTCCTGTACTTCTTAACCAGGTTTGCAGACAGTGCAGCAGAAATGTTTATCTGCACTCTGAGCTCTCTTTAGGTCATAGACCAGGTCCTACCTTTGAGCTTTGGGCTTATTCCTCACCTTTATCATGATTATTGATTATCCACTAGGTCAGATGTTGCATGAAGTTTCAATCTGAGGGAAATCTACAGTCATTTTGACTGTCTTCAATTTTCTGACACAATAGTTGCCTTCTCACTAGACTGTTTACTAATGGTCCTTTAGCCAATTCCAGCCATGTGCAGGTCTATAGTTTTTTCATTTGGACTGACCAACGCTGGAGATGTTTCACACAATGTATTGCAAATAAATTATTTAAAAATCATTCAATTTGATTTTCCGGATTTATCTGCATTATATTTCTAAAGACATCCTTGGTTCTTTGTTAACCAGTTCATGCACTGTTGTTTGGACATTCCTGCAAGTTTATGAAACAAAGCTTAACTTTTCAAGGCTCAGGTACACCCGTCTAGAGAGAATGCCGGTGCCGAGAACGTTCCTTTCAACTTGAAGTGAAAAGGATTTACTACAGTTCTTATTACTAACATTGAATGTTGCTGCACATAAAATCCACATTTATTTAATAAATAATAAAACAGAAGAAGAACTCATGAAGGAACTGAATTCCTAATACGACCCTACAGAGCTTGTGTTACATTGACGTTTTTGAAGTGTGTGTAACATTTTGTAATACGTATTTAATGTGTGTTCATATCCAGCTATCAAACAAATATACATTCAGACATATTGCCTTTAAAAAAAGAATCATACATTTTTTCCATCTTAAATTCTCCTTTCCAAAATCTCTTTACCCTTCAGGAGTTTGTAGTCATTTAATCCCCAATTGAAATTTCAAGGCGCCCGTCCTACACAGCTCTTTGTGAGACTTAAGCCTCTAAAACTGATTCTGAAATCAGCCGCAATCAGACTTTTATAACCAAGACGGTCTAATGTGAAAATCAAAACTGACAGACACATTTGCATTGGCTGCTGATTAGACCACACAGCCCACACTGGGCAGTAGGAGTAATGAGAATAAAAGTGCATGCTAAAATCAGTCATGTTTTACATTTAGTTTTGTGTTCATATAAGAGCTCTAATTTGTTTACTCGTTATATACCAGCACCAATAATTAAAAGTCTGGAAATAGAAAATTGCGCCGCATCGTGTGCGGTGGAAGGTGAGCGTAGGTTTGGTTCTGGGTCGCTGAATGAGCGCGCCGAAGCGCGGCGCACCTGGCTGCTGCTGCCAGAGAAAAATGACTCCCATCTCCCACCCTTCCTCCCTTCACCCCACCTTTTCATTTTCAATTATGGGTTGGAATATGAATCGTTAATAGGGTGATAATTGTGCTAGCATATTTGCTGTCACCCACCATTAGCTCAGATTAATTAGCCCATTTACTTTAGTTTAAGAAAGTGTCTGGCTGAGGAATGGGAGCAATGATGGAAGGCGAATAAGAGAGAGAATGGATTCACCACAATCTGTTCCATATCACTTGTGCCATCTTTTGTCTGCCTTCCCTCGCTCTCTTTATGATGTTCACTTTATTCTCTCTTTGCAACTTTTACTTTCTTTTTCTGATATACCTGAGATTGTGCTCATGTTCCCTGGTTTTACCAACATTTTTTTTTGTTCTCTGATGTTTTTGTGATACTTTTGGAGTGAATACAATCCAAGTGGAGCAGTTATTTTTGGCAACATGAGCCAGTGGTGTCACTTATGCAACTGATTTTGGTTTTTGAAATGTGTATTCTTAGTAGACGTAACCAAAATGGCATTAACTTGAAGATTTATAAGTGAATCAGTGTGTCTGTGAGTACACTGGATAAATTGATGAAGGAATGATGGATGAAGGAAAGAACTAAGGTACAGATGAACAGACAAAGGATGGAAAGAGTGAATAATCAAATGAACAGTGGAAAAGAGATGAGGAAAGAAGCAAATGGATGAACAGACAAAAATTTGGATGAGTGGATGCACGAAGGAAGTAAAAGAAGCATTGAGCACCTTTTCGTCTATGTTGATTGCAACATTTACTTCTTTGTTGTCCTGATTCCGATTTTATGTTGTCCTAACATGTCATATCTGCTCAAGTTGTTGTCTACCAAAGTGTTGTCTAAATGGAATGGCATTTGAAACTTTTTTTTTTAATGTAGACTCTTGAGAAGGCACCCAGTTGTACATGTAGAACCAACTTTTGACAAATCCCTGCCAATTATTATTTTTTTGGAGTTTAAAAAAAGTGATACAGTCCAAAGGTTTGCTGGTCATTGTCAGTTGGAGCGAATATTTCCAATTACAGGAAATCATTTGATTCGATGTTGGTTTGAAAGTGTTGCTTAATGGATCTCTAATCTCTCCCTCCACCTTGGGCTAAGTCACATGTGTGCAGCAGTGGAGTGACTTGGCCATGTCAGGAGCTGCATATCTCTCTGCAGGCAGTGGGAAATGAGGTCTAATCGCAGGGATATTAAAGTCACAATAGACTGCTCCTGCTATTAAGGCCTGTCAGCCCTGGGCCCCTCTCTCACCTTGATATCTCTCCGTCTCTGAATATTTATATGCTTACATCAGGAGCTCCTTACACAGTGCAATGTGTGCATGTTTCTTTGTGTGTGTGTGTGTGTGTGCTGCTATGTCAAGCGAGGAAATTCATCATCGCTGTAACCACTCAAGCTCTCTGAATATGTTTATGTGGTTGTGTGTCGCTCCGTCTGTGCTTACACGGTCTGCCTTCCTGTCCTCCGATCCTCAGGTGCAGCGGGGGCGAGGCTGCTCACGGGTCAAAACAAACCTGACGCCATGGATGTGGATGAGGAAGAAAACATGAGTGAGTCCATCTAGATTTTTCTCATTTGTTCATCCATCTTTTTTTTACCTTTACTTTCCTTCCTTCCTTTCTGTCTGCCTGCTTGTTTATCCTTCTCTTTTTATGTGTTGTGTAATCAGTGTGATCTTTTGTTGTCTGCATACGACCTTTTAAAAAATACATTTGTAAGCATATGTCTAATGACCAAAATAATTGAAGAATAAAGTTTTAAAATATATTTTGGAAAATGAAAATAACGTGTGTTGGAAAATACTTGATTATTTAGAGCTGAGTGAGAATATAGTTGTTGTAACAATAAAGTATGTTTAAAGCTGAGGTTTTACATGATATAATGATCTATTTTTTTTGTCAGGTTCTAAAAGTATTTAAATCTATCCTCAAGTGTACAATAACCATCACCATGGAAACTTGAAGTACTTGAATGCTGTGTGATTCTTCACAACTACATTTGTTTTATTTTATTGAATAACTCTTAACATCAGCAATTTCTCTATTATTATTATTATTATTATAGATCCACTAAATCAACATGGTGCCCCAGTTTGAGGCTGGAAAACAAGACCAAACAATCAGCCCTCCACCACACCTGACAATAATTACCCTTTCACATTATTGTATACCTGCATCAAGTTCCAATGGCATAATAAAATATGCTACCACAGCTAAATACTGCTTCAGCCTCAGTTAAATGCACCATGTTATGTATTTAACATTGGAGAATTTATAAAGCTACTGATCTTCCAATAAATGTCCAACAAAATGTTTAATGTGCAACACTGTGCAAAAGCTTTGTCTGCACTGTGAAAGATTAATTTCCCTAAGATGTTTGAAGCTGAGGAGAGTTTCAAACATCTGAGAACCTCATTGTGCATTCAGATATTGTTCCAAGATGGTAAGTTGATCCTTATGTATGGGAATAAAAAATTGTTACATCACTGAAAAAATAACTGACCTGTTCCAAAGCCCTGCCACTTTTTAACTTCAGTCTGATGGGAATTTCAATAATCAATTTTTCACACACGACCTATAGGATTAGATTTAACTAGTTTTAGAACCTGGTCAGAAAAAAATTCCAAATACTTTAAGGTCATGAATTGAAAGATGGATGTACTTTTTTCAAAATGACAGTTTATTTTATGCCCTGTCTTAAAAAATACACTCAAATGGACCCATCCACACCTAAATATGCCACATTAACTTTAACCAACTCTCAGAGATTAACTAATCTCCAAATCTTTGACACCTCAGATACTCCTCTGTCTTTTATTGAACTTTACACATTTTTGTTTGCAATGCCCACAACAAGCACGTTTAAAGTGAGCTGCAGTCGCAACAATACCCTAACTCGTGACAAAAATGAAAAAGTCTGATTGTAGTGTCATACTTTCTGTCTTCACTTTGTAGAATGGTATGTTATGTTGTGAAATAAGCAGCTACAAAATTGTCTTTGTTGCCTTTCAAAGGCTCTGAAGCCTGGTTCTTACATTTTTACATCTTTTATGTATATCTGGCAGTATCTGAAGATAAAACGCAGCCCTCGCTCACACAATCCTGTTTCTTTAATACCAAGGGGACACCAGGGGAAGAAAAGAAAGAAAGTTTTAGCTTTCATGTGACAACCCGGAGAGCTCTTGAAGCTCTTTTATCTAATGAAATGAACCAAAACAAAACCCCAACAAGAAAATTACACCTAAAATGAAGTCATGACTGTTTCACTCTGTTAATTTGGAAGGGATCTTTTAAATATTTTCTCTCCATTATAATTAATATTGTCTACAAATGCTGATTACACAAATTGCAGCATGACAGTGACAACAACTGCATGCCTGTTCCATAATTTAATGCATGGCTCTTGCTTTATGCGTTTTTTTTTTTCCCCTTTGTGTCAGATCCAGTTTGTGATTTTTCACCACTACTGGGTATTAAGATTCTCATTGTTACAATAAACAAAATTATGAAATGTTTTATTTGTGGGTAAGAGGTATGTAACTGAATAACTTTGTGTATAATGATAATAACAGAAATAGAAGCTCCAGGTTGTTCTGTGTGTCATTTCTTCACTGTATTTGTGCAGCATGCAAGAGGTTTCTTAATGTATGCTTATTGGTTTTACTGACTATCAACACCTCAGAGATACCGATTTTAAAGAGATGTACCATAGCTAGCTGAAGCTCAAATTTAACACAGTAATAAATGATTAAATACTCTGTATTTCAAGAGTCCAGGTTGCAGCACCATTCTGATCGGTGCCATATTGTCTGGGTATTTTTTTTGTTCTCATGGGGTTTTTCCACCAAAACCATTCCAGAGCTAAACCAGCACTGGTTCTTAACTGGTCCTATAGACACTATAACAGGGAACTGTTTGGTTTCAACAAATTTGTACAGACAACTAATTTTGGTATTTGTCCTGCTGCCTCTCCAAATACCTGTTATACCAACACGTCTGAGTCATGTGTTAGTTTGACACCTGTCTGAATCAGATATGACTAATTCATTTGATTTATCATCACCGCAAACTCAAATATATTTTCTGTAGAATTAAAGATATACTGTTAGCTACCGACTTTTGTGCAGAAAGTTAACTCAGACAAACCAACAAAACTTGAAATTACCACTGATTTATTGAATCAAATAACCACTTTTTCTACCATTAGAATATTTGCAGATTATAGTAATTTATTTTGTCTTACCTCATGTTTAAATAGGCACAAGACTCTTTGGTGACTATGAAATGATGCTTAGGTGGTGCAAAATGAAGGGTGAAATGACCAGCACCTTGTAAATCTTCCCCTGATGGAAATACAGTAAAAAAATAAAATAAAAAAAAATGCTAAAGTGTTTTCCAGAAAGAATTAGTGTTATGCAAGATCTAGTTCCGGTTTAGCTTTCAAACTGTTTTGGTGGCAAAAAACCTTCACTTTGCACATTTGTCTTCAAGTTCATTTGCAATGCACCAATGCTGTAAACGCATGACTACATAAAAAGTGCATGTTTCCAGGTCATAAACTGAATGAGTTGCAGTTTGTGATCTTAGGATCAATTTTTTGTTGTTTTTTTTCCTGACTCAGGACATGTCAGTGGCAGTGTGCAGTTGGTAATGGCATGTCAAGACATTTTGTCAACACTCTGCTCTCTGACAGCTCCAAGGGGGGGATCTCAGAGGCGCAGGGTCTTATGAATGGCACTTCATTAGAAAACTTTTTTTGTTTGTTTGTTTTGTTTCTTCAGACTTTCCTCATTTTAAATACGGGAGTCTATGTTTTCAAAAAATAAAATCATGTAAATGGTGTAAACTGCATTTTA
Organism: Poecilia reticulata; assembly: GCF_904066995.2. Classification (NCBI taxonomy): domain Eukaryota; kingdom Metazoa; phylum Chordata; class Actinopteri; order Cyprinodontiformes; family Poeciliidae; genus Poecilia; species Poecilia reticulata. Next base: position 39,948,393 of record NC_088831.1, read on the forward strand.
ACCTCCACCGTGTCACCAGTTGAGCCTTTAGGATCCTGCAGTAGGTGGAGTCTTCTCCTTCTGCCTCTTTGATGTACTCTCCTGTTTGCCTGGTCCTCAGCTTCCTCCCCCTGCACTACTTTCCCTGCACTCCCTCAACCCAACCTACAATCCCACTCATGCACACTGCGGCCTCTCTTTCTCTTGAGTACCGCAAGGAGTAACCTATCAAGCCTTTGCTGAAGGATGTTATAAATGAAAATTTTTCCCAACATTCCATCCACTTTGCTAACTAGAATCAGTGATATGTGTTCCCCTCAGTTCAGTTTATAATTGGTTTTGGTTTTTCTTCAGAAATGTTAGCGATTTAAGATAAACTGGGTGAAAGAAACCCTTTTGGTCTGGTTTTTGTGTGTGTCTTGTTTGTTTGCATGGTATTCTCAAGGCCCTGTCACTGTGCAATGTCAAGTGTCTTCAATGTCTATAAAATATGTTTATTTTATCCTAATTTTAGTAATTTTGAACATAAAGATTAGTTTAATTTTAAACGTAAAGATAGCAAGTAAAATGTTTGCAGAGGTACTCGCTAGAGCATTTACTGTCATTCAAACAGATGTTTTTGTATTTGTCTTCCTTGTGAAATAGGTTTAGAAATTCAATCCTAACTATATCTTGTTGTTATAAAGGAACACAAATCATTGGTTCAGTTCCAAAGAGTGATAAAGGAATCTATAAATTTTGCATTTACAAGATCCTGCAACGAAGGCGTTGTAAGTTACTCTTTCTGGGCACCGCAGGTTCAAGCAGCACAGACGTTAAGGAAAACCGAAACCTGGACAACGTGTCCTGCAAAGACGGGATGGGAGTCGGTGATCAGCTCCCCAATGGAAGCGGCCATGGCAGTCGAAAGCGCCCCTTAGAGGAGGGCAACAATGGCCACGCGCATTCCAAGTTCCGAGCCAAGAAGCGCAAGAAAACACCTGGACCGGTGCTGCCCAAGAATGCTCTGATGCAGCTGAATGAGATCAAACCAGGTCTCCAGTACAAACTGCTGTCTCAGACTGGGCCAGTCCATGCACCAGTGTTTGTCATGACTGTGGAGGTCAATGGGCAAATGTTTGAGGGCATGGGTCCAACCAAGAAGAAAGCTAAACTGAATGCAGCTGAGAAAGCGCTGCGTTCCTTTGTTCAGTTTCCCAATGCGTCTGAGGCTCACCTGGCCATGGGCCGTACACTGACAGTGAATACAGACTTTACATCAGATCAAGCAGACTTCCCTGACATGCTCTTCAATGGCTTTGAGACACCAGCTGCTCCTGAAGAATCCTTCTATCTAGGCTCCAACGGTACAAACTCACTAGGGGAGTATCCGTTACCCACACCACCTGGCAGCAACCTTGTCCAGGCTCCGTTGCCCTCTCCTTCTGCATTCAGCTCACCCTCCACTGGCAAAAACCCGGTCATGATCCTCAATGAGCTCAGGCCAGGCCTCAAATATGACTTTGTCTCAGAGAGTGGTGAGAGTCACGCCAAGAATTTCGTGATGTCAGTAACGGTGGACTCACAGACGTTTGAAGGCTCAGGGCGCAACAAAAAGCTGGCTAAAGCCCGGGCAGCACAGGCCGCCCTCTCTGCTCTCTTCAACATGCAGCTAGACCAGACACCGTCCAGGCAACCCATACCAAGAGAGGGGTTGCAACTTCACCTTCCCCAGGTAAGACATTTTATTCATTTCAGATTTCTCTAGTGTCAAAGAAATACAAAGAAACTAGACTGTAATTAGTTTACTCTTGAGTATTTATCAGGAATACAATCCTGATAAATCCCCTCAATATGGATTGTTGGATTGTATATGGTGCTTTTGGTACCACGTACACCTTTCAGGTAACGGTTGAAGGGGTTCTACAAATGCTTACTCAAGTATCGTTTTGAGTTGAATTCAAATCAAAAATACTTCATTAGGTTCAAAGGGAAACTAGATAGATGTTGAGTAGCAAAATATTTTTTTCTTCAAAGTCTTGAACCACGTTTTTAATATGATTGCTACGTAGTGAAGGTGATATTTCCTCTATTGTTATACATCTCAAAAATGGAAACAGGTGAATATTGAAGAAACATTTCCAGTTCTTTGCCCGTCTTTACCTCATAAAAGCATGCCTCTGTGTAGTTATAGTTGAGTCTGTTTATTTCTTTTGAAATTTCTAAAACCCACATACAAGCCAGCATGTGATACACAACATCAGACCCATGGGTCTCATAAGAAAACAACACCCAATGTAATTTTCTCTTTTCAATATCTCACACCAACTCTTATTGCACCTCACACACTAGTTCTATAATTTTATTCACCTCAGCCAACATTACGGCTCTCCGGGCTCCAAACCGGGGCAAAAGTGCGACTAGACGTTCACCATCTTGAACTATGATAAAGCTGAGGATATTAAATCTGTCTTGAGGTAGCTTGATGATGGAAACAGCAACGTCTAAATGTTAAAGTCACTCAGTGTTCATGTGTTCAGCCGATGGTAAGGGAACAGCTTAGTGCCGGTCTGTAGCACAAATGTGCAAAGTTATATAACAACGAGGGGTGTCAAAGACGGGCACAGCTGACATTGATATTAACAGAAATGAGTATATAAGCGTATAAGATATCATCAGTTATTTTCTGACTGCATATTGCTGTACTTTTGTATCCCTGGTGAGGCACAGATGATCTTAGATGTATAGTCATGAAAAAAACTAAGTGCACCCTTAGTGCTTCCATGGTACTTAAGGGAAAATAGAAGTCACCAGCTGCTAATCACAATCCTTTGGTTGATTGATAGTCAGCATTGTGACCACCTTTATAATAGCACAAGTCTTAACACAATGCCAACTTATACATTAGCAATGACCTTGGAGAAGCAATTGAAGCTGCCAATCAATCTGGTTCTGCTTGTAAGGTGTCAGAGCGACTAAAGTCCACCATTCTGCAGGGAGAACGATTATTCACGAATAGAAAACATTTCAGAAAGCTTGTGTTCCCAGCAGTGAATGTAACTGCAAATTCACCTCAGAGTCAGACAATGCAGCTCCTCGTTAAAATGGGAAAAAATGTCCAAGAGCTGCATCTATTAGTCTAAATAGGAGCTGGAATGTCTGTAATTAATTATAAATCCAGTGTAATGTATGATTGCATTACACTGGATTTATTTGGTACAAAATAGATCTGTTTGTCTTGTAAAGTGCTTTATAAATCGGCACTTTATAAATAAATTGACTAGAATTTATTTAGACTGCAGAAGTATTGCTTGTCAAGAGAATTTCAGGAACAATGTCATTTAGACACACAAGACCAATGAAGAAATGTTTAAAGTAGTGATGTAATCGATTAAAATTTTTAATTGCAGGGTCTGTAATTTACTAATCGCATTTTAATCGAAAAATATAAATAGAACAATAAGCAGCATTTTTAACTCAAAATAGCTTTCTGCTGTTAAATTATTTGTTGAATAAGTAAACATAGCTCAACAACAGTGAGAGAAGAGGGTTTGTGGTCCATCTCTGTTGTTTGTTGATGTCGCTTGTGCGTCAGATTTATGGACCTACCAGAATGGAAAATAAAGGTTCCAACTAGAACTTTTATGCGATTAAGTGTTGATATTTTAAAACTTTAAAATCTATGTAATAACTTTTTTAAATTAACACAGTAAAAGTTTAAAGTGAAGCTAATAGAAGTGTATTAACAGACATGTTGGTAGAGGGGTGATTATTAGAACTTTGTCATTTTTAACACTCTCTGGATTCGGTCAGCTTGCAGGCATTGAGTCGACCAAGAAGTCCCCTGTACACCAAAGTTATTCTAAAGTCAAAGTTGAGGCTGTTTGTTTGACAACTTCAGCTTGGCCCAAACTGGATCAGTCAACAGGACAGTGATCCCAAACATCACAGAATCAAGAGCTGTTTATGAATGAGTCTCTGCAGACCTTAATGAACTGAAGCAACATCATAAAGAAGAGTGGTGACACCAACAAAGACTTACAGAAAGTTATTGCTACAGAAGCTCATTCTTCTTGGTGTCGAATCAGAATTTGTCCATATTTTTACCCCTGATTATGTTGATGACAAGATTTTACCTTAGTAAGTTCTGACAGGTGAAACACACCTCAAAGGAACATATTCTTCTGAAGTGAACATTGTACTTTGGTTTACAAAGAGCTAAAACTCCCAACTCATCCACCCTTCAAACTGCAGTAATCTATAAAGCTGTCACTGAAGTCTCATTCACACAGGTTATCAGAGAGGTGAAGTTTATTGTCTTAGATGAGAGCCAGTGTGAGAAGAGAGAGAACTCAGTCAGCAAAGCTAATCAGTCTGGCACATAGTCAGCAGACCTTTCTTCTCTCTTTGTTCACCCTCTCATCTTGTCCTGAAGCCCATTTCAGCCATGACACCCCCAGTAACTTCTCATATTAATTTTCTGTTGCATGATATTTAATTTCAGCTCTACTTTTCTATCTTGCATAACACTTATGGGAGAAAATGATGTGGCAGAATTTGGACCTTATCTTAAAGTGTCTTATTTGATTGTAATTACAATTTACAATCAAAATTCTAATTGCAATTAGAATTTTATAATTCTAATTACAAAATTCTTATTGTTTTTTTTTTGTCTTATTGCACAAACTACAAATAAACCGAAATGTATTTGATGAGAGAAAAGAGTAAAAAAGAGGCAAAGAAAATTATATTTTTACGGCCATAAAGAATAAAAGTCCTTGGCAATAAAAACCGAAGTAATCTGGCTTTAAATGGGTGACTCTGAAGTAGCAAGGAAGTAATATAAGACTGATTCCTTTAATTTGTGATCAACCAGCCGTCATCTCTCCTTTTGGTTGTCGTCATTTTCCATCACATTAGCAGTGGTTAAAGACCCAGCACGAGGAGCGGGCCGTCCAAAAGTTAAAGATGTGTGAAGTTCATTTTAGGTTTCCTCAAACGTTCAGCTGGAGATTAAAGCTGTGGAAATCAGGCGAGCACTTTGCTCTCAACTGAGGCGCGCGTTTGCCTGTTTGTTTGTTTTCTTTGCTCTGATTTGCTGTCAGAAGGGAGATGCTAAACTAAAACTGTCATTCCAAACTCCAACAGCGCTGCTTAAAAGATTGTTATGTTTACCTCAGAGGGGGCAGCCCAGTTTCACTTGTTGCTGTTTTAACGCTTTGACTCGTTTGATGCCGGATGCGAGCGCAGTGACAGGTAGATAGCGCTCCAGCGGCGGATAGCATCAGACATGCTCTATAAGCTGACATATCTGAGGCGAGGCTTTTGTGTTTGTGCGGTTATGTGCATGTCCTCCCGCACGCTTGTCTGTGTCTGCAGGTTCTGGCTGACGCCGTCTCTCGCCTGGTGGTGGATAAGTTCAGTGAGCTGACAGACAACTTCACCTCCCCTCATGCACGAAGAAAAGTCCTGGCAGGAGTCGTCATGACAACAGGTAATATAGGAAGAGGCGACCCGGTGATGCCTTTCGTGCTTACAAAAAAACGGCTTTGGTCATATAAAAGTATTATTTGGAAGGGTAATTAAAACAAAGAGATAAGTGCTTTGGTTGTTAATTGGGTCATTAACAGTAGGATCTAAAGATGGATCTTCTCAATATCACGTTTTATTCTTCTACCTTTCTATTCTAAATACCACAGGCAGAAACAAAAGACAGTATTTGTCTCTTCTTTTCTGAAAACAGACATCCTAATATTTCCAGTTTATCTGGTATCCATCCTGTTTGGGATTTGTGAGGTGTGAGGATACATCCAGCTGATCTGAAAAGAAGATGATAGGTTTAAAGTTTTTGAGTAAAAAATCAATCTTCTTAGTTTTTACAAAAAAATGTTTCACATATTTTGCTTTAAAGAATTTGTAACCTTGCTAGTTAGTTCATATTTTGGCTTCCATGCCTATTTCATTTAACTAATGCTACCTATCATCAAACAGGCAACTACAACTATGCTGCTGAATAGCGCAGTTTCATTGACTCATAATTTCAAATATATTGATATTTATTGGTTCTCCGATGACACAAACAGTTGAAAAAATAATATTTGTAAAGAGCAGAAGGAACAATTCTCTAACAGTTTTCTAGAACATCAAATACTGGGAATGTCTGAAGTATTCGTGTTTCTTTTGCTCCTGTTGAGTGTGGTGTGTATAAACTGAGAAAATAGAGTGGAGTTCACAGTGTCCTGCTGTGTCATTACCAGGTACATTACCTTTCTGTGAAGTAAAAATCTTGTTTTAAAAACTGGAACTTTTTATGGCTTACCTGACGACCAGTGACTGACATGTGCCTATTCTAAAGTTTACTGGTGCTGGCAAAGCATCTGCCCTTCAGCAGACAGAAGTGTGTGTGTGTATGTGTGTGTTTCTGAATGTGCAGCTGAAGATAACTAGAACGAAGCTGACTGTAAACTGCTAGGATTCTCCATTATTGACACATATTGAAGTGTCCCGTCTCTCCTTCACAGCAGTCTGCCTTTTCTTAGTTAAGGACCAGCATTTTTAGTGTGTGGACACATGTGATTCACCCGGCTGTGTCTGTGTTATTGCCCCCCTGCCGCCCAACAGGAACTGATGTGAAGGAAGCACAGGTCATCTGTGTCTCCACAGGAACAAAGTGCATCAACGGTGAGTACATGAGTGACCGCGGCCTGGCACTAAACGACTGCCATGCAGAGATAATCGCCCGACGCTCGCTCATCAGGTACCTCTACACCCAGCTGGAGTTCTACCTCAGGTTAGTGGACAAACACATCCTTTGTTCAGTCTCGTAAGGTGCAGCTGTACATTTCTACAAATGTTCTATATTCCGATTGCATTTTTATGGCTTAAATAAAATGTGACGAGCATTCGTTTTTTTGCTATTGGTTTGTGATTGTAGCAACATAAAAGAGGACCATCACAAGTCCATGTTTGTGCCGTGTGACAAAGGAGGCTACAGGTTACAGGACAACGTTCAGTTTCACCTCTACATCAGCACCTCGCCCTGCGGAGACGCCAGGATTTTCTCTCCGCACGAAGCCGGAGTGGAAGGTGCGAAACCAGCCGGCTCCATCTCCATATCTCGTCCTCGGCTCTCAGGACACGTTTTTAATTTCTTCCCGTCTTTACTCAGAATTCAGCTCCAGCCGCTGATTGGTTTTATTTAATTAAACGTAGAGTTATGCTTTGCTTTATTTGAATGTTAGCCCAGTGTCCAAAATATGCTTCACAGACGCATTTAAACAAGGCGCTGGTAATTAGAGCGTTTAGTCATTCTCTGTCGTCCTCCATCAGTCTTTCTCCTACCCAGCCCAACCACTCTGTCTGTCTGATTAACCTCCCTCGTACTCTTGTCAGGCCGCTTTCCACTGCACATGGCAGGCTGAATAGAAAACAGCCACATTCAATTAGTCAGTGAATAGATGGGCGCCTGCTGGTGGAACATCAGAAAACTTTGACAACATAATGTGCACGACATTTTTTGCTTTCTTCTTTTGGAGACACTGGCTTTGTCAGTAAACACGCCAATTTACTAGTGTGAGGAATTGTTTTGTAAAATGCTGCTCAAAATGCAACACAATTGCAACGATACCCAAATAATTACACCACTGGCAGTAAGGTTGTAGGCTAATTCGGCTATGTTAAATTAAAAAAATGATAAAGGCATCTTCAAAGTGTTCAGTCTGCCTGTACCTGTAAACATGTTAAATATGCTCCCCTCGCATAGACGTTAAGGAGGCAGGTACAGAAACCTCTACAAATGTTTCCCAGTTACTGTTTCAGCACATAATTAGAAAATCAAGAGTAAGAAAAAAAATGCAGATGTTATTTTTTTCTTTAAATGCATTATCATGTTTCTGTGTGGGACAGAATGCAGTTTAGCTTTGTCTTGCAAAAAGAAACAAGGCTTTCTGCCTTAAATAAAATAAATAAAATCAAATATACATCCAGGTACCGATGCAAAAAAATGCAAGAACCAAGTAAGAAATATAAACTGAATGGTAAAATCATGAAAATGTTTGTGTTCACTACATAGAGGACTGGATTGTAGATGGGGGCAGCAGCTTGCTGCTTGTCATTCGATCTGAATGCTGTGATACTTAGCAGTCATGGAAATATATGTTTTGTAAAACTATGAAAATTAAATTTTTATGATTTTATATTGTTTTGTTGTTTTCACTTAACCATAGGCATCGGTACAATGGTGTATTAATTAAAAACAAAAAAGGAAGAGTCAATTTCTGCCAAAACAACTTAATCTCAAAAACTTTCTTGAAAAAACAAAAACAATTTTGAGTTCAGAAAATTCTGTTTTTTCTAGAAAATTTCTGTGATTGATTTCAGAATTGCAGTTTTATTTTTTCTTGCAGATTTTTGACTTTTCAAACTCAGAAATGTTCTTGTTTTTCTGTTTTTGTTTTTTTTTTCTAGATTTTTTTTCTTCTTTTTCCCTGTGTCGTTTGCATTGCATACATACTGCATGTATATTTTCTAAATATTACCCATTAAAAGCTATTTAATATCTAACATACTTCATCCATTGTTTATATTGTAGCGCTCACTTTTTATGCCCCTTAACATAAGCAGGGGCGGAGCTAGAGGAGGTACCCTGGACTCCCAGATGATTGACCTGTAACAGCACAGATTCATTTCTGTCCAGTAGTTGGTGTTTGGTTTATAATATCATATATAATATGTAATTTAATCAGTTCTGTTCATCAGGTTATCATGATAGCTAGGCATCGGTCTGTCTGAGATTATTTATTTATTTTTTTTAATATGAATTTCTGCTTTATGTGTGATCATGTTCTTGCTCAGATCAGGGAGACCGGCACCCGAACCGCAAAGCAAGAGGCCAGCTCAGGACCAAAATAGAGTCAGGGGAGGGCACCATTCCTGTACGGTCCAGTAACACCATCCAGACCTGGGACGGCGTGCTTCAAGGAGAGCGGTTGCTCACCATGTCCTGCAGTGACAAGATCGCAAGGTAATTTGGTTCAAATACTGTACAAAATACAGTAAAGTGTTAAACAGGTTGAATTCTCTTTGTTTCAGCATCATGTTTAGCAGTCATGTTACTGATTGAGCAAGACTAACTCCACCTTTTATTGCCATTGTAGTTTGACGGTAGATAAATGGTTTACAGACTGTTGCAGTTTCCAGCTTTTGCCATTAGATGTTACCAAATACTGCATGATGCATTTGTTTTTGAAAATATTCAAAAAGCTCCAAGAAGTTACATTTTTGACAGCAACATCATTAAAAACATTAGTTTACTAATTTATTTGCATTCAAATGTGTGCAACATCATATTTTTTCATTAGATAAACCCAAAAACTTCATGCCTGATTTCCGTTCAGCTACATTCCTCTGGACTCTCATGTTTTATTTGCTGCCAGTATAATTTTCTGCAAAGTGATATATCCCCTCTCTGTCGATACACTTTATCATTCAAGTCCATGTTTTTTTTTTCTTTTCTGAGTGTCAAGGGGAGCTTGGTGAATTGATGAATCCTTTGTCCCTGGAAGAATTTTTTTCTTGGCTGATCATGGCGTCTTTAGTCTTTGTCCATGTTCAAGGCAACACTTTGATGAATGGTGAAACTTCTCCATGACTGATCATGAGAATGCTCCACCTCCTCTCGCCTGGATGAAACTCTGCCTGAGCGCACAGTAACTGAATGCTGATTGTGTAATTCATGTGGGATGCAGCATAAATACCGTTTACAGCTTAGTGTTTCAGGACTGGTACAAACTGGTTTTGACATTTTCTGTGTTTCTGTGCAATTTAAAGAAAACCACAGAGTATCAAAAGATCAAAAATAGCCATTGATTTATTTCAGTGTTAACGGATTAATTAAATATTTATTTAATTGTCATAAATAATCTGTCTGCCTTCAAAGTTCATCTGGATCAGCCAAAAAATAATAATTATATAGAACTGAGAATTCATTGTCAAACCCAAGAACAGCAAAAATAACATATAATAGCTAAATATCCAGACTATTTTGAGTCTTAGCAACTATTAGACAACATAAGTTTCCTGCTTATGATTCTGCTCTCTAATCATTCAGTAGTTTCTGGGAACTTTGCAAACCTTTTTGTGTTTTTTTACTTGAGCAACTTGAAAGAAGTGCAGTTCGTTATGGTCTATTAAGTATCGTTCTATTTTAAAGTGAATAGCTGCTGGAAATAGTTGCTATAAAACAAAATTATGGCGAGTTTGAGTAGAAAAGAGGAGTTCATATTTTCCAATGAAGAGTTTTGCAGTGCATCTCTACACTCCAAAGTTTAGGCTACAATTGATTTTTTTATTTATTTACGATTAACATACATATAGTGCTTAAATTGTTGACATAAAATCTGAATTTTCAAGTGTCATTTTTGATCTCTTCTCAATATCAGAAACACATTAAAATAAATTCTTAAAACGATTTAACTTACAGAATCTCCATGTTCTTATTATGTTTTTATTCTGTGTTTAAAACCGGACCAGTTTCTCTTCCTTACTTTTTCTCTGGGTTTTTTCTGTGTGTGTTTAGTCTCCCTGCGTGGAGCCATAAAGCGTTATATTCTGCAGGAAAAAACACAACGCAGAAATACAGTGAGGTTTGACAGGAACAAAATTGAATGCCTCTGAAAACATAACTCCAATGAGCGTGCTTGCCTGTTTCTGCTTCTTTTTGTTCGCCGTGTGTCCTTCAGAAGGCATTCAGGTGCATTTGTGTTGCCGTGTTGTTGCGATAAAACAATGTGTGTGTATGGCTGAGAATAATATGAAGCTGTTTGACTGTGCTGAATTTGTGTTTTACTGCCTGCAGCTATAAAAGCCTGAGATTTCATTTCTCCTTCCCTCCAGTTTTACACTCACCTCCTCAGACACATTTGCACCAAGAATATTGTGTTGTGGAACAATAGAGCCTTTTGTGCAGCGTCGCATCCGTTGCGTGTTTTATGCTGCCAATGTTCCTTACTTGAAATTGAACACAGATGTTACAGGTCAAATTAGTTATTCTTGGTACATAATTCTATAACTAGAGATGTTCCCACGTTATTAGTTACTCTTATTCAATTGCTTGTTTACACTAATAGTGAATCAGTCGATCGCAAAGCAACATGTAAATGTGTTTTAGCTTTCTAACAAGATGAAGATAATTAGCTTAGGAAACATTATAAAACAGAAACATAAAAGTCTGATTTCAAACCTGAACTCTAATGTTAAATCTCCATTTTTTTAAATTACTGACTAATAACCCAGAGAAGCTCAAACAGCTTTACAGCCTCTTATTCACAAGAAATTATTGTTCAAACTATTACAAGAGTGATATAATATGTCATTAAATAATGACATTTTAATTACATTTTATGAACAACTACTGCTGATATTTATGCTTAAACTGCCAAGCTTTAGAAATATTTGTTTAAGGTAAATCTTGAAATGTTGAGATTCTAAATCCGTGTGAATTATTTATTCTATTCCAGGTGTATCCATCTTTATAATTACATACTTTATTCAACTCAATTTTAATTCACTTCAGTTTATTTAGAAGCAACAATTCACATCAGATATAATCTCGAGGCATTTTACAAAAAAACCCCAAGTCTTTTCAGTTCAGTCACAAATACATTTCAATTTATTCTAAACAAAATGAACCAGGTTCACATCTCTCTTGAAAAGAAAAGAGCTTCACCACATAAAGCATCGGCTTCTAGAATATACCCTTTAAAAACAAATCACAGTGTGGTTTCTGTGCTTCAGATTCTGTCTTGTATGTTTTTCCCTCTCCAGGTGGAATGTGGTGGGCATCCAGGGCTCTTTAATGAGCTACTTCACCGAGCCCATCTACTTCTCCAGCATCATCCTCGGCAGCCTCTACCATGCCGACCACCTCTCCAGGGCCATGTACCAGCGCATTGCGGATATCGAGGACCTGCCCCAGCAGTTCACCCTCAACAGGCCTCTGCTCAGCGGTAAGAGCCCTCACTGAAGTGAAATAGATGATAAAATAAGGAAAGACCCGCTGGTAAAAGGAGATTTTATTTATTTTTTCTCCCTTAGATTCCCAGCCGTATTGCGTTGTCACGTTCACAATTTCAAAAGATAAAAACCCAACCGTGTGAGGTCACCTTCTTAAACTTTGATAATCCAATCCCAGCTCTTCAAATATCAAGCAGAAAGATTTTAATTCTGGGTAGTAAACACATTTCTTGACCTCACAAGTCAGTCGTAGAGGAAAGGAGGACAGGAGGAGCTTTCCTGCTTTGTTTGATCTGAGCTGACATTTACCTTTCTGCTGTGGAATTTGAATAGCTTTAACATTTTGTATAAATTTTCAGCAGTGGCTTGACCTTTTCAAAAGCCTTTTGTTTTTCTTTTACTTTCCTTTTTTTTTAAATTTAGTACTCTGTTTTTGTTCTTCTGCCTGTCATCGTTTCTTTGTAAAACAGCTAAAATATATCATTAGAATATCAAAGAAGTCATTCTGATTACGTCAAGCAGGATGATCTCGCTAAGATTATTTGGCTGGATTGTGGTCAACATTTATTTTTGCTTAATCTAAGTACAGCGGACTAAAACATAAACTCATTATATGGATCATTGTTGTAAAATTGATACATTAAAAATTGGCACAACCCTTGTAGAAAAGAATCTATCCCACAAAATCATGTTGGCTATAAATTCATAAATCTGTTCCTTCCTTTTTTTTGACTGCAGCTTTATTTTGATAAATGGTATTTGTCAACTATTTAAACACAGATTTAACCCACCTCTCTCTCTTCTTCGGCTGGTTGGCTGTATGAATGGTTAGTCGGATGGAAGACCTTGCTGGTTGGTTGGATGGATGGATGGATGGATGGATGGATGGATGTTGGTTGGTTAGCTCACTGGCTGTTGTAACCAGTTGAACCTCTTTTTAACAATATGCCTGCTTGTAGTAGATCTACATAAAACTCCAGTTATGTCAGAATAAACTCATATTGAATGGCTCCTTTCTGCACCCACTAGGGACTGAGTGACCCACACTTGAATTTCACAAAGTGTTTAAACAACATACCAACCCTTCAGTCCAAACTACTCTGCACCAGTGCTTTGTTTTGTGCGGCTTCTTATGAATGGAACTGCTGCCTATTTATGTTTCCATTTATACCTCAAAACTGGCACCAAAACAAATCCCAAAGAGCTATTTTCAGTCCAAACTTCACTTCCTGAATAGCCATTGTGTTTTCTTAAAACCAGTCAGATTTAGCGTTACGTTGTGGTCAGGGGCGTCTCTTTGCTTCCTGGATTTTACTCGCCGTTCCCCATGATCCTCTGCTCCTCCACTGTGGTTCCTCTCTAGAGGAGATAATAGTCCGGGGTTATTAACCTTTTCCGCTTTAGAGACTTTTTAGCGGTGAAGGGCTGCGGCCTTAGAGCAGTGAGGATTTCATCCGCTGTAAATCATTTTCTGCCACAAGTGCTGCCAAATGGAACCAAGGAGCTTAATGCACTTTCACACATACACGCACACACAGAAGTGAGCAGGACACAGGGATTTATGGCATCCATATATCTCCCATTTATGTTTGAGACACAGTGGAGGCCAAAGCCCTGTCATGTTTTGGAAGAGTTCAGGCCTCGTCCTCAGAGTCCCCCTCCGAGGTAGATGGCATCATTTCTCTCCACCATGTTAGATAGCAACACATAAAAAAAAGGTAGAAAAAATTATGCTAAAAGACATCAGGGCTGCTTGATAAGCTGCCTCTGCATCAGGATGCCTTTTCGATTAAGCATAGTAGGAGGTGATAGTATTGAGCTGTTCAGGAAAGCATACCAACTCTGTTTGGGATTCCCAGGTATAAGCAACGCTGAGGCCAGACAGCCGGGCAAGGCGCCCAACTTCAGCGTGAACTGGACGGTCGGCGATCAGGCACTGGAGGTGATCAACGCCACCACGGGGAAGGACGATATGGGCCGGCCCTCCAGACTCTGCAAACACGCCCTCTACAGCCGCTGGGTGCGCCTGCACTCGAAGGTACAGAGAGCCGGAAGCACATTATATTATTATAGTTCTTTGCAAAAAAAAATGATGTTTTCATTTTTCTCTTTTTTTTGCTCTGATGCCCCTAATTTTGTCTCAGTATAAATATGTCTGTTCTGCAGAGGGTTCAAAGTTTGTTAGAAAACATTAGCAAACAAACAGCATCAACAACTAAACCCTTGTCTTTTCCAGCAGCCATTGTACAGCGCATACAACCAGCTGACCAAATGTCCTAAAGCTCAGCTTGGGTTGCTGGGTCATAATAGATTGAACAAATACTTAAAATTCTTATCTGTGATATTGTTTTTTTCTTAGAAACAAACACGGCTTTAAAGTTTGCCGCCTGTGTTGCTTGGTCTTCATGGCTTACCATTTAGAAACCACTTGCTGCATTCTTGTTGGTTGTGCAGGAGGCTCTACTTCTGCTTTTCAAAGATGCACAGTTGTATAACGTTTGTAGCCATTTTCACATGTAAACATTGAGATGGGGGCGTGGCTCATCCTGAAAGGAGCTCAGAATAGAACGGAACAGAATAAAAACTCATTATATACAGTAAGAATGATTCTGTGCAAAAAATGTAATAAATATGTTTTGTAAAGCACAGAGAGCTATCCTAACCTGTTCAGCTTCATCCTAAATTCTACTTTCTGTTCCCATTTCCTCTTCCTCCCCAGCTGTCATCCATCCTGCGGATCAAAGTGCCCAAGCCCAGCTCATACCATGAGGCCAAGCAGGCGGCCATGGAGTACCACTCTGCTAAAAAGGCCCTCATCAAGGCCTTCCACAAGGCCGGCCTGGGGGCCTGGGTCAAAAAGCCCATCGAGCAAGACCAGTTCACCCTCAGCTCCTGATTGAGTCCGGGGACCAAACGGAGAGGGGGGGTTTCCCAATGCACCAGCTCCTCCTGCCCTCCCTCCCTGACCCAGGCCGGAAAACTTATCGAGCCCCCCCTCAGTGACATTTTATTTCCGTCCCCACGTGTCAGCTACACATGTGCACTTGTCATCTGCGTGGCTCCACGAATTCTCCATAGCTCATCATTCCTCAGAGGACCTCCGCCTCATCTTGTTTCTCATCTTTGATTTTTAAGCCTATAATTTTGGTTTTACTTGTTTTCTGTTTTTAAACTGGAATCACTGCTCTTTTTTTTCAGTCACTTTGTTTTCAGGACAGAAATGTTCCTCATGCTGTAGGTGTGGAAAAGTGGCAATAAAACAATTTTTGTCTCTTTTCGCAAAATGAGTGTAGCCTTTATAGGGTGAAATGTAGCATAGAAGGAAGATATTTTTGTTGTTGTTGTTACTGACTAATACCAATGTGTATGGACCTAAAGGTAATTGCTAAAATTAAAAACAGTGATCTTTAATTTAATGATTCATAAATCCTCAAGATGTAAATCTAGTTCAGAAAAGTGAAAATATTGTAGGAATAACATATAATGTGTGTTTCTCTGATGCGTCCTTAGCCCCTTTTATTAAAGGTGAAAATGTTCTAAAACAGCGTCGCCCTGTTTGATTGACTCACAATAAAACAGATTCAGGACAGGTGTGACTGCAGCTTAGCACACTTAAGTTCATTTTTTATTTTTATTTTTTCATTCATTTATTCATTCATTTGTCCTCAAAGGTATTCCCCATCGCTGTCACTTCATACTTGAATATCCGGGGGGGTCATGTCGGAGTCCTCCCCCTCACCTGGGTCCCGGGACGAAGCTTTAGGAGGCGCTGCACGTTCTTTTTCTTTCCCTTGATTTATTTGGTTTCCTTTTTGAATCCATGGCTTTGCATGGAAACTGAACTGAGAGGCTTGCCGAGCAGAAAACAAGCGACGGGGAACTCTATGCGTCAATGATTTTTGAATGAATGCCAGCAACTTTCTCCACAGGCAGCTTTGAATCTTTGTCTCTATTTTCTAAATTTCTTGTGATTGAATGATTTTTGGGGGGGTGGGCTTCAAAAGAAGAGGGTTTTTTTGTTTGTTTACTTTTTGTGTTCCCTTATCAAAAAAGAAAAAAGGATTATTGGGGATGAAACTACTGAGAGAACAGTGACAGTACAACAAACTTCTCAGACCTTGTATTTACACCACAGAGACCCCTGACAGCTGTCAGATCAGATAATAGTAGATGTCCTGTAGCACACATATGGTACAGTATATGAAGCTAGATTCAAGATATGCCACATTAAGCCCATCTGTGGTGGCTGTGATGCAAACATGCAATCTCCACAACGTTGTCCTTGGAAGCACCTTCACAGACCGTGCATGAACAGACTCAGAAGCTGTATGCTGAAACCTGACGCCAGTCCAACCAAATGTACAGTTTTCCAGTTTGATGTTCAGCCTCCCGTATTAACGCCTCTCTGTGTATTAACTCCTGTTCACCGTGAGTCGATACTCTCCCATGTTTTAAACTGGTCAATGAAGATGCATTTCTAACAAACTTCAGTCAATTCCTGTTTCCAGCTGTAGGATAAAAAAAAACACAGTTTGAGTGTGAAATTTGTGTGTGCTCAGGTGTCTTTCAGCATACTCAGTTAAATTTTCACCAAAGATGTAGATTTTCACGTGTTCCCCTCGCCCCCCCCGCCCCAGCGTTAATAACACCTGTTTTTTAATAGCTTGCCATTATTCCGCCAATCATCCCTTTACTGGCTTTTTTTTTTTGGTACTTGTGTTTTCTGCAACAACAAAAAAAAAAAAAGTATATTCCATATTGGGCAGAAAAGTCGGGCTTCTTTAGTGCAAATGTAGCTGTCGGCACCCACCGTGCATTTTGTGACCTGCAATCATAACTGTTGCAATATACTTGTTCTGTGCATATAAGGAACAACAAATGTGGCAAATTCTCCCCCTGTGGAAACCTTTTGGCTCTCTCCTTTGTCAGTAGGAATGTGAAGATCTTATTGTTCCTATATATAAGTTTGTGAATCACTGACTACAGCCAATGTACAGCATGGCACCAACACTTCCAGAGTCGACACGATTCATTCCCATTGTAGCAAGACGGATACAGCAGGAAGAAAAAAACAAGCAGCACTGTTACATTTCTCCTCCACCAGCTGGCACTCGTGATGTCATCAAAGGTTGTCCAGTCCTCCTTGTTTTGATTTTTATTTTCTAAGCCATCATTAGAAAATCAAAGCTGTGTTCAAAATGTTCACTCACTCAGACTGTATGTGTACAAAAAAAAAAAAAAACTGAATGGTGCAGGTGTAGCCAGCTTTTTTGTGTTGCAACACTAAATTCTGCTTTAATATGTTTATTTGCAGGTATATTGCATAAACAAGCACCAGCAGCATACATTACGTTATAAATAAATGGTTTTGTTTTTGGTTGAAAACCTTATAATAACATAATTCATTATCATAAAAGTTGCACTAAGTCTTATGTTACCAGTTTTACTTTCCGTGAAGTCGGGGAAAGTCACAAAAATCAACTGCGGACAATAAGTGTCAGTATGCAAACATCAGCATTAGCGTGCTTACATTATTATCATCTGTGGTCAGTCAAGGCATTACACTTTGTTTTATGTACACTATTTCTACTGTTCGGGAACGCTTTATAAAAAAAAAAAGGAAATAACTGGTGGATGTTAGCTGCCCTGCATGTTAATGATAGCATGCTAACATTAGCATTACCATGCCTAATTGACTGAAGCTGAAATACAGTAGAGCTAATGTAGACTCACTATACTGTATGACATCGAATTGAATTGAATTTCTAGTTGACCATAGTTGATGCTGTTAGTGTGCGTGAAATATTAGAAAGTGTTGAAAATTTGAAGATTGAAGATATTTGCAGTGTTTAAAAACTGGAAACACTGAGGTAAACCTGAACTTTTTAACAAAGCAGAGAAAAACATTTGCTAATGCAACTTTTTGCAATTTTTTTATTTATTCTTAACTGTGTATGTTAAGCATACTAATATTAGCATCAGCAATATGTTATTCTACAACATTGTTTCTTGGTTGGCTTAGACACAGTAAACGGTCACTAATATAATGTACATCACCGCTAACACTAACATGCTAAAGACTACATTGGTGGCTTTAAATGCACATCAAAAAATGCCTCCACCCATTTCTATGAAACAACCTAACGCAGCATCTGAATACAACAGAAATATAAATGCCAATATGTTATGGCATTTTGTTCATGATATGTCCAATATTGACACGTCTGCAAGAATAAATGGTCGACAGTGGCTGGGTGGTTGGGTATTAGTGTGTTAACATGTTAATTTCAGCATCAATATGTTGATATCCAGAGCTACTCAGCGGTCATATAGGCCAGTGGTCCCCAACCTTTTTATTATCGCGGACCGGTCAAGACTTGGAAATTTTGCTGCGGGGGGCGTGAACCGTCAGATAAGGGTTCTGCATGTTGATGTTCCCGCTAAATCCTGAATATACCCAATTTGGGTTGTCTTGGCCCTTTTATTGCATGTTAGCTTGCTAAATTTAGCATTAGCATTCTTTGTCCATTCAGGTTATTCGGGGGGTTTTAAAAAGGAAGTGTACCACCTCAACACTACTCTTTTGTACCATTTGAGAACTTCTGAGTGCACAATTAATGGTAGATTTAGAGTCATTGTTATCTGTTTTCAAAGGCACTAGAATCCTAATGTTAGTTCAGGCTTAATTTAATCATGGTCTAATTTGATGATGCCATGTAGGACTTCTACAGACTATCTTTACTCTACCAGTCAGCAGCTTTTTAGTACACTACCTACATAGTGGCTAGAAAGCTAATCATTAGCGGAGAATGTTAGAATGCTGATGTTAGCCTTAATGGACTTGGTCAGCTCAGGTTGTAGGGCACAGTGGTCTGTCTTTAACAATGTACAGTGAACTGTACATTCAAGTAAACAGTAGAAATTGTGCACAGGAGATGAAAACGACTCTAGTGTACTAATGAGGAATAAGTGAACAATTTGAACACAGCTTTGAAGTTAGCGTTATAGTAAAAATGAAGAACAGTCTGATTGAGTGATCCCCTACAATTTAACCCTACAATCCTAGCCAGTAGGCCAACTTCATATGCAAGTGTGACAGATGTTTCTCTTCCTCTCTGTTTCTTCCAGTCCGTTCTGTTAATGTTTTTGATTTTTACAAAGCTGTCTGAGGGTTTTTCTTTTTTCGTATATGCCCCGTTAAGATTGCCTGCTTCTAGAGTTTAGGTTTTTTTGACTGCACTAAAGATGTCAACTGATGATGTCATGATTTAAAAAGAAAAAAGAGGAAAAAAAAGGAAAAAAGTCTCCATTTATGGTTCGGATGGATTCAACTACTGGAGCAAGAACTGAACTGCTTCTGCTTAACCCCCTCGTGAATCCCTGAAGACGGTCAGTGCAACCCTTCCCCCTTCTTGGTGGGGTTATGTTCTTTTGGTTCTGTTCAGTGAGCCCACATTTGGAGGCTTTTGCTCTTTCTGGGTCCAGTTGTCCAATGTGTGAAATCCTCCACCAACTCAAACCACGACCTTGCATGTTCTACCAACACTGAAGCTGCACCTAGCATGATGACAAACTTTTAAGGACAATGTAGAAAAAACAGATAGATAGTTATATGAAATCAAGAAAAAAAAAAGAATAAAGAAGTTCTTAGTTTACTTTTGATCTTTGGGTCAAATTTATTTCTCATTATGTCTTTGACTTTTCTTCTCTCTGTGTGTCTGTGAAATGATAACAAGTATTCACAATTCTCATGTTGATGGTCAAGGTGGAGTCAGTTTTATCACTTCTGCACATCATTTTCCTGGAGATTCAGTTCTGATCACCAAGAGTTAAACAGATCACATCTCAACATTAAGTTGCTAAAATAAAACAAAATCAGGTCCAGAACACTTTTCTTCCTTAAAAAAGAAAATCATAAAACACTCAGCAATGTCAACAATGAAGCCAAAGCATTGCTGCAGCAGGTTATCCTGACATCCGTCTGTTAGTCCATCCCCGGGTCGATTCTGTTCCTAATGAACTGTGTCGAAGCTCCTAGTTCGCAAAAATGACCAACTTTCTGAATCCTGTTTTGAAAAAGTGGTATTTACATATTAATTTAACATTTGTTTGCATATTTCATGAAATAATTCACACAATTTTTGACATTTGTTGATACATTTCAGCAGAAAACGGTTTTCAGAAGAATTAAACACTGCAACAGATATTCACTTTTATAACTTATAGGCAACAAAAGAAAAGCTTTAAGATGTTTTTCAATCCAAGGACATATGACCATGATTTATTATTATTTCAGCTTCAACCTTACGTGCTAAACATACATTTTTAACAGGAAGCCTGCACTGGTGGCAGTAAAATCCATCCATCCATCCATTTTCTTTCACCCTTGTCCCTCAGTGGGGTCGGGAGGGTTGCTGGTGCCCATCTCCAGCTAACGTTCCGGGCGAGAGGTGGGGTCACCCTGGACAGGTCGCCAGTCTGTCGCAGGGCAACACAGAGACACACAGGACAAACAACCATGCACACACACACTCACACCTAGGGGCAATTTGGAGAGGCCAATTAACCTAACAGTCATGTTTTTTTTTGGACTGTGGGAGGAAACCGGAGTACCTGGAGAAAACCCACGCATGCACAGGGAGAACATGCAAACTCCATGCAGAAAGACCCCAGGCCGGGAATCGAACCCAGAACCTTCTTGCTGCAAGGCAACAGCTCTACCAACTGCGCCACTGTGCAGCCGCAGTAAAATCCATAATATTTTATTAAAGTACGTAATAAATGTGATTAAAATATTTTGTTTCGGTTTTTTTATACCTTTTATATATGATCTTCATACATGATATATCACTTCCTTTCTTTTGAATAATGGATGTCAAACCACAAATTAGAAGAGCATCGGCTCTGCAATAAGTAGTTTTGAGGAAAAAAAAGCAAGAATTAGTGATATGATGTAAACTTGTGTAACAAAGAGCAATGGGTGAAAATACTGTGCAGTACAACAATAAGGAACATCTGTTCAGCCTGATTTCATGAACCTGTCGCTCTGTTTGCCTGAGAATGAACAGCCTGTCACTGGAGATCTCCGATGGAATCACCAATTTAATTAGACAAACAACATATTTCATTTCTAAACTCACCTCCGGGTCCACCATCACCGGAGCCACGCCTTTATTCTTTCGTCAAGTCCTGATTCTGCAGCGTTACACAATGAAACACATTAGTTCAAAGTTGTTGTTTTTTTTATATAATCTGTAGAGTAGCTTTTTGTGGCTGTGGTGACATTTTTGCAGAAACTAATTGCTTACGTGTCGGGTGTCAGTCAGACTCAGTGTGGAGGCTGGATTAGTGAGACGGAGGCGTCTCATGCATTTTACTGCTGGTTTTAATCTTCAGGTCCGACAGCAAGTGAAGGAGGGTCATCAGGGTTCCTCTGTGTGCTTACCGAACTCATTTGAAGAGTAAATCAAAACCTACTTCAGATCTGAAAGATGCTTGAGGTCAGATGCTTTTACGTTTACTTAACTTGGGGAACGAGGAACTCATTTATCCATGCTGCTGTTTTACTGATTAGTTCATTCAGATCAAACAAAATCTGATTTGGAATGATTTATTGAAACCGGATAGATGCTTAATTATTAATAAACATTGTCTAGTTTTAGAAAAGGATGTCACGTTTAAGGCATTGAATCTTTTCCTAATTTCAGAAGAAGCTTTCTGACTTTTTTGTGTTGTTGTGGATGTCAGTCACAACAAACGGATCAGTGACATCAATTCAGTGAGTTGATGTCATTTTCCTTATACAGTTCAGTCCAGCGGTTCCTAAACTTCTTTTTATTAAAAAGGTGAAATAAAACTATAGCAAGTAGAGATGTGGTGGATGCTGCAGGACGTCCTAGTGGATGACAAAATAATCCACGCAAAAACCCATTGTTGATAATAATAAATATTGTTATGGTGTGTTCATATTTCAGTGATGCTCTATCAATGTGTGATGGATCAGTGGCTCCTGTTCTGCTGCTTCTTGCGATTGAAACATAAATATCAACAGCAAACATTGGCAAAATGGATCATTTTGGTTTTGTTTACAAATCCATAAAAACAGCAAACAGAGCGCCATCTTCAAAGCTTGTAGCTACAGAACTTATGATAGATGCTTATTGAAAAACTGACAGGTACAAAGTACAGCTGGTAACAGTCACTGTGTGAACAGGAGGAACGAATCCCTATCACCGAAATAAATTGTATTTTCATTTATTAAAAATAATCTTTAGTTTTATGCTTTTTTCCCGCCAACTGTAAAAGACTTATGAGACATTGCATATATAATAATTTCTTTCTTTTTTTGTTTCCATTTTCTCCTAGTTTCCTCTGGAGACTCTTTGTTATTTCCTCTAACAGCTCTCAACTGGTTAATATATTCTAAATATGGATTAGATTTCCCTCTATGGACATATTTTGATGTCAACATTTCGGTCATTTCTTCATTTGGTGTAAACAAAAAATCTATTATAAAAACTTTCTGCCCCTAACTTCATATCAAAATATTGTCAAAACAAACCGTTGAAAGTCCCACTAGTTCAGCAAATTTAATCAACTTTTATCCAGATTTTATGGCAGCAGCTTCTTTACGCAGACATCTTTATCACCTGCCACATTTAAACAGAGTGAAGAGTCTTTATTTATTTTAAAGGACATTTTATTTAGCAGAATTGCACCAGTTGTTACACTGTAATAAACTGTCAGCCTGTGCAGGATGTTTCCCACCGTTTCACCTGCTGATTGATACAAAACAGAGCAGTAGAAGAAGGAAAGCAAAGAAAATAAAAACTATGTTAGTAACGTCGGATTTGCAATGTTTTTTTTTTTTGTTTGTCGGTTTATGGGTCGAATGCACAGCTTTTCACCATCTGTCTCTGAAGTGATTAAAAAACCAATATATTTTTAAATACTTATTTTGGTCCAAGCTCATCAAAATATTACATTTTTGTTTGCTGCTGTTCATATTTATTTAGCTATGGAGAAAAATCAGCAGAGACGAAACCCTGAAATAATCCTACACGTTGATAGTAATCTCTTTGTTTACTCTCTGGGCAGATGAACTATCAGATCAGTTATAAATGATCTATAGATGCTATAAACACTGGGCTCCCTGCAGTTTACCGCCCCGTCGGTGGGATGAAAGCTCTAAAAGCAGATTCAGTCATTGCAGCAAACTTCACCACGTTAGAAACGCTCTGGGTTTTAATAATGCAGAAACCATCTGCTCTTTCTGTCTACGGAAAACTTCTGTCAAGTCTTTTTATTACGAGTAATTAAAGTTGGCTTTGTCTCAGTATTTAAGCTAAATATTTAGTATTTATAAGCTCCAGGAAAGCCCAAAATCATCTCCACGAGGCCAGAAACAAAGATTCACTGGTAAACATTAAAATATGCATTCTTTTAATTTATCAGCATGTCGCCTCAGAGCGCCAGCGCAGTAAAGAACAGAGGAGCAGCTCTGGGCGTCCCGGCGCAGGAGGGCAGTGAGGGAGAGGCCAACAGCTTGTGCCCCTGAGAGAAATGACAAATCATTAGCTCTGGTCCAGGAGTAAATGGGAGCCACACTCCTCCAAGGCCCACATTTCCATTTCAATTTTCTGCTCAACAGAGTTGATGTATGTGGCGAATCAAACAGCAAGACCAGTCTCCACCTCGGCCGGCTCGAGCCTCCTGATATTCACCGGTTAGAGTATGGATGTGACCTTGTGTGTGCGTGTGTGTGTGTGTGTGTGTGTGTGTGTGTGTGTGTGTGTGTGTGTGTGTGTGTGTGTGTGCGTGTGTGTGTAGGTGTTTTCTCAGGTGATAACACCAACAGACTATAAGTATAAAGGAAACACAGCGTCTCTGTGTAAAATGTTTTACCAAAAGAAAAAGAAAATCACTTTGTCCGTTGAGGTGCTTCATGTGATTTGATGCAAGTTGAGTTTAACTGTGGGCCGACCATCATATAGCATCATACAGCATTGAACAACATTCTGCAGAAACAACTCCTCTGCACTGAGAAACTTTGTGATGACTGAAAATTTCATGAAGAGTTTTGACAGTACTGCCAGTACCACGAGCTTCACTTGGCTGATGTAAGGAACTGTTGAAATGTTTAATAAATCAGGAACATGCATAGATAATAAGTGTAAAAAATTTAAAGTCTGAACACAGATGGATGCTGTCAACGCAAAAGGACATAATGAGCTGCAGTGGGACCACAGCAAGTTCACAAGTAATAATGCTGCTGATAAAACAGCATTTTGAGGCACCTGAGAATATATGATTTTGTTCCTACAGAACCAGCCTCAGTCATTAGAAATATGACTGTAAATCTGGCTATAAACTAGTCAGAAAGGAAACAGAAAATAGACTAAATACTCACTTTTAATAATCTTATATTCATTTGTCCATTCTACTGATAAAGCACCAAATATTTCCTTAAATCTGACTCTAATTTTTGCACATTACAATCAGCTAAGCTAACTTACAAACGCAGTATTGTCATGTGGTGACAGTTGAAAGGAACAACTCCAGATAGAGCTAATCGCAAAAGCAGAAATGCCTGGGTCCAGGGAAACATGGAGAGTACACAACGATTATGGTAAAAAACAAAAAAAATGAAGCTCCATCCATCACATAGTTGTAAAATGACATGCAGAATCAAAGACGTTCTTTCCGAGAGAAAGAAAAACAAAGAAAGTACAGAAAGTTTTTGACTTAGTCCAAGAAAAAGACAGATGTGACATTGATGAGTGTCCAGGAAAGAGACAGAAATAAACTAATCACCAGAGCAGAGGACTTTCTATGAGTTTCTATAAAACCAAAAATGTATACAGAGTTAATTGAAGCAATGTCAGGGAAGAAGACACGACTAAACACAGAGGAAGAAGTTTTTCC
This sequence comes from Poecilia reticulata, assembly GCF_904066995.2. Lineage (NCBI taxonomy): Eukaryota > Metazoa > Chordata > Actinopteri > Cyprinodontiformes > Poeciliidae > Poecilia > Poecilia reticulata. The sequence goes on from NC_088831.1 coordinate 39,973,287, forward strand.
AGTTGAGTGTCATTACCTCAAACTCACAGGAGCAGATGGATAACGGCTCATTTAGGCCTGATTAAAAGGTTTTACTCAATTGGAAGTTCATTAGGGTTTTTTTTAATCCACTTCAGGAGTAAAAAAAAAAAAACCCATCTGTAGAAAATCCAACTCGTTTTGAAGAAAATTTGAAGAGATTAAAAAAGACATGCTAGAATTTTTATTATGTACTGCAAACAGAAATAATAATTGTTTTAAGTGTATTTTAAACATGTACGACACATGCTTACACATAGTCTAATATATAAAAAATTCATTTGACGTGAAGAAACACGGTGTTGCTAAAAAGTTGACTTCCCATCAGTGCAGCCGTTTGGTAATTGCTAAACCATCTCTGTGGCACGGTGATACTTTGCAATTTACTCAGCGGTAATCCCGAGTGCCGCTGTGTGTGAGAGGAGAGCAGATAGGCTAAGTACGGAGGAGAAAAGTGTCAAGAGGAGACGCAGATTGAGCTTATCTGTGCGCTCAGGCCTTCCTTTGTCAGAACAGCTCCTTTACTGATGAAGGCTCTTTGAACCTGACAGAATAATTAAAATCAAAGAGAAAAAAGCTGACATTTGCAATTTGACCTGTCTGACTTACAAGGCAAAATTGGCACCGTTTCCTGCAGATTGCATTATAATAGCATTCTGCCCCCGTGTGAGCGTGTGTGTGAGGAAAGTTTGTGTTTGTGTGTGCATGTGTGTACTGTACATATTGGTTCAATGCAGTGTATATTCAAGAGTGTGTGGGAAGGAATAAAAGAGTAAGTTTATGGCATATTACCCAGTCATTTCTTCATTAAGGAGCTGTTTTCCGGTAAGCGGGCGCTATTTGAATAGCTAAATTGTCCGAGCAATGTGCAAACAAGAACTAATAGCCCAGTGTCCTTGTCACTGGCAAAGTCAAAGTAAAGATCTCTAAACTTAGGTGAGTTTGACGGTTTGGTCTGTGAGAATATTTCTGTAAATGTGAAGCTTCTTGCCTTGAATTTGATGTCCACATGTGGGCAACAGACCAATTTATTGTCTGGTTTTAAAATGGAAACATTTTAGAACCATCAGAGCAAAAAAGATAGAAAGTATGGGAATCATAATCTGTTTTTTCGTTGTTTTATCAAAGAAGAAAATATTAAAAACCCTTTTCTGCACCAAAAAGGGATTTCTCTTTAAAGTGAATACCATATATGAATAATGATATAAAATCTCATGTACAACAGCTGTATAAAGAAAATGGACTGTTCACTTCATCATGTTGTAGGTCTAATGGATACACATTGTGTTGTTAATACAGCTAAAGGATGCAGTGACTTTTGCTGATAAGATCATCTGGACAGGAAATGCTGACCAGCAGGAAGTAAACTGGACAACTGTAAATCTGGGTTTATAGTCATTTGTGCAAACGAAGACCAAATACTGTACAGCAGATGGTCATAGTTTTCATCAGGCCCAGATTTCTGTTTTAAAAATCGTTTCTATTGGTCTTGTGTAAAAAGTTCTGTGACATTGAATTTGGGGATTTTATTTGCTAATTATCAGAACTAACATAAATAAATGATATAAATATATTGCTCTGTTTGGAATTAATCAATATAACATATGAACTTTACGTTTTAAATTAAATTCGAGAAATTAATTAACTTTTTAAGGATATTCAGATTTATAGGAATGTAATTGTTTGTAAAGTTTTCATATACGCCACACTGTGCGGCTACCACATCAAACATGTTACATGAACAAACTTGGCCTCCATCCACGTTTTTCCCGCTTGAATAACAATTCCTTAAACAGCGCCAAGTAAATGAGGTATTATTCATTTTCTCCAAGTGGTATGACAGCTTTGGGAAGATTTGGAGGCATCATTTCTCTCCCAGAACACTGAAACAGCAGCGCCGAGAACACAGGGAGGGAATTGTCAGACCTGAGATGCCAGAGCAGAAAACACATTTGTTATGAATCCAGCAGTGCGCGCAAACGAAACCTATTGGAAAAGAACAGAGGGAGGCAGTGTTTAAAAAATCTGGAGAGGTCCGTCTTGAGATTTTTTAAACAGCATGAAGAAAGGACAACTGCTCAGCGGGCTCTGTTATAGAGTTCAGACTGATAAGACAGAGGATATGTTGTGTTAGTTAATACACATTATTAATCGTATGTGATAAAAAGGGAATAAATGACAGAGCCTCAGTATTTCACTCTCATACTACAAACAGTTGGCTTTACAGGAAGGACCATCAGGGCCGGTCTTCACTCCAACCAGGAGTTGAACATGTCTACGGGCAGCTAACGCCTCTGCAGACCCCACACATTCTGGACACAAACTGTATAGACGTTTATCTTCAGGTTGGCACTACAAAAAGCTGCTTACAAAAAAAGCTGCTTACCAAAGTTTCTTCCCTCCAGGCTGTCAAAGTGGTCAGATTTATACCATACGTAATGGAAAAGAAATGGTTAATAGGTGATTAAAAAAGCTAATATAACCTTGCTTTGCTCATAAAAATACTAATTCAGAAAAAAAATACTAACTCAGAAAAAAAAGGCAAGGACATCAGACCTGGTAATAGATTTTCTACCTTTAATTAAATCTACCTCAGTCAGTCCTGTAGTGTTGCAGGCATCAGTCTGTGGAAGGTTTTCAACGCCCCTCAATGCAGAATGTTACTGCAGTCATTTCTGCACACCTGACCATATGGTACCAATCAGACAGGCGTCATGAAGCCCCATTTGACTAGAATATTCAAGCAGCTTTATAAATGAGATTTTCTAAACCTAAACTGTCATGTTTGCAATTCATTTGAACCAGAGATCAGCAACATTTACAAGCCTAAGAGACATTTTTGCTTTCATTCCAGGTAAACACAATTTGCTTGGAGTCACAAAGGCAATAGACAAAAGAAATGTCTTCATAAAAATATCCTGTTAGTGTCATTCTTTAAAGAAATATTATGCATGGAAATGTTAAACCAAGCTTTTACTAATTATGGTACATTTGCATTTTAAACATTAAATTTGTTAGCATTTTTGGTCAAGCTTCTCAAGAACCACATGTGGCTCCAGAGCTGCAGGTTGCAGAGCTCTGATCTGCATTAAGGTTTTACCTATTAAAACTGAGTGAAACTTATAGCGTTCTTTTGATTTTTGTTAATATTACATTGAAAGCATTCGATCTCTAAAATGTCTTCATATTATCTACTTTAACCAGCTATATCACACTGCCACCTAGTGTTGGAGAAATGCCAATATCCATAAAACTAAAATCTGTTTTCTAGATTCCGTGAAGTGAGAATTCATTGTTTCCTTGTTATTATCAAAATGAAGCTAAAGATATTTTATTAATCTTTACTAACTCCTATTTCAGTTTTAGTTTCACTTATAAACTCTCAGAGCTTTAAATGCTGTAAATGTGCCTTTTTCTTTTATTAACAACCCTTAAAAAATAAAATTTTAAGATTTCAATGCGAGTAAATAAAATAAAGTTGAAGCTTTCGATTCAAATTGCATTTATTTCAACGTGGTTAAAGACACAACAACACATTGCACAGAACTTGACATTTGAAGTTGTTTTTCCACTTTTTTCTGAGGTATGCAGCCATTTTTCGACATAAAAAAGTACTACTGCAGAACAGCAACCGAAATATTACAAATGCATGAATAAAATAACCATTGCTTCTCCTTAGTGTTGGTTTAAGTGAGCTCTAAAAGACCGTGTAACAGTTCAAGTGCTGGTCTTTCTGCAGGAGCATCCACCTGGTAGAAGCGGAGCTGCGTCAGAGTTCATTGTGCAGCAGGAGTTTGACTTTCTTCATGTTTGCTGCCACTGCCAAAGAACAGAGGACAGGAACAAAAACATCAGAGCTCCGATACTGAGCTGCCAACAGGGCAGTTCATTAATTCAAGCTGCAGCTACATCTGCTGTGTAACAGTTTGTAATAATCCACATTTATTGGAGACTGCACCCTTTCAACAGGAGGTTTGGTTTGTTAAAACACAATGTCAATGAACAGCTAACTCCAGCCAGTTTGAGTGTGAAATAGTTTTCTCAACATTGCCACTCTGAACTAAACTATTGCATCACTTTTTATTCCTTTTTAACAACCCTTGGAAAAAAATTTATAAGTTTTTTTCTGGAGTCTTTACTATCAATCGCCCACTTTCACTTAAGTTCAAGCTACTACAGCGAAATATCTACATGTGGATTCCTTTGGACAACAAAGAATATGATTTTAACATTTTCCTGTGTAATTTGAAAAAGCAAAATATACACTCAAAGTTTTTGCCTAAACAGTTATCTCATAATATTTCAACCTGCATGGTGTCCATGTAAAGATTACTTGACAGATTGGACATAGGGATTCTCCTTGCATGTTTTTGCCCTATTAAACAACACCAAGCAGTGTCAAAGTGAGAGCTAACAGCCACTCACAGAGCTCCATGTCATCCGGGCCGTAGGTGTAGAGGCGGTCTCCGAATTTCCCCACAATATCTGCGCGCACAGTGTGAGACGGATCTGCAGAATGACACAAATGATCAGCTAAAGATACAGGCCTGGTTTATGTGACCTCTGTTTTCTTTTGATAAATAGCTTAGAACTGCAGTTAGAAGAACATGGTAATAATATATAATAATATATAATAATATGGTAATTTTGCTAAAAGACTGGGATAAAATACTATAAACGTACTTTTTGATTGGTTCTCTTAATGTTTTAAAGTGTTTTAAGTTGGAAGCAAGACTAAAAGCCACTTAAATTGTTAAAGTCTCAAATATTTTAGTAAGATGTTGATGTATACATTGAAATTGAAATATCTTTGCAGACTACGCACTGAAGCATGAATATGTCAGAGCCACTCAGAGGATTTCTGCATTTGCAAATCCAGTTTTATCCAACATTTTGGTTGTGGGGAAAAAAGTAAAAGGAAACATTTTCCCCCAGAATTTATCCATAAAATATCAAAACAACTTAAAATGGATATAATGTATTCTTCTCACTGACAATCATGCACTCTGTGTTATGATCATATTTAATTAGGCATAAAATCCCTCTCTGATGTTTACTTCTAATTTTCTCAGAGCTGCAATTAACATCACTGATTCATATTATAATAATTGATGGGAGTATTTACCAACAAAGAGGATTCTGGGAACATAATAGCCATCAGGAGCCAGATGCTTGTCCCCGGTTTCCTCCTGTAGAAGAACAATAATCACAACAATTATAATAACCGCCAATAATAAATGTGTTAATTTACACAGAGCCAAAATAGAGCGTGAAGCCATTGCGCTTACAGTACGTACCTAAATAAACATTAACACTAATCTGAATAGATTTTCCAAAATTTCGCATTAATAATAACATATCTAGAAGTGTCATGACCAATGATATTTTTTATACAACATCATTTCTCCTTAGAGTACGTATAATGTTTTACTTACCACCAGGTTAAGCATGATGAAGTCATCCTTGGCCATTTTCTGGATGGATTTATGAGCAACAAATGCCCCCTTCAGAGCTGTTAAAATAATTAGATTTAGTCTGAGAAATTTAACTGGATATGATATGATAGTAATGACAAAAATAACAATAAATAAAATCCACATTTTACAGAACATTTTTTAAAATACACTAACCTATAAATGTAAATGTATGACAGTTGAATTTAAATGTACAGTGCTCTACACGCTTTTGGGCATTCCTGGTAAAGATGTGTAAAAAAGAAAACCCTGAATTAATTGTGCAATGCCCAGATTTATGGGTATGCACAACCAATTAACATGTTACAGTGCTGTGAGAAATCTGTGTTTCTGGGAACTTTGTTAAAATCTAGGGCATCTAAGGAGATTCTAAATAAAAGTCCGCTCAATTCAGCTAGAAAACTGAAAATGAGGTCATGACTGGGTCTTTTAGTAGGATAATGATCCAAAAAATGGACAAATTAACATAGAAATGGCTCATTTGACATAAAATCAACCTTCTTTCATAGAGATCTCAGTCCTTAGTCCTAAATCCTTTACAAAATACTGAGATGAGATGAAGAAAATACAGTAGAGGACCCAAGTCTCTGGACAATCAAGAGAAAGAAATTCCTCAAAGCCCTTTCTCTCCATTAGGAGAAACAGTTACAGAAGACTGAAAGCTTTCCTGGTAGGTCTGTCAGTACTTTGTACAACAAAATCTGGTGTTTCTATCTTAACGTAGGATTAAGGATGCCAATAGAAGCGTAGTTCAAAGAACAAAACTGAGAGCCAGCTCTGCTCTGTTGTTGAGACTTCTACCGAGCTCGCCTCCAGAAAACCAACTGAGTGATTTATGACTAGAAATCCAACACACTTCATTACCGACACTGCAGGGAATCAGGGACACAAGCTGAACTCCCCGTGAAGTCAAAGTAGCCACAATAACAGAGGGTGTGCAGATCTGCATCTATACGTGTAATTTATTTATTTTTTTCATTGAACTAAACCAAAGTTCTACAGTACCTTTACTGTGTGGGCAGTTGTCTAGATGATGAATGACCATCAGTGGTTTCTGACTGCGAAAATAAAACCAGTGAATCAACTCAGTGGGTTCTTCAGCACAGTAAGCACACTGAGGGTGTAAATGCAATTAATCTATTGACAAATTGAGGTGCAGTTGCAAATTTTACATGATTAATTGTTTTATAAAGCCAACTGTTTACCTGTGTGTGATAAGAAAAAAAAAAGCAACATTGAAAAGAAGATAATCTTATCAAGCAATTGAAGAATGGGTTCAAAGTCCTACCTCTTGGCACTTTCTGCCAGGCCCTCTTCATAACTTTTGACCCATTTAATATTTTTCCCCCATCCTGAAGAAGAAGAAAAGAAAAAAAAAATTAAGATGTTGCCAATAAGTAAGTCTGCAAAAACTTTAACAGAGTATTTCCAAATCAGCAAATTTTAGACTTTAATTCAGTCTCGTGATGAAATCAATCTGCTCAAACTGAACTTCACCTCTTGACGGGGGCGGAGTCGCAGTCTTCGCCTTTTTGTTCTGTGCCTCAGCAATGGCACAGAGGCTGATGAACAAAGCAAGCACCACCCAGCGAAGCATCGCTCCCCGACCTCTGAGGAAACCACAGCAAAAATCGCCTGTTTAACATGAGTGTCAGGTGTGGCGTGTCCGCCCACGCGCATGACGCACTGAGCATAGGGCACCAAGAACCTTACAAATTATTGCAATTATAGTAATTCCGATAACAAGAAAGGTGTAGAAAGCTTGTTAATAAATCAAATACAAAAGTAACAATTTTATTCAATGAAAGGAAGAATCCTCCACCGTGTGGTTTGTTCATTTAGCTCAATCTGAACCTTCTGAGTTTACACATTTCAGGTTTGACAGGTAAGCAGGAGTTGAGCGCGTGCCAGATTGAACGCACACGCCTTGAATTATCGTTGGTTCATTTTCCATATCAGGTGGAAAATGAACAACCAGTGTGGAAAATACCAACGCTAAAGTGCTTAGAACTGATAACAAATATGGAGAATATTATGCAGTGAAAACATGAGAAATGATCCCATGTCCAGTTTGTTACGTCTGTTCTTCAAAGAGGATTTTCTTTGAACGCAGTGGTAAAGCCTGTCATTCTAGAACAGTGGTGTCAAACTCATTTTTATTTTGGGCCAATCAAAAATCTGAATGTTCTTAAAGGGCCGGTTGCACCAGAATCTATTGATAAAACCAATAAAACTGTTAAAATATCAATAAATAGCTGTTCCTCTGGGATTTGTGATTATTTTAGTGTTTATTTTTGCAATCAAAATGACAGATTTTGTGGTGAATATTAAGAAATATTTGTAATCATTATGTTTTTTACAATATTTACGCTAATGTATGATGTCAAATGTGACTCTATCACTCGTCGTATCGGTTACAAATTCAACGTTTTTGACCAATTTTGAGAAAATTAGCAGTAAAATCAGGAAAAAATTTGGAAATTTGTTGATTTTGTGTGATTTTTGCAGATTTGTGAAAAACTGGAAGGACGTATTGATGTAATTTGGAGTCCAGAGGGCCACATAAAAAGCTGCGGCGGGCCAGATTTGGCCCCCGGGCCTTGAGTTTGACACCTGTGTTCTAGAATAATGTGAAGTTCTGAAGACTTTGATGATTGATACTTGCAAAGGTTGTAATGGAAAGTTAATTCCTAAAAACCTCATAGTCATACCAATGAAAGTGTCAGTTTCATCGCTATAAAAAGTGCTGACACCACGTTTAGGATTATTCACTCTAGAAGTGTTTTCTAATGTAAGGAAGCCAGATCTGGTTGACACTACCTGAAAATGCTCAAGACAACAAGAGGCTCTTTTATCACAACCATTGGCAAAGAAGTATCAGACACTAAAAAACATACTTCACAATTTTACTCCATATGCTGTCTGCAATTCTAATTTGTTCACAACATTGTACAATAGCAAAGTATGGATTCAAATAAAACAAACGTAAGAAACATCCTTTGGAATTGCTGACATCTTTAAGGAATAATAAGAAAAAGAAATGCATAAAATCAACAGATCTTGAGAACAAGTTCAACATTTATGTTTGTAATGACAATAACATGGGGATAATTAGTTTTAGAGAGAATGACTATTCTGCTCAGCTCACTGTCATAGTCCATTTTGACTGACATAAACAAATGATATCATAAAACAGCAGATAATTTATGGAAGCAAATGATGCAGGTCCTAAGTGATCTGAAATGTAGAAACTCCTACGGTAAGCATAAAGGACCAAGCGTTGTGGATGTTTGAGTTGTGTGTATTTTAATTTGATCTGAAAAAATGCAGCAAAGCAATTCAGAAAAAAACATTGTAATAAATTCTTTCTAATGAATCTTTCTCAAGAAAATGACTTTTGTCATGATTTTATGAGGTCAGCTACCTCTGTGAAGTCAGAAGCTTTTTGTTGTTTTGGAGGGTTTGCTTCAAACAAAAACTACATGTGAAAACAGCATAAAGATAAGTCTTATTCTAACAGTATTCAATGAGTCACACGCTTTGTTGTTACATTTCATTCATTAGATTACCCTTATTTCCTCATTTCAATCCCACAAATTTTTTTGGTGAGTCTTAATTTTCCAGTGCTAAGTAGAGGGAAATGGACTCAGACTAATTCAAAATTATTGTAAAAATCCAGGGTGGTGAGCAACACAAAGCATTTGTATTCAGTGCATCCAAATGGCTAGCAATGCTACCAAGTGTCAGTGTTGTACACGTCAGAGAAGAAAGACTAGTTTTAAGAAATTGCAATCACACACCTTGTTGAGGATTAACTTCAAAGATATTCAATATTGAATCACTAAACAAGTAAGACATCCCTGGAATTCATGTGGTAAAAAGAGCAGCAATTTTAAACATTTTTGAAGTGTTTCCTGAAAGTGGATGTAATAAACATCTTCCCTTACTCCTGTGTTAACAATTTCCTTGTAGAGCACTCTTGTGCACATCACAATTGCTTCCTTTTCAACATTCAAAATGGAGAAATCGTGATTTGCGTCACAAATGATGATTCACGTAGAAATCTACTTCTCAGTAATTTATTATTGCTTTTTTGTTGCCAAAAAAGCCCCATCTAAGCTGAGGTCAGAAATTAACAAGTACAGCCATAACTGTGCAAATTCTTTACAAATCCAACAATCTTTTAATCAGCTTTTCATGTTCTAAAAGACAACATGAATGTTTTCACAGAAAAAAACAACTCAAAATTCTACTATTCTTGTCTCCTGTAGATGGTGGATGTCTTACCTTGACAGCATGAAGCAAGAGTCTGTGCTTGCTCGCCTCAATGACTTCCCTTTTGTCAGTTTTCTTTTAGTGGAACTTGCCAAACAGGTATATACAATGGTTTGAAATGACTATGAAACAAAGAGAAAATGTTACTCACTAAGAAGCTATTATATGTGTGCGCACACACACACAAACACACCCATAAATCCTTAGTCGAATGTTCAGAATAAACCAAACACAGCATACCAACAGTTAAGCTCGGTGGTGGAGAGGTGATGATGTGAGCTGGTTTTGCAGCCACACAACCTGAACAACTTGCAGTTAATGAGTCCAACCAACAATGCCTCTGAATATCAGAGTAAAATACACAAGCATAGCTAGGTCAGGTTTAGCTCACAACCCCACTTTACTGTAACAGGAAGGGTGGGAAATTAAAATGAACTTCAGCAAACCATAAAGTCAAAGTAAGGGCCAAAGGTTTCCTATAATTGTCAGAAACAGATAAGGATTACAACCGGAAGACTTATTTTTGGCTTTGGTCCAGCTAAGCAAAATGTATTATTTTTGTAATATCTGCATCATGAAATATGTTTAGATTTTTATATGAAAGAAAAACAAATTGTAGTTTTGTTCTAAGGTTTTAACATAAAGAAACTCATGAAAGTTTATTATGAAAGGAAATTAATGCAACTTCTTTAATGATCATATTTGATTATATAATAAAGTAAGTAGTTTGCAATCTGAAGACAAAAAGCCCCAATCCTAGTATTTATTTGTTACAAAAATATTTAAAAATATTGCTCAACTTTATCATTCTTTCCCAAACTTATCAAGAGCCACACTGGAAGGTCCAGAGAGTCACTTGAAGTTCTCGTTTCAGACCCCACCCTAAGGGTAGAGCTGCTAAAGTTCATTTCACAATGATTTAAAACATGACCTGTGGGTTAATGGTTTTATACCCAGTGACTTTGTGAACAAATAGATTCAGATATCTCTAGTCTTAAAAACCATGGAATTTGCTTTTATCATTTTTGAAGACTGGTTATGTATTGCAAAAATCCATCCATCCATCCATCCATCCATCCATCCATCCATCCATCCATCCATCCATCCATCCATCCATCCATCCATCCATCCATCCATCCATCCATCCATCCATCCATCCATCCATCCATCCATCCATCCATCCATCCATCCATCCATCCATCCATCCATCCATCCATTTTCTTTCTGTACACCCTCGTCCCTTAATGGGGTTGGGAGGGATGCCGGAGCCCATCTCCAGCTAACGTTCGGGGCGAAAGGCGGGGTTCACCCTGGACAGGTCGCCAGTCTGTCGCAGTGCAAAAATACAATCAAGTAGAAAAACATATTTTCATTTCCATATTTCATTCTTTATTGTATTATCAAAAAAACTGAGTTAAATTGCTTAAAAAAATTAACTATAAAGTTTTTTTTTTAAATAATCAATAAATATATTTTATACCTGATTTGACACATAACCTTTTATCAAACTCTGTAATAGAAAGGAAAATTTCTCCTCTTTTTAGCCCCTTTTACGTTGGAACTAGGAATCTGGATGCCTGATGTTTTAGGACAGTTTGCTCTTTTCCAAACGGCCCACATGCTATGCAACATTAACAGGACTCACTTTCAGGAGGCCCTACAGACACTCATGTGTTGTAAAACCTATAACTATAATGGCTGCATCTTTTTTTCTGGTACAGTCTTTTGTGATGTAACTTTACTGAAAAAAAGATGTGCAATTTTTTTTCCCAGGCCATAAGTATAAATAATGTTAAGAAAAATAGTTTAGTTTAATAAAATTCTCTACAGTAAGTTAATATGCATCTGGTCTTTTTGTATAGCAGTCTAAAATTGATATAAATAATCCCCACAAAACCTGCTGCCGCAAAAATGCGGTAAAACCCCAACACTTGTGCCGCTGCAAAACATTTTGGTCATCACTAAAACCTAGTTAGTTAGCTGTTAGCTGTTGCCATAGAGATAGAATACATTGCGAGCGTAAGCGCTTTACGCATGCGCACTTTTCATAGTAGCGATGCACTGTGGGATTTCTGTGTATTGACATAGCAACCGGGCCAAGGAGTCGCCGCCGCCAAGTATTTTTGTTCGGATTAGTTTTTGCTTCAATTTCGTTGCTGGAAGTACGCTTTCCACCGCTGCCATGAACGCGGCGGTGGTGAAAAAGACTCAGGACACGCTGGGAAAAGTGATAAAGAAACCCCCGCTGACGGAAAAACTGCTGAGCAGGCCGCCGTTTCGGTACCTTCACGACATCTTCAGCGAGGTGAGCCTCTAACGGTGAAGACATATTCACAGTTGCTGGTCATATTTGAAGCGACCACGGCGTCTTTAGCTAACTGGTCTTATTCGAATTCACAGAGAAACGGCTTCGGTGGCTAATAATAACTTAAACGTAACAGTTAGCCCGCATTAAACGGCGATAGCGCTCTGGTAGGTATCAATTGTAGCACGAAGAGCAAGTAAGACATTGCAATCTCTAACCAAACAGTTGCTAACGTTTATTTGGAAGCATTTAACTGTTAAGTTCCCCGTGGAGTCATCTGCGTGTTGCTTTAGCTCTCCGTTTAGCGACGTTACCCAGTTGCTATAGGCACAACCTGGACCCTGGCGAGGATAAACTACTTAGTCCGCAGATGGATAACTGCTACTCTAACACTGAGTATGGCAGTCTCGGTAATAAGTCAGCTAAATTAGTCTGGGCTGTTTACCCATGTCAAGGTGGCAACCCTGATGCTCAGCAGCTTATTACAGCTGGACTGTTGGGTAATGCAGATTTACGTTGAGCTGCCTGAACCGCAAGAAACGTTGCAATAGAAGATTTGATTTAAGAAAGTCAAGTAAAAGGACTTTTTGTTCTTACTTTTTTTTTAACTTTCGTTACAGTTGTTATGATGCGTAACCATGGCAAAATGGTAACTGATTAGCACCTCAAAAGTTTAAATAACACCTGACCTGGAGTATGACCCCTTAGTCTCACATAAGTTGAAAAAGAAACTTAATGGATGCAAGGTGGAACCAAAGAGCAGACAGAGAAGGAGGAAGTTGAAATCACCCCTTCCATTGATCATAACAGGCAAGCATAGTACCCCCAACTAGAGCATTTCTGCCCAGATTTCTAACCATACAACCAAACAGAGATTTAAAAGGGAGCTGCAGAAGCAAATGAGCAAGCAGTGCTTGCCAACAACTGATGGTGTCATCCAGGACATTTTACTTTGGAATATTGTCTCTGCTGCCAGGAAATTGAGCTGTTAGACATATAGACATAGACGGATTATATTGTCATTCAACTGTACATTTAAAAATGTACAAATTGAAAGAAATGTTATGACAGTTATGACAGTCAGCTTTCAGTCAGAGGCCTCTTTACATTCGTTGCAAGACTGACTTTGATGAGATGAGTAATAATATTTAGTTTCCCTTCGGGATGAATAAAGATTTGTTAAATTGAATAAGATTGTGAGGGAATGTTAGTGAACAAATGGCGTCACGATGACCAATGACAGCAGACAGGGATAGGTTATAAAACAAGGCAAGCATTGATAAAATACATTGCCATTTCCCAACGACATTTTTAATTTAGACACTTTTATTATCACTGTTCAGTCCAAGATGCTTAGTGACTACAGCTGCTTGGCAATTATTTCGTAAGTTAAAGACCAGGATCAGTTAATGACCGCCATAAGATTTTAGTATCTTTTAGACCGTACACCTTAAAGCTAATTTTACTTTTGGGCTCAAAGTGACAGATGTTTTTATTGTTGTTTATACAGACTGGAGAGTGCATCATGACATATATCATCTCAACTTCAATGTTTAAATTCAGACTGTACTTAATAGGAGCTAAATTAAGAACAGTCCTCTTTAACATGATGTGTAACATGATTTAACATAAACCAAGTCAGTTGCATTCTTGAGGTCCTCACCTGTAACATAGTGTTATATTTCACTGTAAGTTCATGCATATTAGATTAAGGTTAGCATTTGTGTAAGTGCCTCCTTTACTTTGATTGGCAGGATATCCTGAACCCGTTTCCATTTTAGAGGCATGATTTTTTTTACATTACATGTTTATTTTAATTATTATTCTCTCTCAAATCTAATACTTTGGCAACCATTCACTATAGGAATAATTTGTTCTTCATCCACTTGAGAGATACGGGCTACTTGGGTCAAAGTGCTTTAGATTTGTTTTCTTTTGTCCCAAGTGCAATAGAGGAACTCCATCAGTTAGCCAGTGTCTCCATGGTGTTTTAGTAGCTCTATATCATTTTCCCTAATTTAACAGTTATTCCACTGAAATGTTTTATGCCTGTTTCTGAACCTTTTTGTGACAGAACATGGTCAGGTGGCTTTCACTGCTACAAATGAAAAGGTCAATGTTGAGAAACGTGTTTGGGACCAAAAACCAGTTGATTCTAATTCCCTTTTGGGTCGCTACAGTGAGTCATTAGTCTCCATTAGTCCTATCCTCCATAGTCCTATCGTCTGCGTTCTCCGCCCTCACACCAAGTGCCTATTATGTTTCACCACATCCATAAATCTCATTTTTGGTCTTCCTCTCGGCCTCCTCCACTGAGCTCCAAACTCAGCATCCTTTTACCGACTTAATCATCGTCTCTCCTCTGAACATGTTGATTGATGGACAAAAAGATGTTTTAGATAAAAGTCTCTAAATGTTGTCAGTTATAAAGTGATCTGAGCTTTTTTGTTCTTTCAACTTCCAGGTTATCAGGACCACTGGTTTTATGAAAGGCCTGTATGAAGAAAATGAGATGAAGTCAGATAGTGTCAAGGTAAGCTGGTTATTCTTGGCTGTTTTTCAGCCACTTCTAATATAGTATTTGGTTTTATTATGCACTTATGTAGTTTGAGCCAGTTTAAGTGCTAACTTAATGTTTTGATGAGCAAACTTGGACGTTTGAGATTCCCCTGCTGTTTCACCGATTTGTCTGAGTGTTGAGTAACCAAACACGAGTGAGAAGGCCTGGCAGTGAAGCGCAGAGTGTTTATCGAGGTGTCAGAACTCAGGTCTGCCATTTGCAAGTTGATCCTCGATTAGGAAAGGATGCGTAGAGGCTGCACCAGCTTCTCACCTTACCTTAAATTAATGCTGTTGTGTTAGTTGTTCTAAACTTTACCAGGAATCAAGTTTATCGAGCAATTTATTAAAATGCCATTCTTTATTTTTTTATATTCAAAGTTTTCAATAATTCTTCATGCATATTTATTCTAAGTACTTTTTTTCAGTTAGTCAGAAATTAACCTCTTTTTAAAACCAAACATTTACATTTTGGGTTAATCCAGTTGATGGTCACAAAAATCTTTAAATCAGAATAAGTATAACGTGACCTAAATAGGGCTGCACAGTGGCACAGTTGGTAGAGCTGTTCCCTTGCAGCAAGAAGGTTCTGGGTTCGATTCCCGGCCCCGGTCTTTCTGCATGGAGTTTGCATGTTCTCCCTGTGCATGCATGGGTTTTCTCCGGGTACTCTGGTTTCCTCCCACAGTCCAAAAACATGACTGTCAGGTTAATTGGCCTCTCCAAATTGCCCCTAGGTGTGAGTGTGCGTGTGCATGGTTGTGTGTCCTGTGTGTCTCTGTGTTGCCCTGCGACAGACTGACAACCTGTCCAGGGTGACCCTGCCTCTCACCCAGCTGGCACCAGGGGTGCTGGTGCCAGCTGGAGATAGGCACCAGCACCCCTCCCGACCCCACTGAGGGACAAGGGTGTAAGAAGATGGATGGATGGATGGATGGATGGATGGATGGATGGATGGATGGATGGATGGATGGATGGATGGATGGATGGATGGATGGATGGATGGATGGATGGATGGATGGATGGATGGATGGATGGATGGATGGATGGATATCTTCATTTAAAAAACAAGACAATAATACTGATTGTTACAGTTATAGCAATGTGTCTAATATATATTTATTGTTACCTTAAAGCGTTATTGAAAGCAGTGATATAAAGTAGCTGTTAAGCTCTGCTCCTTACAGCTGTTCGGTTTTTGGCATCTTATTAAAAGCCTTTTTTTATCCATAGAAACATTTTGATTTGAAATTAGTTCAGCTTTTCAAGCTTTGGGAAGCCTGATGATAATAAGAAACTCATTCCTGTTGCTGAACAGCTGCAATAATAATAACCTAATAAACTTTCTACTTTAATAATTTTTTTGGTCATGTTTTGTTGTAGGATAAGGACTCTAAAATGGCCTATCTTCAGAAAGCAATAGATGTTGTGATGTTGGTGTCTGGTGAACCTCTGGCAGCAAAGCCGGCACGAATCGTTGCTGGTCATGAGCCAGAGAAAACCAACGAGTTGCTTCAGGCCATCGCAAAGTGCTGCCTCAACAAGGTATGTCTTTCTGGGAAATCACTCGAATGTGTTCAGTGTCATTGTTCGTCTACTAATGAGCTGGATATCGTTATTGAACAACATTTTTAAAAATGTGGGTTTTATTTTTCACTGTTTGAGAAAACAGTCCAGCTGCCTGAGGGAGAACAATAAAATAACCTAATTGAACCCTGGAGACGGTGTTAAACAGAAGAGCTGATGCCCCGGGGATAGCTGATCTTTAATGTGGATGTAAACAATTCTTGGTGTTTCTGGAACACCAAGAATTCTTTACGCAATAATCAATAAAACCTGCACAGACAAACCACATGAAAGATGAGGGATACATTAAAATAATAACATTAAAATTTAGGAATGAAGGAAACGGTATGCAAAATGTAAATTTGAAACAAATAAACAGCTAATAAATCATAAACATTCAGGTGTCTAGCATGCTTTGTTAGTTTTTAGCCTCTTGAGGTTGATTTCAATGCTAAACACTGAGATTACTTCTATTGAAGCAAATTCAATAGAAGTTGCCCAATAATGGATCCCAGTCTTCCCAGTAAGATTTACTGTCATTTACCACAAAATCTGAAAGTTTTACTATTTTTCAGTTTATCAATATGTTTTGAGTTAAAAAGTAAAACTATTACATTTTGTGGCATTATTTATTAATTTTTTTTATCTCTGATTTAATTTTTAAATGTGCTGCAGAAATATGTGGAGGAACAACCAACAATGTTAGGAATTATTCTCCCTCATTAACCGGTTTTTCCTGCACACGTTGCTTTAATGAGTTCCTTTTTGCTTCGCAGTTGTCCAGTGATGAAGCAGTGAAGCGAGTTCTTGCAGGAGAAAAAGTGGACTTAAAGAGCAAAGGGAGCACCTCCAAGTCTCAGGGCAAGGAAAACAGGGATGGAAGGGAACGGCAGCCGGATAAGGAAGTGAGTCCCCTGCCTGCTAAAATATTTTTCAAAAATGTTTTCAGTACTCACCATCCTACCCAGATATTCCAAAAATTTATCTGAAGCGCATTTAGCATTGTTTTCTGATCCCTTCAATTTTCAGGAAAAGAAAAAGATAGAGCGGAGTGGCAGCCGGGAGCATAAGGATCCGAACCAGGGCAAAGAGCAAGAAAGCCAGCACAGAGACAAAGAGGACCACCGTGACCATGAGCGCACGGAGAGGCATCACCGCAGTGAGAAGGACCACCAAGACAAGAGCCGAGAGCAAGAACGAGAGCGAGACAAAGGACGGGTCAGGGACAAGGAGAAAGACAGGGACAGAGATCGAGACAGAGACAAGGAAAAGACCAGGGAGAGGGATTCTCACAGAGACAGAGGCCAAGACAAACGAAGAGACAAAGACCGAGAGAGGGAAGGAGATCGAAGCAAGGACTGCAATGAAAAAAACACAAGTGGGGAAAGAGAAAATGACAAGGTTTGGCAGCCAAACTTAAGCAAATTTTCAATTAAGCAAATAAATTCAGTAGCTCACGTACTCCGTGTTTGTGTTTACCATCAGGCCAGAGTGCCAGAGAAACCTCCGCAGAAAGCAGCCAAAACTGTGCCAGCAGTAAGTTCTCTCCTTTTATGATAGATTGCTCATTTTTCATGTTTACATTTTGGAAAAATAATTCAACTTATTTCAAAAAGGTGATAAACCTCTCATCACTTCTTTTTTTAAGGATCTAAAACCAGTTGAAGAGGTAACAAAGTTTGCAGACATGAATATGTTTGTTGCACGGCTTTTGGATAGTTTTTTTTTTAGCTATTTTTTTTTATGTGCTATTATATTAGTTTTTTTGTCGTTTGTGCTCAGTGCTGTAGCAGCTTTCATTTTAACGTATTAACATGATGGTTTTGTGTGTATGATTCAACTAAAGCCATGTTGCTGTGCTCTTTGTTCAGCCCACAGATGTAGTAGAAAACCAGGTAGGGACATAAAGATGCTTGTAGAATTAGAGTGGAGTAATTTATAAAAGAAGTCATGCTTTATCAGAATTCTATAAAAAAACAAACAAACAGATGTTTTCTTTTTTTTCCTTGTTTTACAGTCAAACGGTCCAGCTAGGATACCCCGGCCCTCGTCTGCCAAAGGCCAGAGGCAGAAACCCAAAGTTGGAAGCAATGGTAAAGGCTTTGAGAGCTTTATTCCAATGGAAAGCAAAGCGTCCAATGGATACGCACATGCAGCTTATAGAGGAGTTACATTGGGTTACTCATCTGTTGGAAGAATCCATAATGGAAATGAATAAAGGGATTCTGCAAATATGTTTTTCTATGAATGATTTGAAGACCCGCATTATGCTAATTATGTCTCTGTTCCGTACTAAAAGAGATGCCTTGGTATGTCATGACTTTTCATTTGTTCCTTGCAGCAGATGAGTCTGACAGTGAAGGAGGTAAGTAAGTGTTTCCTCGTTAACATGGACCTCCTTCTCATCATTAAAGAATAATGTTTTGTGTCTGTGAATTACTTAATTGGAATTGGTTTAAGTTCCTCATAAAAGTGACCATACCTGTTGAATCTGAAAATAAATGTTGATGTTTTTTTTTTTTTTTTTAGATGAACCAAATTATTGGCCCAATTATGAGCATTGGCTCATAATTGGGAAGATGAAGGAAAAGTACATGCAAACCTTCAAAAATATGGAATGCTTTTTTATTTAACCCCACTAAGTTAATACTTAGAGCCAGTTTTCAAAGAAATTACAGCAGCAATGTGGATGAACATGGTTTGATCTAAATATTTTTTTTCTCCACAGTGTTTGCTGATTTCTCTGGTCTTCATGACCTGTTTTTTGATAAACCTCTAAAACCACTGAACAAATTTGTTTATTTACTAATTATATAACTTATGAACATATGTGGTCGCACTGATGTGTTATTTATTTTTTTCAGAATACCTTAGTGAAAGGGGCTAAATATAAATGCAACCACGATTTTCAAATTTTTAAAAATATACAATCTAAACAAACAAACATTTCTTCTACTTCATATTTATTATCTATTTTGCTGTTTTAAATCACATAAAATTCCAAAATAATGCTCTAAAGTTTTGGGTGAAACGTGACAAAAGGTGAAAAACGCTCCAGGGTTATAATTAGTCCTGCCAGATTGCGCCGACTCGCATCTCTCCTGTTCAGTAAACCGAAGAAGTCAAATTTGCTGATATCTCCTCATCTTCAAGGAAATCCTAGCACCTATGATAATTACTGCCTTTTCTTTTCTGAGCAAGTCAGTCAGGTTTTATTTGTAAAGCAAAGCGTTGAACACAAAGTCTCGCTGCCTGGGCGTTTACTGGTCCAAACGTACCTATCCAAACTCAGACTGGGCTGGGTGTGCAGTAGAACGGGGGGTAAAAACAGTCTGCAGTGAAAAGTAGTTTAACCTGTTAAAGGTGCATGAATCTCATGAGCTCTGGTATTGTGTTTCAATATTTTGTATTCATAATGTGGAATGTAGGCAGAGATTTAAAGAATACACTATACTATCACAGTATTTGATCTTGTCTTGTATTTGACCCTTTTTTCATTTTGATTGACCTGAATGAGAGTTGGTGGGTGTGGTCAAATAAATCTTGTCCTCCCACTTTGAGTACGTTGAGTCTGTCGATACAGTGGCAAAAATGTAATATGTGGAACATGCCCTCATGTTTATTGTAGTTTTAATTTCACTGATGAGTGAAGCAATAGTCAAAAATTATAACGTGTGAAAAATTGATTTATTTAAGCTCTCAATTAAATATAAGAGCTTATTGATTATCTTAATGCTGTTGGGAGGGTTGTTGCTTTTTTCTTGTTTATACGTGGAAAAACTCAATAATAAAAACCTGAAAGATGTGTAAAGGTTCTGTGCAGAGAAAATAGCCAACTCCTCAAAAATTTCTCCACCACGTTTAAGTCTTTTTTTTTTCTTTTTCTTTTTTGCTGTAACCTACAAATTTTTCTTTCTTTTTTTTTAGGTGAGCAAATGTAGAAATCCAGCCGTGAATCAACAGTTCCACTCCTGTAGACCCCTGGTGGTCTACAGGGTCATACATTTTCAGATGTTCATTTACTTTTAAAAGAATAAAAATTTGCAGGGGTTTTAGAAGGAATTAAATGGCATTATTAAATTAGTAAGACTTTGTTAGAGTTGTGGTTTTAAGGATGCTAATCAAGGGTTTGATCTCACTTTTCTGTCCAAATTGAATCCCTTTTTTTTCCGTGTCCACTCACAGACGGAGACGTCCAGTTAGCCCAGAGAGCTGTCCCTCAGGAGAACGGAGACTCTGAAGGATCCTCTGTGCCAGACAAGGCTGCTAGGTGTGTACAGTCAATATTTACTGGATCTGCAACAATAAACGCTGGACTTTGCATTATCCTTTAAGTTCTAAAGTCTAAATGCAGTCATTCGTCTTACTGTTGCATTGATATGAACTATAAAACATTTACATCCAGATTGTTGTCCCAGTTCTTGCTTTGCAGGTTGAAAACTTTGGAAGTCCTCTTCCTTTGGCTGACTAATCACTTATGATTGGCCTGTTAAGCTGCTGTAAAACCGCAGCTGTTATTAATATTCTGAGTGTTGGCGGGCAGAGCCGTCATCCTCCTGACGTCTGGACCCATCTGGCAGATCTCACACACGTTTCTGTGTTGTTGTGCTCAAAATAAGCTGTGAAAATAGCAGCTCGTAAAAAGGAAAACCTGCTGTTGGTGTTTTTTAAATACTTTGTTTGCGGTTTTCATCCTGCAGGCGAGCGGCTCGGCCCAGCAGCGCCCGCCCAGCACCTCCTCGAGTCAGGAGACAAGAGAGCAACGCTGAGGAGACCCCAGCTGAGAGGTGACCTCATCGCTCCAATTACCGAATGTTTGTCCCGTTACGGTGCCTTGTAAAAGTATGCGCACCCCTTGAATCTTTTTCACATTCAACAAAACTTCCAACGCTTTTTAAAAACATTTAAAATTTCTGCTGAACATACACCTGCAACTCATTTGTAGTATTTTTCTAGCTGTGTGAGTCACTAGAAAGCAGGGCTGCAACTAATTATTATTTTTGTAATTGATTATTCTGACAATTAACTCAATCTTATGTATATAGTACATTTAATCAACAAGGCAGTTCAAAGTGCTTTACATCATAAAAACATCATACCGTCATCAATTATGAAACGAGCAATAAATATTACATGATGTCAAATGCCATTATCAAAATCATCAATCAAACACGCATCAGATATGTCGATCAGTGTTTCACTTGTTACTAATCAAAGGCAACTTTAAACAGGTGGGGGTTTTTAAAGGAACTTGGTGTTTCAGAGGTTTTGTCGTTTTCTGGACGTTTCCTTGTCGGGGAAAAAAAGACAATTTACATTTATCCACTACTTTTGCTTCGTCTATTGTATACAATCCCAATAAAACACATAAAAGTTTGTGGTTGTCACATAAGAAATGTGAAAAGTACAAGGCGTATCAATCTTTGCAAATGCAAGGTTTGTTCGACTTGGGCCTGTGCCGTCCTTGACTTTTGTCCAGTTTGAAAACTTCTTAGCAAAACAATTTAGACTGAACTCACTGCACTGATTAAAAATGCTTCTTCTAAGCCAGTTCTCAATACGACTCCTGTTTTTAAGGCTATCGAGTGCCAAGCCTGCAGCTCCCATTATACTGGACGGGAGGAAAACTTCAGACGATGAGGAGGATGAAGATGAACAGTTCCTAGTGATGGAGGCCGTCACCCCACATCCAGATTCCCCTAAAACAGAGAGAGTGGGTGATATGATCATTCATGGGTGTAATTATGAAGTTAAAGTCCAGAAATGATCATCAATATTTGTTTGTGACAGGAAGCTGTACATGAACTCGACGCTGATGAAAAACACGGTGAGTGATTTAACTTCTTCAGCTCTTGAAGAATTACAAAGTTTTTGCTTTTCGAAGCTGAATTTTGTCCTCTAATGCAGGCGGACTCGTGAAAAAGATCCTTGAAACAAAGAAGGACTATGAGCTGACTCCGTCCTCATCAAAGTCTAAAGAACAGGTTTGGATTTCAAACATTTAATTTTCCAGATTTCCACTAGAGGGCAGTATTAGCCAAGTTCTGTGAGGACCAGTCCTGTGAGCCTTTTCTTTCTGGGAACACTATTTTAACCACAGGCTCTGGTGCAACACTGGCTTTTATCAAAAGAAAGATGTAAACAAATGGAGGGAGGAGGTGGAGGTGTAATTGCGGTGCCTCTAAACCGCAAAAATGTTCCCCTTCAGTGAAGGTGAAGGGCTAATAACCAGGCAAGCAGCCATGGCCCCTTGCAGACCACACACACTATTGATCCACACATCTAGATGTCTGGAGCAAAAATGAGTTGTTTGCAACATTTCTGTTATTTAAAATTGTTCAGCTTAGCAAGGTTCTCTGCTCAATTAGGAAGCATCGTAAAGCATGGGAGAAAGATTTTAGAGCGTTTGTTTTTTTTTCTTTTTTAAATCCTAATGGATTCTAAGTCCATGTAGCTAAATTTTGTCTTTATTTACAGACCGAGTAAAGATGCATAGAAAACCTTCGACTAAATTTAATGCAACAGGATAGTCTCACAATGAAACAGCTGTAAAATTCAAACTTTAATTTGGTTACATATAACAATAAGGAAATCAAACATTATGAAATGACAAAGACAGATCTTATCCTTGATCTTATAAATATTTCTTGTTACATAATATCTTACATATTTTCTTTAGCTCAACTCAACGGTTTTGTTCCGGTAAAACATTTCTGTGTTAATTCATTTTAATTTTCAATCTGCTGAACC
Organism: Poecilia reticulata; assembly: GCF_904066995.2. NCBI lineage: Eukaryota > Metazoa > Chordata > Actinopteri > Cyprinodontiformes > Poeciliidae > Poecilia > Poecilia reticulata. The sequence continues at coordinate 39,996,234 of NC_088831.1, forward strand.
ATACCCACAGCATCATAGATCCTCTACCCTGCTAAACCGTGCGTTTCTACTTAAGTTTTGTTGAAAAGCTTGATCTTAGGCTCATGTGGCCCACACCCAAAGCTCCAACAGCTTTGGGTGTTATGTTAAGAGTGAAAACGCTCTTGCCCAGACCAATGATCTGTGTCGCATCGTATTTATAGATTCTCCCTGTATGATAGTCTTGAGTAGCAATATCACCATATTCAGATGAAAATAAATGCAATTAAAAAGAAAATAATATAAAAACATTGAACATTCTGATTCTTCCACTTGCATTAATGGTATCTAAAATTGATCTTGTTAGGGGTAACAATTAATTTTTTTTTTGTTTCCCCCTATTCTGAAAATTGTTTTTTGAACTGCAAAGATTTTAAGAAAGACTCATAATGAATTTTTAATTTGAGTTTCATTCTTAGTTTTTATATCATAAGTCACCATTTTATTTCTATTTTTTAGGTTTCAAAAATAAACATTAAACTTTTGGAAAAAGAGGTTAAAATCTTTCCTTCCTAAGAATGTCTGTATTTATGGAAAATTGTGGAAATCCTATGCTGATTTTTCCATTACAAGCAGAGATTTTTTTTTTTACAATGGAGTATTCTTTAAAAGGTTTACATAAAAAAAAATGCTATTTCTACATTTATTAAGAGTGACTTTTTGCTCTGAAGCTGCAAGGCTGAGAGGGGAAGCAGCCAGCTGTGGAAGCAGTCAGGGCTGCTCAAAAGGGAACAATGCAGCAGCTGTAACACCGCAAGACATTTTCCGGAACATTTCTGACACTGCTTGATATTCGTTGTAGGTTGCAAGAGAGATAGATTTGTGGTTGCTGCGCCCATCACACTTAATGACTGTGAAGTACAGATTTAATCTCACAACCAATGATTTTCCTTTCCTGACAGTGTGAACTTGATGGAAGCCAGAAATATAGAATAAACATTCTAAATTTTAGTTTTCAAGTGGTTATTGGACAGAAGATTATATCTTTCTGTCATTCCACTCTTTATAGACTAACAGAAATATATGAAGCCGATGCAAACAAGACGTAATTGAGCTTCAGCCGCTTTGTGCAAATTCCGTGAAGATTAGTGATTCAACCCCGTCTGTGTCTTTGCCAGAATCATAAGTGAGCACAGCAACGGTGCAAGTAATCACAGACAACCTGGCACAGGTGTATGATATTTATTGGAGACACAACAAAGTCACACCACAACAAATTTTCCTGGACAATAAATTGAAAAATAAACTTTCATGCAATAAAAAATGAGCTAAGCGTATCAATAACCACTAACATACGGACATATAGCAAAAATAAAACAACCAATATTAGGGAAAACTAGCAGAAAAAGTGGCAGATAGTAACATAGCAACAACATGAGAGAAAACATGACAGATAATTTATATGTTATGGTGACTTTCGGTGGTTAAACAGTTATTTGCGACTATCTGCTGGCGTAGTACCAACAATAGCAAGAATGACCTTGATAAGAAAGTGCATTGGGCTCCTTCAGTTTTCACACCATGACTGTTCATGTTTTTCCATTTTTAAACAGCCAAATTAGTGTAACCTGCAGTGGTTTTTGAAATATTTAATATAAATATGAAATATAATTTAAAAAAATATAATAAAACAAAACCTCAGTTATTTTTAGGAGTTAGGGGTTCCAGTAATTGTGGCGTAAGGGATTTTGTAAAAAAAAAAAAATAAATTGCTAACGGAAGAAATAAGGTTTCTTTTGTTTATATTAATGAAGGCCTATTGTCCTATTGCTAGCACTGTTTATAGATTCCCCTCTGTACGCCAGAGAAAGTGCTCTTTCATCAATATTTGGAGTTTAAAAGCGTTTGAAGCTTACAGTTTGGTCTGAGCTCCGCGGTGTGAGGCGGTGTATGCTGTCTGAGTTGGGTGGTCCCCTTCACTGGAGCATGGTGCCCTGCATCCCATCCTAGCTGACCACCGTGGCTGTGATGGATGAAGTGTTTTGAGCTGTCACTCATGCAGAAAGGCCGCTGATCTATTTCTTCCTAACAGCGACCTCAGACAGCATCACTCGTAACTCGCAGCTGAAGCCAGCGAAGCTTAGCCAGCGGTAAACTGAAAGTGTTCATCGGAAATTTATGGACTCAGGATTGAAAAGTTGTGTGTGTTAAATGTTGTTTATGTGCAGCTCACGACCTCAATTGTAAGTTCAAACTCATACAGACAAAGCAGCTCTTTGAGTAACATGAGCTCAGCTTTCTGGAGATTATCCTAATTTCCTCAATTTTTGGGGCCTTCAGGCCTTGGTTTCACAGTGTTGTGCCTGGTCTGAAGGTCCAGCTTGCTGCAGGTACGTCCATTTATAGGAGCCGGTTGTTTAGGCCATCCCTCAGCCGCTGCTGGCCTTGCTTCGTCAGCTGTATAAAGAACTATAATGACTTCCTTCCTGACATGAAAAAGCATCGAGGTCAGCCTAATGGACCTCTGCCTTTCCTTTTTTATATTGTAATCATAGTGAAACACAAAAATGTAAACTGAGCGTCCCCTTTGCTCTTTGATTTAACTGATTTATTTCTAAAATGCTGATGTTTACAGAATATGTATGTCTAACCAAATTTAGGCCTTTATTTTATTTATTCCATTTGTGTCATTAGAAAACCCCTTAAGTTTTAACAGTTGCCTGGTTATATTTACCTCTTGCTCCTTCACTGTATGGGTAGCTGGAGGATATTCAGTATATTTATGGGTTGACCCTCATCACGACCCCTCAGCAGTCGTGTATATTATTCCACGATAGTTCTCCTTTTATTTTGACACAGTTTGCCCTTTGCTACAGCTGCGTTTTCATTGGAATTTTTTTGTATTCTTCTTTTTTTTTCTTTTTAATTGCCTCTCTCCACCGGTTCTTTACCCCATCAAATTAGCCTTGATGAAGGTCTATAATGTATAAATAAACAGTGTGGCATACAAATGGATGGCTGTTGAGTGAGAGTCACGGAGGAGAAGGGCCAGGATACTCTCTGCTGGATTGTCAAGAAAATAAATACCTCTCTCTGCAGACCTCTGTGTCTTCATAAACATCCAGGTTTTTTTATGTGGAACCATGAGGAAATGACCCAGTGGTATTGGATTTTTGAGGGGCTATATTGACTCGCTGAAGAATTGTTTTCTGCTGTAGGAAAACCTACCTCAAATCTCTTTAGTGTTTTTTTTTTTCTTTTTTTACTTTTTGTTTCTTTAGATCGTTTCTCTTGTTTGAGTGCTTCATAGTTTGGGATTAGTTAAGAGATTCCTTGTTCACCCCAGATGTCAAAAGGTTGATCTTCATCGTCTCCCCAGGGGGCTGCTGTGACCTTAGAACAACATCCTGTAACCTCAGTGCTCCTTTCCTCACTTCACTGACTCTGAGCTATTTTCATTATCCAGTTAGCTTTTTTTATTAACACATGGCACATAAACAACACTCTGAGATCCTTTGAAATGAGTTTTCTTCAGGATAAAAACTCTTTAACTCAAAGCTACACTAGCAGCAAAAATACGATGCTCCTACTTGCTCCTGAAGTTATAACACATGGTTTGCACTTCCTTCCTCAGCTGTGATGATCTTAAACTGTCCATACTTAATTTTGTCACATGCTCTTCATTTGTAAACTTTACTGCTTTCCCATTGTTTTCCCACCCTTGTACTTGGGTTAAACTCAAGAGACATGTCATCATCTTTATGCCCAAGAGAACCCAGGAGTGATGATGCTGCATTGGGAACGCCAAACTCAGGCATCAGTACAGAGCCCAATGGCCACCCAACGAAACTATTGATGGCAAAATCTCCAGGACTATGAGTTCCTAAAGTGAAGATTGATGTAGCGATTTATCCTGTGGTGAGAAGAAAGTCAAGAAAAAATGTATCTGAGAGCAGTAGCTTGGAAAACTAACAAACTGACTTCCTGCAGAGTGACTTAAAATCACTACAATGTATCCAGGTTGCGTGTAATTGACCACAGTTGTAAATAACCGCTTGCGACAGTGGTTATAGAGTTTAACACAGTGAAATTCTATCAACTTTCAGACAAACATTCTAGTTTTGCCTCTGGCTCTGACCAACATTCTCACTCTCATGTACACAGACGTGCTTGAGAACCTTCCTCACTGAAACTTGCAACTCAGTGATTGTGCAAGTCTCATTTTTCTCCACGTCATCCAGTCTGTATTTTACTTGAGAGTTCACCTGCTTTAAAGTAATGTCAATTTCAAAACGTTACTCTGAGGTGGCTGTCACCACACACTATCATTTCATTAAATTTCCAACAAATACGTTCTTCCTTGACTTTCTTATTCAAGAACGCTGACCTGTGAGGTGCGTTTTAAAAATGGCCTATCATCTAAAGTGTGATAATAAATTCACTTTAAATGGCAATAATTAGAAAACATAAATGAATGGTTGTGTTCAGTTTAAATTTCTCTAAATGAATGTTTTCTCTAATTTGTTTTTGTTTTCCCAGTTCATGGTAGCCTAAAGGTTGCTGTAGCGTCAACGTTTTTCTCTGCTTGAAAGCCATTTTTCTTGTCAGAGTCTTTGTAGAATGTTTTTCTTTCTCCTAGAAAATCCCCAAAAGCAGTCCATAAATCACATTTTTAGGACATATTTCCTCGTGAAGCAAATTAGGCATGTGATGACAGGAGGAATTTCCTATTGAATTGTACATCGTGTGTTATACAGTTCCCCTGGAAAGACGTAGAAAAAAAAAGCTTAAATAAACTCATTTTGTCGTCTCACGCTGAAAGCTCCAGAATAATCCAAGCTTGGTTTTGGCACATTTATTCCGTTGGGGAAATAATTGTTTCAAGATAACTGGTGCCACACTTATTGGCATGACTAACAACTCATATAAAATGAATGTAACCGGAATATTTTTTATAGACATGCTTTGCTTTTTTAAGTTGATCTGTATTTGTGACCTTGGTGCCCTGTTTCCTTGAAGTTTAAATATGGCCCAAGACATTTTAGCTACTGTTTAAAATGAGGAAGACATGATAAGTAGACATTTACATTAGTAAAATGTGTGTTAGTTTAGAAAAGTGAGGAAATGGCAAAAAGAAAAAAAAAAAAAACTTTAACCTGATCTATACTAATAATTTTTGAAAGTCAATCTGCTGGTGTTTCCTTAGATTGAAAACTTTTTCTTTACTAATTTGAACAATAAATCCAACTTTACTGCATTATTTGATAACTAGGATTAATTGGAACTCATGTATGATTTGATTTAATTATTTTGCTAAAAAGTGCCTCAAGACGACAAGTTGTGAATTGACGCTATACAAATAAATTGAATTGTATTCAGTCAGAACGTCACAAACACAGATATTGCTCTAATATAAAGCTTACCTGTAATTTACTGACTGATTTATTTTTATAGTGCTTAATAACATCCAATTAAGGTGACTGAGGCACTTTACTGTAAACGTCACAGTAAAAATCACATTACAAGAAGAAATTAGTAATAAAATGTATTACCATGCTAGTAGTGAAGAATTGTGCAGCATTTATTGATGAAGTCATGGAAGCAGGAGAAAAAATTGCCAACAACAGCATAACTCCAGACATTGCTCAGAATAAGTAGTTTTGGGATTTTGCAAACACAATCAGTTGTTAAGGTTTATTTTTATTTGTACATGCCTAGTTTGTATCAAAATATTTTTTCTCCCAGCAGTATGATATTTCCCATCTCCAGTACAGTGGAGGATCTGTCATACTGTGGGCCGTTTCTCTTCCAAAAGCCATGGGTGCCTTTTTAGAAAAATCTCATCATGACCTTTTTGGGGTTAAATTTTTCAAAACATTATTTCAGTTTGAGATTATCCATTCAAGTTGAATTTACTGTAAGGCTCTTTACCCATTTTTACCATTTTTGTTTTGTTTTAATTCATACCTAAGCACTAAAATTTACCATGTTTTCATCCCCTCTTGCGTCACCACATCTAAGTACTGATTCTTGGTGAGAAAAAGGAAAAACTCAGGGTGCACAGGTCTCACAGACCCCGACAGAGGCTTACATGGCGCTGTGATTTACATCTACCAAGACGCACTGAGCACGATCAAGAGGTTATGTTTTCACACCACGTTTTTTATTTTCCAGCAGAGATTCAGAGGAGGGGGAGTTCAGAGTTTGGGGTGAAGTTGAAACGCCAAACAGACTGAAGCCGCGGGTCCCGTCTGGGGCCCCGTAGACCTAAAACCACAGCTAGACCGAATGAGGCATAGAGTGTTTGTGTAGCTGCAGGGTTCGCGGCGCCCAGTGGAAAGCCACCCACCTTGCTGGGGGACCACTGGGCCCAGGCATTGCAGCCCTCACACTCATGAGCCCCAGTGAAAGCGTGAGGCCGTCGGAAGCCTGTACGTGCTTCCTAAAAGAGACTGAAGCAGCAGTGTTGTTTGATGTCGATGCTGCGGTGTGGTCCTGTGTGCTGAGGCTCGCTCAGATTAGTTACTGAAGCTGCCTGGTTTAAGGAGGAGAAAGATGGCTTGATAAGGATTTCTGTTTTCCTGCTATGACCCAAGCAACATCTTTGGCCGCTTAGTTTACTGTGTCAGTCTGAATTCTGCACTCTAATGGAGTCAGGTATGGAGCCAAACAATTCAGGGTCTTGGTTGAACTTGAAAGGAGGCATAAAGTGTAGCTGTTGTTACTCAATACTGTAGTAAAATAACCCCACTGCCACAGTCTGTTACTAACATAAACAAGACCAAGACTGCAGGTGGGGGCTATGTGTGTTCATCTCGGTCTCCAGTGGGTGTTTATAAGTAGGTGTGTGTGTGTGTCTGTGTGTGACTTTAACTTTGCATTGCTTTCACATCACATACACACCTACAGGTCTTCCAAAGTCCAGCTGAGCAAACATCCTCAGGTTTGCTCTGTGAGAAGGGAGTTCCCTCCCCCCCTTCTCACCATTAAGGAACTGGTTGTAATTGGGATACACCGCACACCATGGACTGGAAACCTTCAACAACCAGTCGACTCCATTGGCCAACAGCATGTTTGATCTTTATAAATACAGCTAGCTTGGTAGAATTCCTTAATAAGTTTGACCTTGAAGTTGCAAGGCCACAAAATCCAACCATGCTTTGGTTCTGGTTCTGGTTCTGGCTTTAGAAGCTGTGCTGGCAAAGAGACTTTTATGTTTTGGTCTAAAGGAACAATAATTTTTTCCTCTCTTCTTTTAGCTGCCTACATAAACTACTGTGTGTTATTAAGCCACGTCAGAGAAACATTTTCTTCATTGGTCTTTTAAAACTTATCTGCTTAAGGCAACTAAATTTCCTGAAGAAGTGTGTGACCTGTCAGGTCGGCTATGGTAAAATCAAACATTTATGATTGTTTTTGTTTTCTGTTTGAAGTAATGAGGGGAATACACAGGTTGTTATTCTAACTTATCGAAAACATTTCTATAAGTCTTGTCTAAATCCTTGGTAGTTGTCTACAAAGATAGATATTGCCATTTTCCACTGGCACTTAGCAGCGCAGCTTAACTCATTTCTACTCTATTTGTGTGGTTTCCCATTGCAGCTGAGTAGCAGCTCTATTGGGTGGGGTTGTCATGTAGTTGGGTGGTCCAAATCCAAATCAAAGCTGTTTTTTTTCTTCTCTAAACTTCCCAAATTACATCAGTCAGAAATCAGAAATTCACGTTAAATAAACGGATTAGCATGCTTTTTTGACCTTATGAGTTTATTGCACATTTTTTGCAAAAAAAAATTTCAAAAACATTGGGCTTAAATGATGCTTAATCCCACCTGCAGGTGGCAGTATTTCTAACTTTTTACTTCGCTATTGACTGAGGCTTCCATGATGTCAAATTATAGTCCGTGATAAATATGGGAAGTAAAAAAGGAATTCTTGTAAATATTTCTAAACCAGCCCCACAAAATCAGTGATTTTGATTGTAACAAATCGCTAAATCAGTAAAATGTTTTGCAACTAATCCAGATGTTTAGTATTTTTTAATTTTAATTTTAAGATATACTCATCGAATAACAATTTTTATCAATAAATTCTGGCACAACTGGTCTTAATGTGGCCCAAAATAAAAATGAGTTTGACACCGCTGCTGTGAAGATTGAACTGGTACCATATAACCAATACCAGTGGAAAACTCTAAGTAGAGCCCAGCCAACCCACACTGAGAAGGCGCTAATGGAAAAAGCTCCTTGAAAAATTGTTCATAACCTTTTAATGTTGTCATATTTCAGTGAATATTCTGTGACAGACCAACACAAACCAGTTCATAATTGTGATGTGAGAGAATATGATGCACGCTTTCCATTGTTTTTTCCAAACTCGAAAAAGTGTGGCGCTTCCAAAAATACTGTCATTTACCCCAACAGTGTTTGCTATGACTGTAAGTTCATCATCCCTGTTTCCATGCTCAAAATCTCATCAAACCTCACTTTCAGAACTTGGTGTCCGAAACAGCTCGTAAAAAAGATCGGGAAATGGTGATGAGGGAGATCGACCGGCTTCGCTCCTCCATCCAGATGGTGTGTCGGAGTTCCTTACCGCTTGGAAAGATCATGGACTACATCCAGGAGGACGTGGACGCCATGCAGGCTGAGCTGCAAAGCTGGCGGCGGGAGAATAAGGAGCACGCACAGGCCTTGCTGCAGGAGCAGAGGTTGGCTTGAGGCAGACACTCTTGCTTTTCTTGTTTTTATTAAAACATCAGTTTGACATCATGTTAAATTATCCTGCAGAGGGAGGTGGGATATTTTAACAAAAGAAACGTGGCTCAAATATATTCGTTTCTTCGTGGTTCCATGTCCAGCTGCCAAGACATAGTTTATGTTTATGGTTTTGTCTTTAATCTAGTCAGATCAGAACTGATAAGTTTCTACTACCTGTTGTAGTAGAAACAACAGGTGGTTGTTTCTGCTGGTTATTATAGATGAGCCACTGATCGCAGTAAATACTGTTCTCCTCTCCTCAGGGTAACGGACCGGGTCGTGGAGCCTCTCAACGCCGAGTTAGTCGAGCTGGACCAGCTTATCAAGGACCAGCAGGATAAAATTTGTGCTGTGAAGTCCAATATACTGAAGAATGATGAGAAGATCCAGAAGATGGTAACTGGGATCAACTTTTCCTCCAGAACCTGAGTGAATAAACTGGATAAGAAAAAATGCACTCTAAACATTTAAAGATGAGCTGTATAGACTAAAGAGCTGCGCTGTGCGTTACAGATCCTGTTTTCTGGTTCTTAGAATTAAATCAAATGGATCCACCTGGTTGTTTTAAATTGTGCCTTTGTTGCACGGATCTGTGCAAAGCTTCTAACTTGGAGGTTTGCATGGATTGGTTTATGATAGCAGCGCCAGCTCCATACAGGAAAATATCTTTGTTGTGTCGGTAAGTAAGAAATTGACTGCAAGTAGGATTTCTGGTCTTTTTCAGCTTTCATTTTATTTTCAGTATTTATCTTTATTAATCTAATTAAACTGACACAGTTTTAGCCTAATTCACGTTCTTTAGCATCTTTGTCTCTGATCATCTGTCCTCTCATCCCTTAAGATCCCATCGACGTGGTTTTCAGAAAGCATTTTCCCATCACATTTTCATTCTCTACTTTTGATGCACTGCTGCACTTTTATTCTCTTTTTAAACTGTAAAGGGGAAAAGATTCTTTCTGTAAACTTGGCAGCTAAATAAACTCCACTTTCTGTCATGGATGAACGTCCGGAACATCCTGGTTTTGCCACTTCCAATAAAGAAACACATTGAATGTAGCAGTGAGCACAGAAGAGACCTGATTCATGAATTTGAAAAGAAACTAGAAGGATTACATTTTGCTCCTGTTACGGCCGTATGAACTGTACAATTAGGCTGTCATTGATATAGTTAACAAAAATATTTCGTTTTAACCTATATGTGGGTTCATTTTGGTTACATTAGTGTTCTTGCATTGTGATGTATGTCCTGAAAGAAAAGGCAATATCAACATAATATTTTGAACGAGACTTTGAGTTACTCTGAAATGTTACAGAAGACCAAGTGATTGATTATAATATTATCTTCAAGAGAATAATAATTCCATAATTTATTTATTTTCTCCTTCACTGAATAAATTTCCCCATTCTGAATTTGATTTAGTTGCATGTTTCTAAGAGGTTCGGTGTGAGATAAAGCCATTTGACATGTTTACCAAATGGGTGATGTGACCACTTGTCTGAAAAAATCTGTGACATCTGAGCTAAGAACATGAACCAATTATATAATTTTTACTCATGCCATGGCCTAATATTCATATAGCTCGAGGACAAATGGACTGCTGATTTAGCTTTTTATGCCTATAAATGTAAGCGTACAGCATGCGACTGTGTTAAAGGCACATTTTCTGTTACTGCTCAGGAAAAGAAAACACTAAATTTACATAATCTCTTTATAGACACAACAAGTCAACAACAGCTATTAGGTGAAGACTCAGCAGTCAAACTACACAAACGGGTCAGACTTTTGTTTTTATAGCCCCATTTTGTGACGTCCTTCCAAAATAAAACAAACGTCCAGGAGTTTTAGTCAGAGTCTCAAAGGGAGAACCGATAAAGTGGGGACCTGTATATTACTCATAATTACTACATTCACTGTACACTGTTTGTTACATTCTCTCAGTTTACCTTTCAACTGTACATAATGTATATGTTGAGATTGTATCATAGTTTAAATGACTATATAATTTTGTAGTGGAGTGAAATAAACGATCACATTGCAGTAAATGTTTGCCTCTTGTTTATGATTTGCGACAGAGTGGAGTGGAGGTTCGCCTCAGCCTGTTAGTCAGAGCGACCTTAATGAGAGGCTTTGATTGTTCAAGTCAACACAAATGAAGTGGTGAATGACAGGACTGTCATTTTGAACGTTTCTTGTAAAGGTTTTATTACCTTCCGTCGCACTGCAAGGAAGTGATTTTCCTTTCAGGTCTCATAAACATTCAACCTTTCTTTTTCAGCTGCTGAACGACGACGGTTGTTTTTACCCTCTATTAGAAAATAAAGCAGCTGCAGTGTGAAAAGTGTGTTTTTGTGGATTAGGACTGACTTTTTTTTTCTCAAGATTCCCAGAAAAAGTCAGAATTATGGTATTAAAGTCAGAATCCTCTGGGAAAACAAAGTTGGAGTTCTACGAGAAAAAAAGAAAAAATAATTCAAGAGAAGAAAAATGAATTGAAATCAAAGTCAGAATCTCCATAAATGTCAGAATTCCTGGTAAAAAGGAAAAGTCAGAATTGTTAGAAAAAAATTTGAATTCTGGAATTAAAGTCTCAGAAGAGTTAGAATTATAAGGTAAAAGTTGGAATTCTGACAAACTCGGTTCTAGAATTAAAGTCGGAATCTCCCACAAAATGATAAATTATGAGATTATAGCACGAACTCCTGTAAAATAAAGTATTTTTACAGTTGGTATCCTAAAAAAGGGATAGAATTAAACAGAATTCCATAGAATCTGAATTTTGACTTTTCATCTCAGAATTCTGACTTATTTTTTGCTCAAAATTCTGACATAAAAGTCCTCTTCCATGTGAGTCACTGTGGCTGAATTATGTATTCTTTTTTTCACATTGATGTGAGAGAATCCATGATGTAAATCTTCTGTAAACCACTATGAAGCTGGTTTGAGATGAGCAGAGCTTTGTGGCAGTTGCCATCAGACGATGGCTACGTAAACGGTTGGAACAGCACTAGTGGACTGTGGCACAAAGCAGAACAGATCTGTTTTCATCTTGTTTACACTGAATTGTAGAGTGAATAGTAGCCTCAGTTTCCTGCCAGCAGTGGGATAAACTGACCAGGCTGCATTACTGCGGATCTTTTCTTCTAGATTGAAAGCCAGCTGCCACGCCACTGCATCATTATCCCAAAGTCTTGTCCTGTTTGTGTGGCGTACAGTCAATGAAAACACAGAGGAATCATTCAAACAGTAATCTTTCAGCTCAGCATTTCTTGTCCTCCCTCTTTTCTACACAAAGCCAGATCCCTGCAGGCAGCCTGTCCAGTTCTGGGGCCGCCTGGCTCCACTGACTGGGGCGTTTATTTTTAGAGCTCCACCACGGTCCAGTGTCTGTCATCAGGCTGCATAAAGCTATGGCTGCATGCCTCCATCTGTACGTTGTGACTCACTATAACAAAGATGGTGAGCGCTGCACTTCAAGCACGTTTATTTTACACTTACAATTAGACCAACTTCCTTGTAAAATTAACCTCAACCTCTTAAAAATCCTTCTTTTATTTAATTTCATCTCTAGCTCTGACCACTTTCGCAAGGATGTAATGGATCCTAAAAGGCTCCCTAAACCTAACAGGTTATTCAATGTTTTTTTTGTTGCATGAAAACATACATATTTTTGTCCTCCTCCTTTAAAAAGGCAATATAGGATTTGCCTCACAGTTGTTGCAGCCAAAAAAGCAAAACGAAACAAAAAAAACTGGACAGATAATACAAAAGAAACTGGGTCAACTGGGTTGTTACCATTGATTTGTGTTTTCTTTAGTTGTGATTAATTTCTCTCATAGTGGTTTCCTGAAGTCTCAAAGCCTTAGACATGGGACTTTGTGACTGTTTAAGATGTTAATGAAGTAGAGTAGTAAAGAAGATGCTCTTGGTTTTCTGTTAAACTCTCTTTCTCATCTCTATGTGCTACCGAACAGTTTCCAGAACACAGTCAGCCTTTTCTTTTTTTATCAGCTTGTTCAGCTTTTTTACTTCCCAGAATCAGATGTTGCTACCACAACTGCAGATGAGATTTCACTCACAAGATTTATTGATGGCATGCAGCATCTTGGTGCGAGTACTGAAGAACCTGAAGACTGAACAGGAAGTACAGTCTTCTCTTTTGCTTTCTGAACTGTTTCCATAGAGCATTAAATGGCCCGAATAATAATGGTTACGACCTCGTCTCTTTCCTGGACAGAGCCGTTGAAAGATTTACAGCTGTGACTAACTACATGTACTCTGTTTTTCATCCTATGCATCTATTTTTTTAATAGAACTAATATGCAAGTAACTTTTCTGCAACATGTGAGTTTGTTTTGATTTTAAATATGACTATCTTTTTTATTTTCTTGTACATAGTTTGTTGCTGTAATAAATATCCACATCTTGTACGTTTTTTAAGTTATCCAACTGAGTTTCACAGTTGTTATTTCTCATGTTATTTTTAATAAATATGTAATATTTTCTTGTGTTGTAAATGTGCTTATATTGTGCAGTCTCTTGTTCTTGTACATGGTGCACTTTTAAAGCAAAGACTCCAGTCCTCCCAAACTCTTGAGTGGACTTTTCAATTTTTCTTCCACATTTTTTCCTTCCACTCAACTTTCCAAATATACGGGTGGATACAGCACTATGTGAACTGCTACGTTCACATAGAACTGTTACAAAACAATAGAATATGCAAAAATATATTTTTTATTTTGGCTTGAGCAATCTCCAAATGACCAGACCGACCGAATTTAGAGCTTTCAATGGCTGTAAACTATGACGATAACTATAAGTGAGTGTTACTCATCTGTTAGGACGTCACAGACCCGTAGCATGTTATTTTGCTATGACTCGTTTGTATTTGAAAAAAAAGATGCGTTTCCCTTTAAATGTCGCAGCTTCGCTCGACCAGGAAGCAGCGCAGCGCAGCGAACCGAGCCCGATCCTCCATCATCAACAGGCTCCCGTTTGTTTGTGTCCTGCTCTCTCTTGTCCTCTGCTCTGCTGGCTCATTTTTCTTTTGGGTTTTAATAAATGAAGTGAAAGTAAAAGGGTTCGGTTTGGCTGTGTGAACTCTCCGGAAGCATGGCGGACGGTCCAGCCGCTGATGTTGACGAGCCGCCCAATATCATTTTCCCCCCGCTCATCACTGTGTCCGGCCTGCCCAGCACTGCTGCAGGTAAACTGACGGCGGTCTGACTCGTTACTCACGCACACAGCTTCTTTAAGGGTTTGATGCTGCAGTCAGACGTTTACATACACTCGTCATGGCGTATTAATTAGGGGGCTTTTAATAACAGATGAATGACAGGAATCATTAGCATTGCTCATTTTGTAACACGTTTAAGTATATCGAGATAGCATAAGATAATAACCACCTGCCTAACGGTGTTTTTCAGTCTCCTTTTTGGTGCATGGAGGCATTCTGTGGTATCTGGAGCAGAACCTTTAAGTGCTGTTGGTTTATGAGGTGGGGCCTCCATGGATCCAAGACATGAATGGAGATCTGACTCCTCAAACTGGTCGTTTTCAGCCTGGTCTTGCCCCAAACCATAACACTGACCATAACACTGCCTCTGCTGGCTTTCCATGTTCCTGTAGTCCACATGTTTTCAGACAAACTCGAGGTCCAGGGGCCATAGCTTTTCATGTGGCCCTCCAGACTCCAGAGGGACACATAAAAAGAACTGTAACAGCTGTGTATTTAATATTATTTTATCAATAACATCAAAGCGGTTTTACCTATATTGTGCCAAATTACATTATGAGTGTGAGATGTAAACTCTCAACACCACAAATGATTGTTTGTTCACAGAAATATATGCGCTCATGTCAGTTTCACTGCACAGTCGGAAAGACAATGACACAGAAATACAGTTTTTGAGCAGAAACTGCATGAAAAGTGTGTGTGTTAAAACACACACATCCCCACAGGCGTGATGCCTATCCTGCACACCAGCAGGTGCAGTGAAGGAGACATAATCTGTGTGATTCACTTCTCCCTAGAGTGGACATAATGTTATGCCCGATCGCTACTACTTAGTGCTCAAAGAAGACAACGACCCAAAACATATTGAATTTAATTTCACACATTCAGACAATGAAGGCGGCTCAGGAGCTGTCAGCTGTTTCGACACCAATTCTGTTTTTGATTTCCCTGTTGCTGCTCGTATCGTCTATCCAAAACGGAGTTAAGGAAGTAGTTCTGTCATTCCGTTTGCTTGTCCGTCAGGGCGTAACCTGAAGGAATGGCTCCAGGAGCAGTTCTGTGACAAACCGCTAGAGCAGGACGACATGCGGCTCCACAACGCCGCTTACGTGGGCGACCTGGACACCCTGAGGAACCTGCTGCAGGAAGATGACTTCAGACGGTGAGGCCAGCTAACTGCTGGACTGGTCAGGCAACAACACCTAATCTACGCTGCAGTTCTCAGTTTTTGCTAATTCCTAGAGAAAACAACTGAAAGATCAGAGAGAAAATGCAAAAGCCTTGTGTTGTCTATGTTTGTGTTTTTTGTTTTAGAGAAGATGAGACGTGTTAATCTTCTTATAGCATATTTCACATTTTTTGTGGTGCCATTTTAAAAACAATCATACTACTTTAATATTTTGGTTTCAGGCGTATTAATGAGAAGTCGGTGTGGTGCTGCGGCTGTCTGCCCTGTACGCCCCTGCGGATTGCAGCAACGGCCGGACACGCCGCCTGCGTGGCCTATCTGATCGCCCAGGGAGCCGAGGTGGACCTGGTCGATGTCAAAGGTCAGACGGCGCTCTACGTTGCGGTGGTTAACGGTCACCTGGACTGCGTTCGGATCCTCCTGGAAGCCGGCGCCGATCCCAACGGGAGCCGCCACCACCGCAGCACCCCGCTGTACCATGCGGCGCGGGTCGGGCGGGTGGACGTCCTGCAGGAGCTCATCAGGTGAAACAAAGCAACGTACAAACCTCTTACTTTGACCTCCAGCAGATTTATAGATGTCTTATATCCTACAGATAAAATGTGTTTTTATTCTGTTTTTGCTGTAATGTGCTGAATTACTCAATTATATTTTTTCATCATGTTTTCTTTTGACATCCCTTTGTTGTTTTCCCATTTCAACAGTAATTTCAATGTATTTTATTAGACTGTGAATGTTCTTTAAAAAAAAATCATAAATGAAAGTTAGTGTGTTTGTTTTCTTTGTTTTTTTGTATTCAGCCCCCTGATTCAATGCCTTATAGACCAGCTTTGCATTGAAATGTTGCTCCATTATCATTTGGAAAATAGTCTTTATAAGACTCGCTTGATATTAGTCTGGACTTTGATTGGGCCCTTTTAACAAATGAGTATAATTTAACTTAAACCAGCTTTTTTTTTTTTAATCAAATATGGACTTTGAACTGTATCTGGATCAGACAGCAGGTCAAGTCAGATAATAGATAATGTAGATAACGTGGGCAGATTTGTGGAATTGCACATATAAAAATTGGAATATCCTAAAAATGTGGTAATTTGTGTATTTTATTTTAAATGCTTTTCTGTGACTGAGCGATAGAAGAGTGTGTGTGTCCTGTCTGCTGCTCTCTGCTCTGTCGGCCTGTGTGTGTGCACGTGTGTGTGTTGGGTGTGTGTGTGTGTGTGTGTGTGCGTGCGTGTGTGTGTGTGTTGGATGTGTGTGTGTGTGTGCGTGCGTGCGTGTGTGTGTGTGTGTGTTGGATGTGACCTGGTCAGCCGAGGCTCAGGTCTCCCTCAGACGTGCTGCCGAGTGAGAGAAACCTGATCCCAGCGCAGCACGCTGCTGTTACACCAGTCACTTCCAAACACAACGAGCAAAGCAGAGTGCTTAGTCTGTGAAACAGGATAACAGCTCTGTCTGTAAGTTTTTTTGCATTAATGAATAATTGGAACCACAAAGGGAACCAGTTAGCAGCCAGAGCATGTCGACACAGAGAAGGAACAAGCTAGCATTGACTGCCATTTCTACAAACTCATCCCTCATCAAAGATCCTTAGTTGTGGAAGATGTGCGCTTACTGAAGGATAACTTTCTCCAGAATTTTGTAGCTTCTTGTTTTCCTTCATTTTTTCTGTATATTCAGTTCTGTCCCTCCTCTTGTCAGCTCTGACCAGCTTCCCCAAAGCATGATGTTTAACAGTGCGGCTGGTGTGTTCAGGATGTCTGGAAATGTTAGTTTTTCATCACACTTTGCATTTTGTATAGACATAAAAGTTCAGTTTTATTTGGATCTGACCAGAGCATATTCCTCCACATGTTCTATGTAACAGTTTTCATGTAGACAAATTCCTCCAACCTGTGCTGTTTACTTCAGAAGCTTTGGAGTTTTTGTTTCTTTTTTAATTGATGCTATGCTTGCTCAGTTTGAATTTGGGATATTGTTGTAATTTTTAAAACTTACATTTAATAAAAAAAACAGTTATTTCTACTGTATCTTGCACTATTTTAAAGTTTTGATGTTAACAAAATACAAAAAAACTTAGAGATGTGAAAACTTTTGTTTTTTCCCCCTCTAAGAGTACACAAAATCATTTTTTATATACTTCATTTATATCAGTAGAGGACAATGACAGCTTCCTTATCATAGATTAATATTGACGATTGTTTATTATGAAGCCAGGCAGTTATGAGATATGTGGCTTTTTACAGCATCAGTTTTAGTTTTCTTTCTGTTCTCGTTGCCCTAAATTGCATTCTGTATTGAGGTTGTGTAAAATGCATCTTTTTCAAACATAAAACCATGCAACTTTTCTTGTATCTTTCTAGATTCAATGCCGATGTTGACATGGACCACCAGCTGGGTCCCCGGCTCCTCCTCAGTGCTCGAACCCTTAACACCCTGGTGGTGTGTCCTCTCTACATCAGCGCTGCCTACCACCACCTTGAATGTTTCCGGTTGCTGCTCCTAGCCGGCGCGCAGCCCGACTTCAACTACACAGGGCCCGTCTGCCACGAGGCCCTGACTCGGGGCCTCGCCTCCTGCCTGCTCGACGCAGTGCTGCGACACGGATGCGAGGTGAGCTTCGTCCACCTGCTGCTGGACCATGGCGCAGACCCAGCGCTGGTCCCATGGGAGCAGGTGGAACTGGAGGCGCCAAACCGAAGGAAGGTGGATCCGGAGGCACTCGGGGTGTTCCTGGAAGCAAAGAGTGAGTGGAAATAATTTGCAAGTGTGTAGACGTTAATGGAGAGCTGCTGTTGTGTGTCATTTGTATTAACTTGTTATATAGGTGTAAACATGAGAAATTGAAATAGATCACGCAATATGAGATAATACTTTTGCCATCCTTTTGTATTTATTTATTTTTTATGATCAACTTACCATCTTGGAGTGAGCGTTCAATGATTTCTGATGGTCCCCAAGAAGTCAAATAAATATCAGCTGAATTAGTCAAAAAGTAGGTCATGCAGTCTTCAGTTGGAACCACTTTAAGTATTCAGCTTGCTAAAATCAGTGAATCCTCATTAGGGCAGAAAGTGCCTTAATAGTGCACTATGAGATTAAATAATGTTATTAGAGGGTCATTACTAACACTTGTAAAGAACAAATTTGGGACAACCGCAACGAGGACTCTAACCTTTACGCCACGCGACGCCACATTATAAATAACTTCTAAACCTTTATCCTTTGACTCTTTTTGTGCAGTCATTTAGCCGCCTTTGTTTTTAATTTTTCCTTCACAGAAAACCCTCAAAGGCTCACGTATCTGTGCCGCATCCGGATCCGCAGAGCGATGGGCAAAAGTCGCCTGAAACACATAGCTTTGCTACCGCTACCAGAATCCATCAAGAACTTCCTGCTGCACCGAAACTGACGTTTGTCCACCGTAATCCATGCGGGTAATAAAAATGAATAAAAAAATCTTAGTAAGTCCCAAAGACAAGCTGTTGTTTGCTTTTTCCTTTATAAAAAAATAGACATTTATTTTCTAAATGTTTGGAAGTTAAAAGTTCTGGATTAACTTTCTGTGACTGTAAGGATTTTTACAGTTATTTTCTTTTTTTAAGTTATCAAAGGAGCCTTAGCCATGTCTGAACTTGTGAAAACTGTCTTACAACAAATGTTTTCTTTCAAATCACAAAAATGTGTCGTGGCTCTAGTTCAGGTTAGGTGTAAAGACTACAGTATGAATTAGCCTGAATCAAGAGTAAAGTTCTCGTTTGTAGAAGTGTGATCCAGCTCCTTTAATTGCTCTTTTACATTCATGTAAACCATGACTTTATCCAATCATCTATTAAATATTTCAAGTTTGATCTTTAGTAAAGTGTTGCTACAGGCGGCTGTAAAGGCTCAAGGTAGCAAAACATTTTATATAATTTAATCTCTAAAAAGAACACTGGTACGTTTCCCTTTTGTTAATTAAGATTATAAAGCCTGTAGCTGGTTACATTTTCATGTTGTGGCCATCTAAATGATGTTTTATTCATTACCACCCAAACACACTTGTTGAAATGTTCTGCTGTTTAATGGTGGTATTGCACCTTTGTTTTCCTATAGATAAGTGTTTATGAAGTTAACCAAGACCTAGGTTTCTTTTCAGTTTATATAAGTTTGGGCTAACCTTCATTATTCATACAGCTACAAATCCCTATCACCTGAGATTCTTGCATTGGTTTGGTGTGGAGTGCTGTAGATAGATGCTTAACCAGCCATGATTAACCAAACATGGTGTCTTTTACAAGGCTTTTTCAGCTGTTGTGTTCTGCTAGTGGTGGCTTAGTTAATTGCAATTACCAGTTTGTGCCACTAGATGGTGTTGCATCTATATGAAACTTCCTTTACGTAAACATTTTGCGCTTTATTAAATTGGTGAATGAAAGAGCAAACTAAAGGAACGTGATCCATACTGTAATACTGGTAGCTGAAGAGATGTTTACATAATAGATATTATTGCTACATGTCAGTTTACCGAGAATAAACAGGATCCTGACCAACCTGTGACTGTGTAAGAAAATATACTACAAGTTCTTTTCTGTATCATTGACAATCTATAAAATATTGATAGAAGTGTTTTTAACTTTGTATTTATTAGCCAGGAAGCTGCCTTCTCTGGGAATTTGTCACATATGTTGTCTTCAGTGCAGGTCTGCTACTTTTTCTCAAATACTAACATTTAAATGTGGTTCATGTGTAACATGTCAGTGTGTCTTGCTCTGAAATTTGTCATATTTGTTTGCAAACATTAAATCTGGTCTCAGATGATTCCTTGTTTGTTATTACCTTAAACGTGTCGAGTCGTGCGAGTTTGCGTCCTTAGAGTTATTTCCAGATGCTTACTGTTCCTTTTTTAATTCTGTTACAAACCAAGATGAGACAAATCATCTGAGCCTGTGAAAATGATTGGCAATGAAAAAGTAACACTATTAGCAGTTCCTAGATGGAGCTTTCCAGAATATATGGGACATTAGTAAGTGTGCCTTTGTTATAATTTTATCATGTGATCCCTGATGGTGCCATTTGAGTTACCTACCAAGAATATGGAAGAGCAGTGCAGAATCTCCTTTATCCTCAGAGGTCTGAACACGTTTCATTTAGTAATAGATGCAACGTCTATTACTAGATATTTCTACGTTGAATTAGTTGCACTATTTCAATGTAGAGGATTAGTTACATTGCAGCCCTGTTTTAAATGCAGGATACTGACCCGTTTGTTAATTTGTACATGGTTTTGTACTCAATTCTTACTCAATACTTTATTATCTTCTAAAGGTTTTACTATAATATATTTCCACTGACTGAGTTAAATCATGATGTATGATTGGCTAAGAACTGTGACAAAAACGAAAAACACTGAGTGACTTCATACTGGTGAACATTAGTAACTGTAGATGGAACCACATATTCCTACAACAGATTGTGAATAGATTATAGACAATAGCTTTAAATAATTAAATCATTGTCAAAACTGAAGGGTAGCTGCTTTTTCATGCCTGAAGTTTTATTAATGCAAATTAAATGAAAGTAGAAACATTTTAACCATGTTGTCCTTTTAGGGTAACACTTTATGTTGCACGCAAGGAAGTT
Source organism: Poecilia reticulata (assembly GCF_904066995.2). Lineage (NCBI taxonomy): Eukaryota > Metazoa > Chordata > Actinopteri > Cyprinodontiformes > Poeciliidae > Poecilia > Poecilia reticulata. The sequence continues at coordinate 40,016,993 of NC_088831.1, forward strand.
TCTCTTTTGCGTTTATCTTAACCAACATGTAACGTTCCTAATCTTTTGGGAAAACGATCCAATTTAACACAAGCGTGAGAGAGGTCCGGATCAGGACATTTGATATTGTCGTGAAGTTGATAAATGTGTCATGTTGTTTGGAAAAAAGCCCTGAAAAACTCCTGTTTTAGTAAAAGCCCAACAGGATCAGCCTGGGAACCCTGAATGAAAGCAGCAGGGGGCAAAACAGCAGAGCAAAATTGAAGGTCCAAGACCTAAAAAGGTCATGTTCAGACCAGGGAAGATGAGATGTAGAAGTTTTTGCATCTATCGTGGATGGAAAAAGATTTTCTGCAAATATTTTTTGGGAAAAAATTTGGCTTTTCATCTAGTTAAACTCTCAAATGAGTCCTAACAATAGATGTACATTAATGGAAATGCCAGTTAGAGTAAACAATATGTCTGAGGTCTCTAGGTGGCACTGTTTTCCTTTCCAGCATGGCAGGCGCCGCATCTCTTTTTGACTCTGCCTCTCTCTCCATCTTCCCTGTTGTCTCCTGACTGCAGAACCTCAGCATGTGCCTTCAGGAGCCTCATCCTTTCTCATCTCATTAAAAGCAGGTTTTTTTATTAGCAGGTCTCGCACTTAAAAACTGAATGAGAGAAGAACCGTTGGGGAAACCACTGTTTTCGTTTCAAGAGCCAATTTTCTTTATATCACAGCTTATTTAGAGGGCACCCTGGTGTGCTGTATTTTTTTTTTATTTAAGAGGTTTCACATAAAAGCCTTAAATTGCCCAGAGTCTTTTAAACAAAATTGTGTGATGAGTCCCGGTCTGAAGGCTGAATTTTGTTTGTGATTTGTGCTGGAAAAGTACATTATTAAGATTATTGGAGCAGTGTTTATCTTGGATTCTGTAGAGAAACAGATCTGGTAAATGGTTTGCTTCCTCTCGAAATCACCAGGAGCCTGGAAAAGCTGGATATTGTTGTTCATTCCTAAGTTTATGTGCACCACAAGCTGCAATCAAACTCTCAACAGGCTCTGCTAATATCGGCACAGTATTCTGCTTCTGCATGCAAGTCCGTGTTAAAAGCGCAGCGGCTTGATTCATGACCTTACCACAGCTTTGAGGTACGTTTCCTCTGATTCTGTGTTTCCATATAAAACCCTATGTCAGGCTATAAATGCAGGTGTCTGGTTAGCATATAGTATGGGTATTTATTTATATTTTTCATTCATGAAGACAGTGCTTCTCATATTGGACAAACGTTTGCAAACATTGAAGTTTTTCTGTGGACTTTAGCTCCTTTTTCTCCCACCTGTCTGCTTCTAGGAATGTTTATTTCTTGGATTTAGTTGTTTTAATTCATCTCTCTAAATTGCCATTAGTAATGCTTGTGTGTCTTATTATAAAAACAATTTAATCAGAGTAACAACTTTTTGTAGACAGAGTTTCTTACTGCAGGTTAGGAAACATGACCTTTCCACAAAAACTCACTCAAAAATTAAGAACTACTCTTTAAAGCATAAAAAGTCACCTAGCAGCTTAACAGGAAAACAAAAACAAACAGTTTTAGCAAAACTGATTTTGTGGTATCTTGGTTCTTTTTCTTGTGCTGATTCTAAGAGAGCCCACAGAAAGGCATGTTTGTCAGGCTGCTGGGTGGCATAAATGGTAGAGCGGGCACCATGTGCAGAGACTGTGGTTAACATCAGTGAGATCCTCTGTCAGGTTTTTGGTAGATAAATAATATTTGTGAGTAACGTCACTGAGAAAAAAGAAACATTCAATCAGAGATGGTTTTTAAGCCTGACATTTCTTCTTTTCTCTTTATTTTGCTTGGCATCTTTCCTGATGGCTAAAAGCAACATGCTGCCATGCGCAAGTGCAACGACTGGAGTGATAAATATAGCAGACATTGTTCCAAAGACATAGCTTAAAATCTGGAGAAGTGCAACCAAAAAAATCACATAAGCAAATTACAAGAGAGGCATAAAAGAGACGGGGTGACATATTTTATATACTCTTGTTTCAATAAAGAAGGTCAGATTAAAAACTTTATCATGCAGACTTTCTCCCCTGCCCAGTTAGGATTTGCCAAACGTCGTGTTTTGGATGATCTCATTCTTTAGGCGGCCCGGAAGTCCTAATTACCTTGAATGAGCACATCACTCTGTGTTTACCACGCGCACACACACACACACACACACACACACACACACACACGCAATGTGCCTCTATTCCAGTGCAACACAATCTTCATCTTTTTTTTCTTAACCACACAGCAACAGAAGTGGAATCAAAACCAAAGAAGATTAACGTGATTCGCAGAGAAGACATTAAACTGAGTTTGGTGTTTCTCGGTCCAAAGCAAGCAGTCTTTTTCCGCTTTGGCTCACCCATGATCAGTCCAACAGGAAAGCCTGGGTGTGGATGGCTGAACCTGAATATATTGATCATTTTTCATTTTTCCTTGCACTGCTGCTTTGCAGCACATGTGGACCACAAACGCACGTCAGCCAGAGCTTTTCCTCCACTAAGACCGTCATGCTCTATAAACCACTCAATCAGTGCTCAAGCGCAACACAAACAGGGAATTCCTTCAGCTTTTACAGATATAATTAAGAGGTATATGGTTAGAAATGCAGAAGGAATCTTCACTAATAAAAGTGTGCTTTAATTAAAGACCTCAGAAGGGCTTAATGACCCTTAATCTGACTGAGTTCCAAAGGAGCCGGTAGTTGTGAAATGTGGCAAAGCCAGGAAGGATGTGAAGTGATTGCTTCTGTAATTACTGTCACAGTCTGTAACTGGGGTCTTATACTTAATTAGCTCCCTCTCATTTGGGCCATGTTTAGTAATTGTGTATGTATGTTAGAGCTTGAACTGCTGGATCTGCTTTTCAGGAGCAAAGAAACTCTAGAAAGAAGGAAAGCCGAAAGCATCTGACTTGAGAAATATTTAAAGGTTGAGTTGGATCTCCAAGAAAGTCACATTGCTTTACAGTGCCATGAAAAATCATTTAACATGTCTTTTGTTTTTGCTTTTTTGCTACACTTACAACAATATTAGTCCAAGATAACCTGAGTTAATACAACAAACAATGATTTAATTTCTTCATAGAAAAATGGTAGCCAGGCCACTGTGATAAACTACCTTTTCTTATTCATTTTCACGAGCCACAGCCAGGTTTGATCCAAAACTCACTTAAATAGAACTTGTGTGACAACAAGAAGCAGGTTAAAATAAAGTAAACATTTACACATCATGCTCATCAAGAACAGGTGAGAAACAAAGTCACAATGTGGAAGTTTACCAGGACTGGCAGCCAACCAAAATTATGACTGAAGTGCATAAGCAACCCAGAAGAGCATTTGAAGCACTTCAGACTTCACTTTATGTCAGTTAAGGTCAGAGGTCATGGATCAATAAGAATAAACTGGTCATCTATGGAAGAGTTTCAAAGTGAAAACCTCTGCTGACCAGAACAAGCGCAATGCCTCGTTTGGCACAAAACGTTTGGATGAGTCCCAAGACTCCTGAAGGATATTTCTGTGGACGGATGAGAGAAAAGTGGAACTTTTTGAAAGTTCGTCCAATTACATCTGACTTACAACTAATGAAGCATTTCAGAAAAAGATCATTGGGCCTAAACATGACTGGAGACCGAGTTTCTGCTTCAGGACCTGGATGACTTGTGGTATTGGATGGAGCCATTTTGGTCTCTGGCAGAAAGTCCTAAAAGAAAACACTTCATCATCTGTCTGCGACCTTAAGGTCATGCTCTTAAAAGAAAAGGTGTTGGAGTGGCCTAGTCAAAGTCTTGAATCCAGTTGAGATGCTGTGGGAGGATCTTAAACACAAAGTCCTCTAATTTGCCTGAACTAAACCAAATAGGCAATAGAGATTTTACATCTCTATAGCCTGTTACCGTAAACACTTGACAGCAGTTGCACAATCAGTTCATTGGGGTAATTACTTTTCTACAAGTATTTTTTTTCATAGATTTATTTAGAGGCAGCGATGCTGGGGAAGAAGCAAAGAGGGTAATGATCAGGGTAAAAATACTTGCTCATTACACATTATGAAATAACATTACTATGAGCGGTTTAGAAATAAAAATGATCATGTTCAATGCTTATTTAAGCTGTTTTGTGTTTGAAGTTCAGTGTTTTTTCTTTTCAGTCAAAAGTTAAACATATTGAGATATTTTATTAACTATTATCTGAATGGTGGTGGAATTTGTCATATGTTGTTTTTTTATTTTTCCAAATACAGATGAGACTAAAAGCAAACTTTACTAAATTGGTTAAATTAAAAATCTTGCTTTTTCATATGATAAAGCAAGTAATCATCAGAATAATCATCAGAATAATCAATAGAATAATTAATTACTAAAATATTAGTTAGTTTGCAACCCTAGCATTGAGCAATAAGTGAAGAAGTTTTGGCTCATTCTTTGCAGAATGGAGGCCTATTAAACATAAATGTCTTGTTTAACATCATGCCACAGTAGCTCTAAGTTCAAACTTTGACTAGGCCAATACAAAACTTTCATTTTGTTTGACCATTAAGAGGTGGGCTTGCTGATGTACTTCTGTGTTGACTTTGTTTTCCATACACATCAGCCTCTCACAGTAATGGCTGCAGGATATAATGCATGTTTTGTCTGTTTTATTTTAATTTGTAAATCAAAGTCCCTATTGGACTGGACATGAATGTAGATTTCCTGTAAATGTCCAAACAGAGGTTTTGTCTATTATTTATGACTGCGGTGGATATCTGAGTGGGTCAGTTCATATCACCATGACAGTGGCCATTACACCTAACCATCCATGATGAATTGCTTCCATAGGGCTTTGCTACTCATGGGAAGGATTTTCCACCATGGAGAACATCCCGTGGCTGCCAGTGGAAATGGGCTTGTGTTGGATGAGGAACAAAGCTGTGGAGCTGTCGTGGCCGATGAGGTTGGAGGGGACTGTGGTCGGGGGTGGGCATGGGGTCCCACTCCTCCTCTTCGTCTTCCGCCTTCTTTATGTCCCCAACCCCCACAAAATGAACCAAAACCCATCAGGCATTTTCCCAAACCACTGCTTGACAACAGCCTGGGTAGAAGAAACCCCGTTCAAACAGAAGAGGGACGAAGAGGAAGAGAGTCATTCGCCACTGTGGGAATCTTGTAAACTGTGCTTTCCTGAGGCCTTGGGAATCCCACACAAGAGCTGGAACCTGCGGGCATGGAAAACGGGCTGCGTCCCCCGAGAGAGGTTGAAAACAACACTGTTTGATCACTAGTATTATATATATATATATATATGAGAGTGACACTATTTGTTTTCTGTTAAACCTACTTCAAAATAGGTTTGTTGAGTGAGCCATAAAAAATACACTAATTGCTGCTGGAGCCTGCAGTGATTTTTTTTTTTTCTAACTAACCTTACCAACATGAATTTATAATCCTGGACCAGCATCTGTCATGAAAACCACATTAAGGAGGAGTTGGTGATAGACTGAAGGAAGAATCGGAAATGTTTTTTTCTAACATGCTTAACTTCTGCTTGCCACAGGGGATTTTGTATGAAATCTTAGTCTCCATTTTTTCAAATATTTCTGCCAAAAAGTACATTTATCAGTACAGTTTCACAAGATTGCTGAAAATGCTTTAATTTAACTTAGACATTGGAACTTGGATCTAGGAATGATGAAGCACACCAAGCTAACTATATTTTGTAATGCAATTCAATAATAACACAACCTCAAGGCTTATCCATGTATTTATGTACCGTCTCACTCAGAGGTAAAGTTGTTCACTGTTTCAACGGCAAATGAAACACCAGAGGTAACTGTTCACCACTGCATTTAAGACCATGTACGATTTTGAGGCTGTGGTTGAAAAGATTTTATATAAATACAAAACCTGCATATTTGCCATCAATCACATCAAAAATTATTAGCACTCATTTGAATAACATATTTACAATTGTTCTAGATGTAAATAACTAAGGTATGATGCAAAATAGCAAAATTAGGCATAATTGTGTCTAATTTTAAACAGCAGTGAGTTTTCACCTCTTGTGAATGTATATTATTTGACAGATGCTGCTGTTCCACATCAGATCTTTGAGAATGAATTACATCCCGTCGTCCAACCCTTTCTGGTCTGTCATTATGGTGTTTTATTTATTTTTTAAATTAAAAATATTGCTGCCTCGTGTGGCGCAGTGATCAGAGCGAACAACGGTTTGGTGAGTTTTTAAATTTCTATTCAGTAAAAACATTTCAATATGACAACAACTGAAAAAGTTTGAGTTACAAAAACATTTTACTGCTTGAGAAATTTTACTAAGTGATCACAAATTGACTCTTAAATAAAGGTGGAAGATATCCAATAAAAGCCTGTTTAAGTAATGTTAAATAGTTGACATTAATAAAAAGGGCTGCTGAATATTGGAGGATTCTAAATGTATAATGATAACCACTAATATCAACTTAAATGCGTGTTTATTTGCATGCTTCTTTTATAGGTTCTTCTGGAGGGACATTTAGAAAAACTCCTCTAACTATTTCCCAGGAGCTGAGAAGCTTCCCAGATCTACGGAAACAAGAAGGAGAGGAGAAGATAAGCATATAGGGACAGATTTGAGGGCCATATATGACATGTTCTTCATGTGGTATGTGGCTTTTACATCTGCTTCAGGGCCTGGTCCCCTGTTTTGGGGTTATGCAACTTGTGTGTTTGAAAGGATCATATAATAAGAGGATATACAGCAGAATATATTTATGACATTCTTTAAGTTAGAGGTTAATTAAGAGGTCTGTAAAATGTACACGTGTAAAGATAACTAACTATAGAGATGTATTCCTCTTTGCGTAATGTACTATAATCTGATATAAGAAAGTTTTGAAAAGTGAACAGTTCAGAAGCTATAGTTCTCTTTGCATATTTAAAAGAGGCCTGAAGCTGTATTATAAATTACCTTTTTTTTTTTACATTCTTCTCCCATTTTATTTATTTTCAAATGTCAAACTGATGCAAAGCTGATGCAGATGAAACAATTTTAATCTGCTGTTATTCAGTTTGCAGAAAATGAGTCCATTGTTGAAGAGCTCAGAACTTCATCCTAATGCATGACGATTTATAAATGTGTGGTGGGAATAGAGAGCGTAGGCCTGGATCAGTTCAGATTTGCGTGACCATGAAGCCAACTTCCTGTCCTTAGTGAATTCCACGGAGAAGTGTGCGGCTCCGTCGGTTTGTAGTCCTTCTTCTCCAGTCCCAGCATGCAGGCAAATGAAATTTCTGCGTGAGTGTGACTTGATTTATGTTTGCAGGAGACATCTTTTGCTCCATGACATCCCAGAGAGACTAATGTCAGAGGTTATGGCAGCCAGTATATTTACTGATGCACAGGAACTGATGTAACTGCCCCAGTTGCCTTTAAAATCCGGGTGTGACTTCAGTCACACTTGGATGCAAAAATATATGAGAGAAATAGATAACCAGGATGGATTAACAAAATATGCAGTTATTCCTGTGAAATTCTAGCCAGCCTTCACATAAGGGCTAAAAAATTAAGCATGTAAGAGATACTAGCACTGTATTAATTTGCCACTCAAATAATTAGGCCAATCAATCGATAACGTTCAAATTAAACTTTTTAACTTCCCAGGGAATGATCAGTATTATTACTTTTAAAAAGACCAGGGACCTAATTTATTTTTCAGTGCTATGATTTTCTTATCAAACCACACTGAAAAAATATCTACATGTAGATTTACATGCATTAATTAGAGAGCAACAGGAGAAACAAAGAACAAAATGTTCTATACTGAGAGGAACAACGGCTGTCTTATTCAGCAGATTAATAGTTATCCAGACTTCATTGTGCATCCATGAAACATTTTATGATAAGATTTATTGTTAGTGAAAGTGTTGCTACTGTGTTGCAACATGTTTTAAAAATGCATCCATTCATTCTCTGAACGTTTTGTTAATGAAAACACATTTCCAAGGGAATTAGGAGCAGATTATGGGAGATTATAAATGTCTCTAAAGTTTGGCCACCTGAGGCATTTAAAGATAATGAATTTAATTAGCAGTTTTCAGTTACCAGCCAAGTTAATGGGATAAAACACAAAAGATGACCTTTTTCGGAGGACAGATGCACAAATTAAAAGCATTTAGGATCTTATAAATATGTGTAGAACTTGTGGCTTCCTAGATTTTGCTACCAAGATTAGCTGGAAGTTTTCTGCCACTGGGGTGAGCTTCTATTTACAGAGCCCATAAAGCATAAAGTTCTACTGTAACCACCCACACATTCAATCAGTCTGAATGTTTTTATTAATTTACTTTTGGGAAACTGACATGCTTCTACAAAGTCAAAGTCAACTTTATTGTCAACTTGCCTCACCCTGGATCAAGCTAATGAAGCAGGTCCTCGATGATGAATTTGATACTCCTCACTCTCTCCACATTAGCGCCTTTGATGGTCAGTGGTGGGTGTTGGGTGTGAACTCCCAGGAAGTCAACAACAATCTTCTTGATCTTGCTGGGATTCAGCAGGAGGTTGCTGTCTCTGTGCCATGTGGTAGGAGGTTGACTTATTTCCTGTAGTTGTTCGTTCTTGGTGATGAGACCCTACAGAGTTGTGTCTTCTGGAAACTTCGCCGTGCGATTAGTGCTGTAGGTTTTGTGCGTCATCAGGGTGAAGAGCAGGAGACTGAGCACACGGCCTTGGGGTGCCCCCCGTGATCTGTGTGATGCTGCTACAGGTGTTGTTGCCAGTGAGTTACAGAATGAGGTGTTGTGGGATTATGGTGTCAAATGCTGGACTTATTCTCACATGCGAGAGAATGCATTTTCCCCAAACTCTTCAGTAATGTGTGTGAGGAAAACCAGTTATTAATATAAACATATTAGATGATTTTTCCTAATTTGGATGAAAATAGATCAAAGTTGAAGAAAAGAGTGAAAACTTTCTGCAGTATGTCCTGAATATCAGGCTACCATGAGCTAGTTTCTATGTTTTACAGTATTCATAGGTGGTACAAAGCAGTAAGAACAACTAAGAACATTTATAAGATTTATCCCAAGTGCAATAATGTTTCTCAATTGCTGACCATTATGCAGACGTGAAGTTGTGTCCATTGCTGGTTTTAAAGTTTATGGTTATGCATTGTGAGTGTTTTAATCATCATGCAAACCCAAAGACAAATTTCCACATTTGTGGACAAGATTATTTTTGTTATTATTTTATCAACGTTTTAAATCTTGATCTCTCCAATCCTACATTAGATGAAAACCCATTCAATCTAGTATTGGATTTATGATTACAATAAATACAACCCTTTTTATTTTCTTTACATAGAAAGATCTAAATTTAAGTTGATTTACAACTTTTACCTCTCTGCTCGAGGAAACCCAAAACCCAAAATGAGTCCCAAAGATAAATATCTACAGGCAAAATTTCTTCCTCCAGCTCCTCTCCAAGCTATCCGTGTCCCCTTCTGTGGTTTCCAGAACCAGGCAGCCATTAGGAAAGCCCATCTCTTTAATCAGTTTCCTAGCGGAGGTACTGTGGGAAGCTCTGTGGACCGCAGTACGTTTCCTCTTTTATTTTCTCCACCACTAGCACACCCACTTTATGGGAGAGCCCTGAGATTTGGTGAAGCCTCCATGACAGGTGGACAGGTGGTAGTTCAAGAGGGCAAACAAGAGTGACAGGGACAGCAAGTTCCTGGTGCAACTGAAGCTGAAGAAAAGACACACAAAACCACTCTCGGCTTGCTTATAAATACTCACTGTGTCCTAAAATACAGAAACCATAATTTTGCTCAGATTTACGATGGCATTTATTGGAACAATTTGGTTTTGCTTTACATGAAACAAACATGGACACAGCAAAAAGAATCGACTGCGAATGTGGGGTTAAGGTTCAGTTTCACTTATAACCACAAGATGTTGGCACTGAAACTCTTTTGTGTCTTGAAAATCGTCACCCAAATGATACGTTTGACACCTTCCAACTAAATCCCAACTTTTACGCCAAAGTCTAAAAGAAACTCAAACAACTAGTGGTCAACTAAAAATACATGTAGGTAAGATTTGCCATGCATTTTTTTTAGCAACATTGAATGCTGTTTTTAGAAGCGTTCATGGTGGCTATTACTGAGAGAACAGAGCGAGGAGGTTCACTAGAAGCATGACAGAATATCGTCAAATGACATGCAAAAACACAAAAACTGTTTTATTTTTTTTTGTTTGTTTTTATAAAGGATGTATTACCAACCGAAGCAATGGGCAGCACACAGGAGATATATAGAAGAGGGCACAGAGTGAGAGTCAGAGGTCATCTTTGACAGAATCATGGCTGCAAGAGAGAAAATCAATTGCTTACAAGATGAAAGAGAGACTTTGTCATGATATATACTTTGGAGGTGGCAGCATTAAGTAAAGCAAAGAGGACAGAGCTGAACAAAGCAGAACATGATCAGATCTCTATAGGAAGTGACCAAAAATAATATATGATGGATATAATAGATATCTGAGAAGGGATGTCGATGTTGGTCTGCTGTTCTTTAATCTGTTGCTGCATCTGGATGGGTTATGTTACTCTTGTTATAATGCCATTTTCTAACTTCTTGTGTTTATCTGCACCATAACACCACTTATATCAGAAGAACAAGAGGAGACTCTGTGAAAATGGTTTTCTCATGTAAAATTTCAGTTTTATTCCATGAAAGAGTTAAACCCAACAACATTTTCATTTGCATTTTCACTTACGGAAAAACTTCTGTCTCTATTGTTGCTCTTTACAGCTATTTGTCATTCCATGCTGAGGTTTAAAGCTGAAATTCACATTAAATTTAAGCTTAATCAAAGCAGTAATAATCCAAACATGAAGTGATTTTGACAGGAGAGTGCAGCAGCTGTCACACTCATGATTCTGCTGCGACAGAATATTGAGTCTGACAAGTTTAACTATAGATGAAATATCACAGTATGAAAGTCAGAATAAACACACACAATAGTTTCTGTTTACCCATTAAAGTTTTGTAATAAATTATGCAAAAATATGCACATGGATATAAAAAACTGAATTTGTGGATGACGCATTAATGTGAAACAGCTCCAGGTTCCCGCAGCACAGGAGCTTGTAGGTTTACTGTGACTATTAAAATTAATTACCACCAAATTTGCATCAGCTGTCCGTTTTGCTTTATAATGGACATTTGGTAAAATAAAAATTCCAGATAGACCTAGAAATAAAATGCAGACACAATTTGGTTTAAACGTGTTTATGTGTGAGTAATTGTGTAAGTGCATGTGATGTAATCAGTCCGCCACAATATGCGATTCTGCTAATTACATTTTCTGTTTAATTTGGTCTTTGTTTGAAAAGAGAGGCAGGAAACAGGCCTTCCCTGGTTTGTTGTACCACATAAACATTTCAAGTTCTGATCCAGCTTTATTTATCACAGCTCACTTCCAGATCCCGTGGCTATGGCCGCCACATTTCCTGGAATAAAAGGTTGCGCTGTGTTTGCATCTGCCAGGAGGTTGTTGATAAGAGGGAATCTGTGTGAATGTGTACATATACAATACCAGCTGTAGGTAGTGTGTGTCTAAACTGCATGGTGTTTGATGGACTGTAGTGACTGTGTGTGTACGTGTGTGTGTGTGTGCTTGTGTTTATACTTTCAAATATGTCCCACATGTGGGAACAGATCTAAACCCATTTACACTTCCTCTCCTCTTCGCCATTACTTCCCAAACCAAATTAGAAAATAAATAGTCCCCTTGAAGATAAATGGAAGCTAATATAGAGCCGTGTGATCAGTGAGATATTAGTCATTTGTCAGCTGGGATTATTTATGTGCATTGCAGGTTACTGGTATAGCTCTAGAGATCATTTAAACAAACTTCTATTCTTTTCTCACTGTGTTAAGATGTTTTCTGTATTTCCACAGACAGATTGACCAATAAAATGCGTCTTTTGGAGAAATTTTTTGAGCTCAACAATTAAAATATTCTAATTAGCAGCTATCAATGACATATTATTCACATTTTTGTCTTTTAAACTCATATCTGACTGCTCAGTGTAGCTCACTAAATGTTTTACGCTTGTTCAAGTTCAATTTTACGGCTTAAAATTGACACTGAAAATAAGGAACGTACCTGTAAGTATCTACAGCTTTAAAACAGAACGAAATAGAAAGCATAGTGGGGGGGAAGGACGAGGGGCAATATGTAAAAAGAGAAAAACAAAACAAATGTTTATGGCTGTTTATCATTAACTTTGGATTAATCAAGAAAAAAAATAAAATAGCTAAATAATTTGTTGCAACTCATGAAAATAACAAGGATTCCTGGATAAAGTACATAAACTTCTAATTGTGTTGTTTTATAAGGTTTAAGTACTACTATAAAATATTTTAGAGATCTATAACCAAGACAAAATCTTGTATTAACTTTCTTTTGTGATGATTAAGCTGGCACCAAGATATCAGCACAAGCAGTTCAGACCAACCTGTCTGTTTACAACCACGATCTCTGTTCAAAATGAGTTGCTACATCCTGACTCAGACATCCAGGACTTTCAATTACTTTATGTTTTTCATGCAGTTCTTACATTCAGTACTGCAGATTAAAAGTAAAACTCAATGTCATGTTGATGTCAAGAGGCAAAACAATAGTAAAATTGCACAAACCTCTTTTGTTGGATGATAAGGTTACCACGGCAATCTGAATTCACCTAAAACTACTTTGGTCGAACAATATTTTTATCCAAACCCAAATTAAGTGGCAAGTTCCCATCTGAGAGCAACAATATGAATATCCTTGCATGTAATGAGAAAATTCATTTAAATGAAATAAATACAAGCAAACAAATAACTATAAAAAGCTGATCCAGTTTTTGTGTCTTACCAGATTTGAACTTTCACAGCTGACTGCAGCATGCCTCTGCCCTCCTCTGCCCCTCCCTCACCTCTCCTTCCATCCTTCATCCTAATTCAAAGCATCTTGTGGAACGACTGGAGCTCCGAAAAAAAAAAAAAGAAAGAAAAGGATGTGGCTGAAACAAATAAAAGAATCATAACAGGATCAAAGGAGTTCTGCAAATCTGTTCCTTCTGGTCACAGCGACTTTAGCATAAAACAAAGTGGAGCTGAAGACAGCTATGGCAAGGCTCAGAAAGAGAGAAGAAGAGGGGAGGGGTATGTCTTTTTGAACCGGTCATCAGCTTTGTCTCCTGCTGTCTGATTGATGCTCCTCCATTTTATTGCAGTTCTTTTCACTTCTCTCATTCGTCCATTTGTTGATGACACCCACCTTTGTTCAGTGTGACGCATTTATTCCTCAGACTGATCAAATTAAGTTGTACATTCAAATCTAATTCACCAAAATTTATTGGCTCAAATTTAATTGTAAATTACACACAGTAATAAAGAAAACTAAAAACTTTCACAAGTTTGTTTATGTCAATATAAAAGCTAACAAAAAACATCAATAGTCATCTTTAAGACACTCAAAAATAACTTCCGGATTAGTCATGTATATTGTGGTGTGAGAATAACAACAAAGCCATCTAGTATCCTTCCTTTGTTGTTTTTAAATATAAAGTATAAACCAAAACATAAATGCTATAAAACAATAAAAGTTTGCAAAAGTTAAATAAAAAAGAAAGAAAAACAGAAAAAACCAAAAGCAAACAAAAACCTTTAACCTTCTCCTCATCTCCCACCTTAACCCTTAAATGCACAGGCACATCCATAATAGATTTCTATTAGAAAATTATTTCATTTCCATTTTCTGATGTATCCAGGCTGAAGTAACACATTTTGAAATGTTATTTTTATAAACACAGTTTCTATTTTTAAATTTTGGGTTCATATCCCCAAGAATATGTTTGCCTGTTTGGGATATAAAATGACATTTTTTACATGTTTGTCATAAGTTATGAGACACATTTTAAAACAATCTCAGCAATGAATCAGTCTTGTTATTGAATGTTTTGCATAGTTTTTTTAAATACCAAAAGTGAACAAGTTTGTAGAAAAGTCGTCCTTGAAAGCTGTTAATTGCAATCGTTTTGCAAAAGTCAGTTTGAAAAACAATTCCATTCTATAATATAACAAGTTTTGTTTTATAATTCTAATTGATTAAAAAATCATTTAAAGAAGAAAATTTTACAAATCAAAAGTATTCTCACATTATATGAAAAACAACAGCTCTTACCTCACAATGTATGTCCTTGTCCATCGGATCTGCCATGTTGAACTTTATATGAATCTATCATTTTGTTTTTGAATTCTGGCTTAAGGTCACATGACCTAAATATTTTCCCATCCCCAGATGATCTGAAGTGCAGGTGGCTGACAGCCATCTTGTCTACATCTTGTGAAATATCTGAATCCTCAGATTAGAGGGCTGAAGGTAGAGTTGAAGTGAGGGTTGAGGCAAAAGGGTTCAGGGTCGGGTTCATGTAAGGGTTGAGGATGAGGTTAAGGTTTGAGGTGAAGGTTGAAGTTACAATTCAGGCGAGGGTTGAGTAAGTTAAGGGTTGAAGTGAGGTTTAAGGTGAGGGTTGAGTAAGTTAAGGGTTGAAGTGAGGTTTAAGGTGAGGGTTGAGTAAGTTAAGGGTTGAAGTGAGGTTTAAGGTGAGGGTTGAGTAAGTTAAGGGTTGAAGTGAGGTTTAAGGTGAGGGTTGAGTAAGTTAAGGGTTGAAGTGAGGTTTAAGGTGAGGGTTGAGTAAGTTAAGGGTTGAAGTGAGGTTTAAGGTGAGGGTTGAGGGTGATGTAGAGGAGAGGCTTGATGTGAGGCCTGAGACTTGAGGGTAGGATTGAGGTAAGAGTTTGAGGCGAAAGGTTGAGTTGAGGGTTAATGTCAAACTACAAAAGGATTTCTACAAAACAATGACAACTTGAATAAAAGTATGAAACACAAAACAATCTACTGCATAATTATTAACCCCCTTCATGTCAATATTTATTGATGCATCTTTCCACTCTGTCTGTGTGGATGAGTCTCAATCAGCTTTGCACATCTAGACGCTGCAATTTTCTTGATATTTTTTCTTGCAAAATTATTTCAACTCTTTTCGGGTCCTGTCACAAAATCTCTATCTGATTAAGGTCTAGACTTTGACTAGGCCAATCAAGAACATCCACCTTGTTGTATTTAAACTATTTCCGAGTAGCTTTACCTGGATGCTTCAGGTTGTTGTCTTGGTGGAAAATAAATGTTATCCGAAGCTGAAATAAGAAATAATTTGTTCTCTAGGATTTAACATTTTATTTGATCTGTGTCTTCTGCCTACCTTTCCAATCCTTCCAGTACCTGCTGAAAAAAAACTCACTCCATCCTTCATCCTTGCCACACGGTGATATGATGGTAAAAAAAAAAATATATTTTTCACTTTAACACTCATTGATCACCACTGATTTGTGAGTGGAATAAAATGGTTTAAACGTCCAAGAGGGTGAATATTTTTTTAGGCTCTGAATTTGGCCTTTCCATGAACGGAGGAGAGAGACGGAGCATCACCCCATAAATCCATCATCACAGTCAAACATGGTGATGGCAGCATCAGTGGGGGATGTTTTTCTGTGATAAACAAGAAGATTCTTGCATAAAAACATTGAGCAATGCTTGCTGAAAACCCTTTTTTATAACAATGACTCAATAATGTGCAAAAATATACAGCCAGAGAAGATGATGGTAGCTCAGCAACATGCAGATAAGTCACGTTGTATATTTCACAGGGAATATAAATAGATGTGGGCTGACTCACTTTCATGGACATTTTAGGAAAATATTGAGAAACTGTGTCCCAAAGTTCAGCTTTTTATAGAGGAATAATTATTACCACAATGGCTAAGTATTAATTACAGGGAAGTACCGAGTAAGGAAAATACATTTATAGCTTAAAATGCTCTTCTGGAGAGAACGTTCCTATTTTAACAAGTGTTAGGTCAAACTTTTAAAGTACAATCTGATGTTTTCATTGTTTTGTCTTCCACCCCTACAATAAAGGCCACAACTTAACACTCATTCTGGCTATAAATTTAAGATGTATTTGGTTCATTTGATGGGGGTCAGGTTGAAAACAATGGATTAGGCCCAAAAGGTGAGCTGTTGTCACCAAACCAACCAATGCCAGGAGGAGCAGTCAAATGTTCAATCACAATTATGTAAATAGTGTTTCAAAGGCAAACATAGTGCGTGGCTGTAGTAGAACTTGCTATGGAGCATTCAACCAATGATAGCAGGGGTATATTTTAGCTTCTTTGTATAATTATGGATCTTTTTTTGGATTCCCGATTACAAAAAAACACATCAATGTCAAACTTTTGCAGTCAATTTCTTTAAATTCATTGCGTGTGCCTGTTTAATAACCATTTCACCAGGAACACAACAAATTAAGAAAGAACATGTCAAGTACAAAACAACAACAAAATGTGTCGTTAAGATTCCAGAAACATTCTGAGATTCATGCCCACGATGTGAGGATGGGAGCTTTTGACAGAAGCTGCACCTCCCTCAAGCTGGGACTGCATTAAAATAGAAAAACAGTGGAGAAGCTAAATAAGTGTTCCGCACGGGATGCAAATTTAAATCACAATACGCCAAATTCTTTCATTTTCAGAGTTCTATCATCTTACACTCAATTTAAAACACATTATTGCTTGGGAATCCACAAAACATGTACCCACACTTAAGAGAAAAGGGGAAATTAAGGGAAAAAATCCGACCAGCTTAACCACTCGACACGGGTACTCGCTATGATAATGTGCTGTTTGTTTCAAAGCACACCAGAAACATTTAGGATTTGGCATTAAAAGCCACAGTATGACTAGAATCCCCCTCACTCCTCTGTAGTTATTCACTAAAAGAGAGGAAAATGTGGATTTTCAGAAGTATTACTTCCAGGAAATGAAACAAATTCAAGTGAGAAGTCCATATTCCTGGTCTAACAATAAAAACCTTGTCCTGTTTGTTTGACTCTTAAGATGCTGGTGGGTTATAGTGGCAGAACTGGCAGGTTTACAACAGTGAGGGTTGTTGAAACTGGGATGTTTGATTTGTAAAGAGTCACCTCTTGAAAGGTTTCTCCTGAACAAAGAAGTTTCTGTGTGACTGTTTTGTGGAAGCTTTCCATCACTGCGTTGGCCTTTGTGATCACAGGAACAGAACATAGCAAGCAGCAAAGCAAGTCTAAAAGTTACCCAAATAAACAAACTGATGCATTTAAAAGAGGCTCAAGCCTTCAGAGAGAGAGACTCTGGCTTCTGTGGTGTCGCCTGATGAAGGCAAACAACGAAGCTCTACGGTGACGAGCAGATGAAACATAACGCTCAAGTGCCAAAAAAGCATTTCTCTCCAAAATTAAAAAGTTCTGCCAATAACTTTGCATTGTGAAGGTTGTATTTCAGATCTGTGGAAAAACGTCTTCATGCTCCTTTTCAGACGTAGTTACAAAGTAAGTGGTGTAGTTGTGTGTATGTTTGTGTAACAGGAAACAGGATTTGCACTTAGGAATATGTAAGTACTACTTTTGTTTTGTTTTTCTCTTGTCTGACATTAATTCATCAATTCAATTCAGAAACTCACATTCTTCCAAGTTTAAGCCTTGTTGTTGGTTTGAGGCAAACCTGATGAATTTAGATTTAGTTTTATAATATTTCATCCAGTTTGTGCTGTGCAGCCATGTCTGACAGTCGGTGCAGTTTTGTTGGAAAGCCTGACTTTGACTCCTGCATGTGTAGCTGCTGTTATTGTGGCTAAAACTCGGTTTAGCCTGCTCATGTAGGAAGCTGTGAATTTTTGCCATTTTGGATCAGGATTTTCTGTCTTGGTTGGCATCCTCCAGGTCCATGTTGATGACAAAATGCCTTCACTGTGAAAAGTGACATTCAGTTTATGATAGAGCAGACCACTGACGGGTCAGTTTTTGTTTTCAAACCGGTTTTTGTTCAGTGAGGTTTGCAGTTTGATGAAGTTTGGACACAGTTGGGGGGGATTCCAGAAGACAAGAATTACAAAACATGACAGCAAATCATTGGTATCTGTGGGGCTGAGGTGCTTTGGAACCGTGAAATAGATAAATACACATTTAATTAATTATGTGCATTGTCTATTAAAAGTTTGCATTTTAATCAATGCTCAATTTATCCAGGGTGTAAAGACTATTCTCAAAATCCAGATCTACTTCAGGTAGACTGAGTAAATAAGTTGCATTAGGAGCTTGTTGATTGCGACAAAAGAATATTTATCCATAAGTTAGTGGGGATGCATATGTTGCCGTTTTAGATCTTCTGACATCACAACTTGACATTATGGAGTTAACTGTTTTCAGGAGTGCATTATTGAAAGAAATCTGTAAGATTTCAGAAAAAAACATAAATTTTAGCACAAACATGTATGCAATCAGTACGAGAAGTCTGAGCAGTTAACGTTTTCTCCACAAACGCAGCAGTTCTTGGTTTACTCCGATTCAGACGAATCTCTAACCTGAATTAGTGAAAATCCATCTGCGGCGAGGACCTCGTTTCTGCTTCAAACTTATCAGCGGATGGTTTGACGTAGCTGCCAAAGACCTCACAGACTGCACTTGTCAGGAGTAAGCAACACGGAGGCCTGGGGAAAACCTCAGCCGAGGCCGTCCATGACAGCTGGCATGCCACAAGGCCTGAAACAATACACAACCCGTCCCTCCTGACGGCCATCAGTACACACTCGTACAGTCACGGCAGGGGAAGAACGTACGCTCGCCCTGACATCTCCAGACAGCGAAAAATAAACGGACAGAGGGGGAAAAAAGAAGAGACACAAAGAATACCAGTGTTCTGAGTAAAAGGAAAACTGATCTGGTTTTTCGTCGTACTCCTGGGGTGTCATTGTGTAATAAAGATCTTACTGACCCTCCCCAGCCACTGCCATTTTAATGCTTAGTGGCAAAGGAGAGTAAACACCAGTACCACGAAAACACTGGCTGCAGGTCATTAAAATACCTCTGAGAATATAGGATGCTTATCACATAATATGAACCACATTGCTCCACTTACCTCCTGTGTAAGTGGGAATGAATGCAGGGTTTTGGTAGATATCACTACCTTTTCAACTGCTCTTTGAAGTCTGGGCAGTGAAAACAAATGTCTGGGAAAGTGAAAACTTAAAACAAAATTTGGGAGGCTGCAGACTTCTGTAAAGGTCACGACCACACATTTTCTTCTTCACAGTATTTCATCTACAGAGCCAAAAGTTGCAGCAAGAATGCAAGACTTCAAATATTGTCAGCGATATGCAGGCATTCCTTCATGAGGCCAGTTTGGAACTTCATTCCCAGGAACTTCATTTTCATATCATCAGATTTAAATGTTTTACAAGGTTGAAAAAAAACTTCCCTTAAAGAACGGCAAAAAGATTTCCAGTAGGATCACCAATAATTCACTAATTTTGAGAAGTCAGGGATTGATATTTGAGGGGAACAATTTTTTATCTAAATTTAATACGAAAATTTAAAAAAGACTCGCGATAAGTAAAAACTTATTGAAAGGGTTTTTTTTACTTGCTATAATAATGCAAGTAAAAATGATCATTGTAAATGAAAAAATGTTCTAACTTTGGCAATTTTTAAACATTTTGATGTCTTTCTGCTTCACTGAATATTGAGATATTCTGTTACACAGAACCAACTAAACTCAGATAGAATGCACAAGATTTCCAGACTAACTATTCTTACTGAAGTACACAACTGTTACTGTGCAACACGACAGCCTTCAGGTTTAAAGAAGTGCAACTGAGGCTTTAAATAGCATATTTTTAAAAATAGCACGGATGTGCAAAATGTTCTCATGTCATTTTAAACCCCAACATGTCAGATATGTGATACAAATCAAGACAAATTGTTATGAAGTCAAATTTTGTCCTGTGCCAGCCAAGTGTTTTTAAGTTGTTGTTTTTTCTTCACTGCATCAATGACTTTTCAGTCAAAGGTGTTTGAGTTAAAATCTTCAAAACTCTGAAGTGATATTTGGATTTTGTACAGCAGAGCAAACCGTAACATGGAGCATCACACCATTACACAGCCATTTACAACTAAAACAGAAAACCAACACCTAAGCAAATATCAGCAGCTCCATCAATGTTCACCTTCATAAAGCCCCGCTCCTCAGTTTCGTCTCATGTTATTTAATATAGTTAAATGTGCATTAGATCAGCAAAACTCTTACAAGAAGATTTCGACGGCGCGTCACATATTTAAACCCAGTTTGATTCATTCAGCACTCTGGATGTTGAATTCTTTCACAGTTCGCTTTAATCAGGCTCTAAGTAAACAGGCTCAGGGCTGAGCAGCCGTCTGTCTTTGACATTTCTCTCTGACGTTCTCGTTCACCCCGCCTTGGAATTCCTCCAGCATGGTTCATGTTCCTTGACTCTGGGTCCAAGTTGGGCCCTGTGGGACCCATCTTCAGGAGGAAATTATTTTCCATTGCCCCAAAACGCTGCGACTTTATCAGTTTGGCAGCGAGCTAGCCTCCAGGTTGTCAGGTGATGGTTTCTCTGGATAGTTTAAACGTTAGGGCTTCAGGGAAAGCCTGTTTTAAACTTGATTACCTTCATCCTTCGTAGAAGCAGACTTTCTTGTTCCCTAATGTGTTATTCAGTTGTTTAACTCTGTTTCATTTTCCATCGGTTAAACGTTTTACTCTCGGCGGAACATTTTATGATTTAAAGGGACTCACCAACAATATATTCTCTTAAAATGAACCGAAGTAATGAAAAATACATTTCTTGTTTTTGTGGTTTTCCTTATGAGCCACACTGAACGTTTTAAAGGTTTGTTTTTGACCGTTTTTTGGTGTCGTGGAATTAGATTCTGTTTGATGTTATCCACTATAATTTACTGTGTGACATGTCATGACTTTTGCCTCAAGAACGCAGTGACTCATCAAATTGGCTGGATGGCTCCAGTGTTTCAAGTGATTCAGCAGGAAATCCGCAGAAACCAGAGATCAAAGAAATGTGCTGGTAGTCCAAAATATTACGCTCATTTCCGCAAGAGGGAACGACAAGGACAGAGGAGAGGAGGGGCGGGGGCAACAGGAGGCAAGGGTCAGGCTGGGAGTTATGTTAGTCACTGTTGTTGATTGTCCGAAACGATGTTGACATTAGTCATGATGTTAATGAGCCGATAACTCTCTTTGTGGAAGATTTTACTAGATTTTAATAGCTTTATAGAAAACCTGTAACCTGTTAAACAACAATAAGGAAATGATGACTGTGAGCAGTCACTTTTACTTTTCTTTAATCTAATATCAAATACTACAGAGTCCCATGTCTTTGTTTTAAATCATTTACAATAAAATTTAAATTCTTATAACCTCAGCCAGAGGTTTGGAAGATTTACAATCAAAGAGACGCTTTTTACCCAACAGAATATCTTAATAAAACTAGTTTAGAGCTGCAAATGTCTCATAATCTATTTTAAAAAAGACAACTTTTAGTTTTAGTAAGAGATCTGCTCCAGGAAATTTGTTGCAGTTTTTAAGGAATCATATTTTCTTTTATTTCTCATCTAATAAGTGCTGGAGAGAGGCACTAGTCCCTTCATGACCCTGCATGGAAAAGTGGGTATAGAAAAAGGATGGATGGATAAAACCTTTGCAAAAAGAAGATGGATAGATTCCCTCTATAAGATGTTGATATTTGAAAAGAAATTATATAGTAGAAAAAGAAAAATCACCATGTTTCCAACCTATAAAAAGATAAATATATAAAAATATAGCACTGGCACTTTTAATGTCATTCTGTTGTGGGAATTCAAAGCAAGTACTAAATCAAAAAAAGTGAAAACCTGATATTCCAGAGCCATTGCTGAAAACCTAAAGAGCCACTTGCAGACCTCTGCTCTAGGGATGAAAAAACACAAGAGAAAAATTAACTTCAGAAAATAAACATGAATGCAAATATTACTGATCACTCTAACCGGTGAGGTTGAAGTGAGCCAAAGGAAACTGTTAAAGTGTGTACAGTTTCCACATGAACAGAGAAATTCAATGTTCTTTCTGGCCATGACATTAAACTTTACAAGAACTGAAGTTCAGACCTTTCTGGTAGCTCCTGCAGAATTTGTGAGTGATGACTAAGGCTGCAGCATTTTTTTTTAAATCCTTTCAAAAAAAATTTCCCATGCAATGAAAACAAGTTTCTGTGTCGTTGATTGAAATGTATTGATTCTACAAGTGACTCTTATGGAAAGCAAGCGAACAGACCAGGACAGGAAATGAAACAGTTTTTCTTTAAAAACTCACTAGTCCTGATTTATACAACAGGCTCCATGTACAGATCAATGTAACGCCTCCAAACAAACCTCCATTCATGTCCAGCTTTACCAGAATGAGTCATCAATACTCCTTCCTGCATCTCCTGTGAATCTAATTTCCTTTTTCTGCTCTGGTCAAAGGGTTTGTGTTTATGTTTAGCAATCTGTTTCCAATCTGTAAACTTTCTTTCTGCAGTAGTATTCATTCTCTCTTTGTCCCGAAACACACTTTTTCCCAATTCTTTGTTGTCTCCATGAAATGGCCCAAGATTGAGCAAGAATAAGGGGATTTTTGTCCTTGGCAGCAGTAACACGAGTTATAAAACGGTAACATCAACTAGATGAGCAATTCAGTCTGACTCAAATGTTGGAGTAGAGTGCATTGTTCCTCAGTGGCGTCGTGTTCCTCAGTGTTCCTCAGACACTGACATTCGTCTTATAAAAAATAGTAAAGACAAATTTGTGAAAGCCAATTTTTACGCAGCTTTCTATAACCTACAGACCTAATAAAGTAATGATTCATCTAAACATTTCTATATGCAAAAAGCATGTTTTAAATTTAAACCTTCAAACCGACATACACATAAAGGCTTTAATTCTTTTTTTCTTCTGATTATTAGTTGAAAAGATTGAATTGGCGACTGTGTCTGAAAATCATGTTGCAACAGGGCCGTGCAGAGACCGACCACTAAAGGGGCAGGTGCTCAAAAAAAAAAAGGGCACATCCAACCGTATTTTAGGACAGAATATTAACAGCCTCTCAGCTTTCAAAGTTTAATAAACAATGATAAATTACAAAATTGTGAGATATACAATCAAAGCTAAGGAGAATCTCTACATAGAGCATACAACTATGCATATGTAAGATATTTTATTAGTAATTTCTTTCTGCAGGTCTATTTTGTTATAGGAAAGTATTGCAATATTCAAACCCGCAATTTAGCAAGATATGTAAATCAGAGCTGGACCACCAGACATATTTTGTCTTTACATAATTACACTGTTAAAAATATAAACAAGGGCACAGTGCAACCTTTTAGTGACTGTAATCTATAAAACAAAGAGCTGCCTGTTTGCTGCAGTGGAGATGAAGATGGTCCATTCAGGAAAGCAGAGCTGCATCAAACTTTAACATGGAACTGCAGAAAAAAGAAACAAAACAAAAGCAAATATTTAATTGTTAATGTATGTCACCATGAGAAAAGCCTACTGAGTTTTGCTTAAAAAACTGTTTTAAAAATTTAAATCACACATTTGTCTCATGAAGTGATTTTTTATTTTTTTTGCAAAACAAACTTATTTGCGCTTGTCAGAAATATTTTCTTAAAATTCTAAGTTTTTGTTTGACTCAAAGTTTTGCTTGTGATTCTCACATGATGTTGTGGGCAGGGCCCAAAATCACAACAAAAGATTTTTGATGTGTGCAAATAAAAGTTTATGTTTGGCAAATAACTTTTTATGTTCACAAGACAAACATTTGTTATTTAATTAAAAAGTTTTTTTAAACGAAACGATTTGTTTTTTAAAAAAAAGAAATTATTACAATTCCAAAAGTTTTGATTACAATTTTATTTTACTTAACTGAGGTTAGTTTTTTCCCCCCAATTGAATAATTGGAAAAAAAAAATTTAACTTCATACTCTGCGAACCAGACCCTAAACTTAAAGTCTGGGTTGAGTTTTTCCCCTTTATTAATGTCACTTTTATTACATACATTATATCTATCATGGTAATTCAGGGTGAGTTATTTCCAATTCTAAATGAATATCCTTGTTGGACTTTTATTTGTGTTATTTTCCTTCAAGATACATTTACCTAACGCCAGAATAAATGCAATGTACATTATGCAGCAAAGGAAATTAGAAGATCGGACATATCTCTATTATGGAGATAAGTTTTGGAAGGGCGATGTGCCCTTATTGCATAACCGATACTAAAGAATGACTGATGTCATTAACGGTACAGGGAAGAAGCTTTTATTTATCTTGCTTTGCTAGCAAAGTCGTTAGCTAGCAGCTAGCTAATAGCACATCAACAACAGCCTAATGTCTGTATGATAAAAATACTGAATCGATAGATAAGAACAGTTTCTCCTCACCTGGCTGTTTCCTCCCGCTCAGTAGTTCTTCAGAGAAAGGCAGACACAGAGGCCTGTCAGTGTCTGTTGTATTTCATTACCTCTCTGCTTAAACCGCGACTCCGAGTTGAAGCAGAAACGATACATTCAACGTTTTCTGTCTTCTGACAAGTAGCAAGTTTACTCCACTTTATTCACCAAAAACGTTTTTTTTTTATTCACCAAAAACTGTTCTGTAATCTGGAACGTTCGCTACGTTCAGCTCCAGTTAGCCGCCTCATCTCACTGCGCGAGAGGCAACTGCGTCATGCGTCACGGGCAAAAGGTCAATGGTAACAAGGTGACCAGAGGGCTTATTATGTTGTACAAAAAAAATAAAAAATAAAATAAATAAATAAAATAATAACAATAATAATAATTAGTACATGTTATGTGTCACAAGAGGGCTTAGAAAATAATAATACAAAAAAAAAAATACAAAAAAAAATAAAATTGACCAAAAGGGCACTTGGGGGCAAGGAGCAAACAGGGCAGGTGCTCCAGCACCCCCAGCTCCCCTCTGCACGTGCCGGTGTTGCAAGATGACGAAAGTGACAAGTGTTGTTCAGTGAAAACAAAATTAACTTGACTCAGTCATTTTCACCTACTATTAAAAAAATATTAAAAGATAAGATAATGCCGGTGCTTCTTCACTACAAAAACACAAAATTTTACCAATAAGTTTGGTCTAGTTTCTAGAATAAATATCTTAAGATGCTTGAACTAAGACAAAACTAACTTACAAGTGACTTATCAGCAAGAAATAAGATCTTGGTTTAAGTCAATAATTCCTTAATATGGATGAAAAAGTATTAACTCCACTGGTGGATTATTTCAGGTATGGGAAGAACAGGAACAGGTTAAACCCATCCTTCCCCAAATGGCTCATATCAACCTGTGGTGTCCAGATCACCGACACAGCGCTGACCGAGGCGTTAACCCCACGGAGATCGGCAAGACACCAGAAGAGAGTCCGCACAGGGAAGTTCCTGAGAAATATTTTTAAAAATTATAATTTCAACTCTATTTTCTTAATGATTTCCAACATTTCATGATGGAAGGCAACATATTTATTTGACTGATTCTTTTTGTATGTAGAGAAGTTCCAATCTCTTCTGTGAAACTTTGCAGCTCTTTAAGTTATTTTTGGCCTCTCTGCTAATTGTCTGATCAATTCACGCCTTGCTTGGTCTGTAAGTTTGGGTGGTCTGCCATTTCTTGACAGATTTTTTTTTGTGGTACCAGATTCTTTCCAGTCCTAATAACAGATTTAATGGTCCAATGAATTTTTTGGTTTTTTTGAGTGTTTTCAAACGGAACCAAAACTTTATTCCTCGTTTAGAGAGCAACTTGGTTTTCTTTGTTCTGTTTACTTGGTATTACAGAATCTGCTGTGTTGGCCCACTGGCTTCCAAGAAAGGCAAGCTGATCACAGCAGAAGGAGTTCAAATATCTCGAAAGTCGACTTCCTCATGATCCAAAATGCAAACCTCAATGATAAATAGGAATTAATGAGGTCAGCCAATGACTAATAAGCATTAGAGTAAGAGTTTTGGGTGAGAAAAGATTCCCACCTATGAACTGCTGAATGAAGATCTCAGGCAGCAGAAACTCAACATGGAAGAAGAAAAGCAAAGATGGAAAGACTTTCCTCTACACAACATGCATCTCCAGCATATTTAGGAGGTTCGTGAACAGGTGGACACAAGGACAGTACTAGTAAGAGTAGTGCAAGAGTCTTAGATACAAGGGCCTGTCACCTTATACAGGACGGAAGATGCAGGTAGCAGAAGGATGTCCATACAAGAGTCTTGCACATAACATCTGGCAGCCATACAGGGCATGCAGTGAACATGTAACTTAAATTTTTGGCATGAGTTGGGGCTGTAAACCTCAAGAAGTGTGAGATACCATCAAGACAAGTTTCAAATGATTATTTCTGGCTAAGATACAGGGAGACCTTGAGATCCAGAAAGACAAAGTGGACAAAAGAGAAGACATGACAGACATATCAGTCTAAAACAACAGAAACATCAGAAATAAGGAAAAAGTGATAAAAAATAAAAGTCAAGGTCTTTGTGATCCATAAAAGTGGATTCAGCAGAAAACAGGAAGTACCTCTGAGATCTCAGTCCAGAAGAGCAAATTTTAAAAAAGCAAAGATTATGTCAAAATGTCAAGCTCTCTGGCATCATGTAAAAGACCTGGACATAAAACCTGAAAAAATCTGGATGTACATTTGGTTGAACTGAAACCTTCATATCAGGACATGACACAATAGTGTTTGTGTTGCTACCTTATAGAAAATTACTGTAAATCCTTTAATGTCTGCATGTTCTTCTGTACACGCAGACATTAGTTTGGCTTCCTCTAACAGTTACGCTCTCACATGTTTGGCTAATTGGCAACTCCAAACTGCCCTTTGGTTAATTGTGTGTGCATGCTTGTCATACCTGGTTGAACCTGTCCTAGACTGACGAATCCAAACTGTTCCAAATCTTTCATTTTATGATTAAATGCAGATCTACTACATTGAACTCCCCAGACCAAAAGTACCACCTTTTAGAATGATTAAAGAAGAAATGTACAGCATTACAAACTAAAGAAGTAATAATTGAAGATAATCATCTTCCTCTATACACTTTCTGTGAAGAGCGTGTAAGAAAAAAGTTGTAGCACAGTTACTTTCATAGATGCATAAAAACATATAAAAACTTGTACTGAATTATAAAATCAGACAATGCCCAGGTCTTACACAATGCCAAAGTTCCCCGCTCTACGGTCCTGGTTTGGAATAAACACAAGATCTGTGAGTCGGCGCCATACGAGCGGCAGCATTGCATACCAGGAGGGAACGTGCTTCTCACGTTGGTAAATGGATCTGAATATTTGCAGGGTTGTTGCTTTTCGTTTCAGACGTTGTTTTCTTTGACATTGTGATTCAAAGTTGGTCAGGCCTCATTTATAATGTGTGCTGGTGGTATAATTTCAGCAGGCAGTGGGGCACATAGGGGTGAATGATCCCCCTCCTCCCTTTCCTTTTCCTTAACTCAAACTGTCAACTGGCAAATCATGCTCTCATGAAAACCAGACATTTAATTGTTCTCAGATGCTAAAGCTTTTTGGTGTGACTTTGCTCTCTTCTAAGCTTGGATTAATTCAGCGCCTGTTGATTAGAAATGCTTGTGTGCCTCGACGGCTCGAGGTCTGAATCAACATGAGTGCAGACTGATCAAAAGGTCAAGGGAATCAGAACAAAAAACAACAAAGAGAAGTGAAATGTTTGGACCACTGAGGATTAAACAGAAAACTTGGACTGCGTTCAACTGACCAGCATTTAACAAGCCTCATATCTGCCCACATTCATCTTAAATATTATTCAATTATTTGCATTGTGTTGTGGAAGTGATTTTACTGATTAAGAAATGAATCAAGAAAGGTTTTTGCAAGTCTGAAAGCTGGCTGGATGGTGTGACAGAAACATCTGTGGCTTGGACTAGTGGAAAACAATAAACAATCTGAAAATGCTGCAAACTTCAGCTCTGCATGCTTCTTTAGGTCTTAGATTTGTAAAGAAAAAAAAAAGTCAGGGTAATCAAATCACTGGCACCACATATAGTGGCGCAATATGAACATGTTTTGTTGATTTTTTTTGTTGTTCTTTAATAAAGTTACTAACATTTTAAGTGAGTCAGAGGAGGACCTGCTGCTCTCAGCCTCCTGGCTGCGTTTAGTTTGTCACCTAATCCCGAGATCGACTCGAAACCTTCCGCGATCGACGTGTTGCACCGCTGCTCTAGTAAAGCACGAACAGTTCAGAAACAATATGAAATGGGATTAACTGATTAAGTCGTGTTTTAGATCGTTCTTGAAAAACTAATCAGTCACGGCTAATTAGTGAGCTCAGTCGCGGCTGCACAGTGAACCTACTAATTCTTTACAGCAGACAGCCGCTCCTCTCTTGCAGGTACTGCATACCCCCGCTAAATCTTTTAGGGGTACGCAGTACCCTGCCGTACCCCCTTACTTACACCTCTGGTTATAGACCTTATTTAACAGATTTATGTTACTTGATTCCACCTAAAAAGCTAAATTAAAAGTCTAATAATTTTTTTAAAACAAGCTCAACCAAAAGGTTGATTTGTCACTTCATGGTAAATGTAGCAAATTAAGCTAATGTAGTTGACATTTATTTTTTAGTATAAAATCAAATGTCATTTTCATCTATTGGTGTAAATATGAAACAACAAATGTTATTACAGTGTTATACACTAAGAATAATTATAACATTATCTTACAAAATAATTTTTGTGACTTTCTGAGTTGATATTAGCAAATGTGGTAAAATTTTAGAATAAATGTGGGGAAATCATAATTTTCACTACTACTAACTAATTTAAACTTTTCAACCACCACTAGATTTAAGCTAAATCCTTCTATGGTGCGAGACCACACAGTCTTCTTGCCCTTGTACCAAAAAATCCTCAAGAATCTGATGGTGATCTGACCGATGATGACCAAGAAGAAGATCCTGATTATCAGTCCACACAAGCAGATGATACTGGAAACTGCTCTTTTGAATCCCTGGATGAAGAGGAGGCTCCCTCAAAAAGCAGCTCTTCTACACAGCCACCTCGTAAAAAGAGCAGGAAAGGGAAACACACACTAAAAACTGTTCCCTTGGAGCAGCCAAATGACAACGCCGACCCAAGTTACACCTCAGGCTCCAACAAAAGCACAAGAAGAATCTGGAAGCAGGAAGACATTGATGAGTTCCAGGTTCTTAATTCAAGATTTGAACCCCCTGAATCTGTGCCCTCACCTTTCCAGTATTTCAAAATGCTCTTCAATAATGAGATGAATGAATATATCACACATCACACCAATTTGTACTCTGCTCAAGAGTTGGGGGATCCAATCAAGACTAGCTCTGAAGAAAGAGAGAATTTCCTAGCGATCCTTCTTTTTATGGGTGTTTTCAATTTCCCGTCACTGGAGGACTACTGGCACCATGAATCACGCTTCGACCTGATCGCTGACACTGACTGAAGATGGGAAAATTAAAAATGCAATATTTCCTTGTTCGACACAATGTTTTCCTTGGTTGAAATTAAAACCAGTGTTTTGTGGGATTTTGACAGAAATAAACTGTATCCAATACCCCAGACATTTTTTGTTGTTTATTTCTTTATAAATTAGCATTTTATTTTAATTTATCTACTGTACTTGGTATTTTTATTAGGTCATGCACCATTAAGTGACATCTCAACCGTTTGGTAGAGATCAATATTTCAAAAACCACAGGGTCTGTTGAAAAAAAAATATTGATTGTGTTTATGAATCACCCTAGGGTAAAAGAAATGCAAAGAAAAACATTTTCACAGGTGTTTTTCTTGGTGTGGTTGTCAAAGGGTTAAACTGTCACCGTGTCCTGACAGTAGAAAATAAAAATCAAGTATATTTGGCTCCTGCCTGGGGTCCTACTGCCATCTGCAGAAATACAGTCAGGAACAACCAATCAGAGCCAGGACGAATGTCAACAGTGTCAATCATGCCTGTGTACTTGCTGTTCACACTCTCCCCCTCCACAGCACGTACCGTCATACAGGTTCAACCTAAGTTCAAGCAGAGGAACAACCTAACGTTACAGAAAATCTGCCCATTTCTAGCATTGACTGCAGGCGTCTCTGTAGGGGAGGAGCCGTACAGGAATCTGTAATATGTGCACGTTCAAACTTTCAAGTTCTCAGAACTCTCTAATGCAGCTGTCACATAACATAAAATATTGTTTCAATAAGACTAAATTTAGATTTTTTTTTGACTATGTGATGTAATGCTTTAATGTCAAATGTTGTGTTTTCATTTGTTTCAACTTGCATACATCACCTAATTACCAGAACCAGAACTTTAGTCTGTGTATGATCAATCTACATGTGTTTCACTTAGTTAACTGACATTAAAAAACTCTATTATTTTTGATTACTGAATATAACTACATAATCAGAGGCCAATCCCTCCCTGAACTCCTACTGAAGATGTCAAAAATCAGCCTCTTGAGTTTTTTATAGTATATGACAGGATTTTTTCACCAGATGTTTAGTTTCTCTGACTTTTCGCTGAGCTTTTCATTCAGCACTAAAACAGAATTGAAGGCACTTTATTAACCACAGTGTGAATCTTACTTCTGTTGGGTCATAAATAAACTATGCAGTATCCTCAGTATTGGTGTCGTCCACCCACCCACTCACTCTCACCCAAACTTAAAGCCTATTTTTATTTTTTGCATGCTTTAGTCTTGCTTTGATGGACTTTGTTTTCTTTTTTCAGACATGGTCCATATTTGTTTTAGTTGGCATTTGCTTCCCCCGAGAGATTTTTAATTGCAATACATATAAACTCCTGGGATTTTATGGGTCGTGACTAGTTAATCTTGTTAATATGTTTTCATTTTCTGTTTGATGTCCTTCTAGGAACAATTTTTTTTTATCCTGTTTGTTTTCTATTCTAATTTTTTTTTTTAATAGAAAAGCATTTATAAATAAATACATCATTTTAAAGTAGTAAAATAATTCCTGGAGGTCTTCATTGGTTGAAGCAGTCTGTCTTCCTCTCTTTTAGCCCCTGGTGCTCATCCACTGTCCCATGTGGAATCAAGGCTTTAGCTGCAGATCAAAGTGGAAAGTGATTCTAACTCAACTTTCTCATTCACAAGAAGGTAATGATTGTAGGGAAATGCATCGACCAATGAGAAGATTCATTTTACAGCTGGTTTTAGTGTCCTTTAATATAAATCTAAATAAACAAAACTAAGTGATTCCAACTGAGTTGACAGCAAACTGACATTACACATGTGCCTGTCGGTAAACTTAGCAAGTGCCATGTAACAGGAGAAAATGTAAACTAATAAAATCCCCCTAATGTAACACAAAGACACACTGCATAAATAAACAAATCTGTTTTTGTCTAGTTTTTAGTGTAAATATCTTGGTACACTTGAAATAAGACAAAATTAACTTGAAAGTAATTTTTCAACACGATATAGGAGCTACCAGATGTTACTTCTTTACCATGAACCAAATATAATTCAGTACCATGTAGCATGGCTTTGAAAGAGGAAAATGTTATTTTTATGTAACAAGGTGATCAGTGATCAATATGGTTTGACTTTCTGAAGGTCTTTCAACATTTTTACTTTGACTTTACCTGCTTTTTAACTTATTTTCACTCCAGAAACTGAGCCTTTAATCACTGAAAAGAAGAGGGATAAGTTATCTGGAAGAACAGACAACATGGCCATAAACCATGCTTCCTTATTTCACTGCAGTGTTGTTACATGTCTTTACTGGTTTGAATTTCTAGTTGTTGAAGAAGTCTAATACCCCTCAGTCCACTTTTTCCATTACTGCTGAATTTAAGGACAATTTTCAGTTATTTTCAGATACAGGGCAAGAACAGGACAAAGTATGAGTGGAAAAAACAGGCAGATTCAAAGAATTTTTTTTTTTTTTTTTTAAGCCCGGGAAATGAATTTGTGAAATGAAGATAAAGAAATTGAGGTGGCTTCATTTTTTTTCACAGTACTGTAAATCTGTTCAATCATTGCCTATCTTTTTCAGCGCTTCGATTTGGACTGTTAATCAAACATTATGTTTTTCTTTTTTTTTCAACTTCCTATTAGTCATACTGGGAATACATTCAACAGATCAGCTGACGTATACAGGAAGGTCGCTGCAAGCAAAGCTAAAGACAGCTGGTGTTTATGCTAGGAGCCCATCCACAGGCATATCTGTGCAGTGACCTAAGGCAGCCTTGTGCCTGTTAAGACCATCTCCTGACCATCAGGCCTGTGTTAGCGTCTCCATGGACTTGATAGTGCTCTGCTCCAAGGATGTGGACTGGCAGGGGGAGAATATTAACATCTGCTCTGAGCAGGAGCGTTCCTGGTACGTAGATTTAGAGAACAAAATCACCAAGCAAAGGTCAAAATGATCTGTTGGAGAGGAGCTGCTGATTACAGAACCTGGCAAATCATGCACAGCATCTGTTGGTATAAGACAACATGGCTCCTCAAATGTATGTTAAATTTACTAGTCACTGGGGTCCCATCCTGTCTATGAAACAAGCAATAAAACATCCTCTCCACCCACATCACATGAGCTCTGAGGAAACACTTATGCTGGTTTTAGTAATCTGATTTTATTTAATTTACAAAGTGAAATGTAAGAAATTTGGGATTTGTTGTTCAAAAGACCATTTCCATTACTGAGAATGAGTTACTGCCCAGGGTGAGTCATCCATGCGCAATTTCTTTCCAAAGTGACTCGTGCTTACGGAGCACGCAGTCTGTGGAGTCACACAGCAAGATGGAAAAATGAAACTTATTTTCGCTGTCATTTTCAACTGAAATAATAAAACAATGGCAAGACATTTATTATCAGTTTATACTTGATATTTTTCCCTTTATGCTATAAATCCGAGATGTATGAATGGCTCCACAAATGCATTTTCTGCCATTTTGTTCCTCTCGTGTGCTTTGTAATAACATAAATTAAAATACACATATAAACTTTGTTGAGCTTGTTTTCAAAAATTATAATTTAATATTGGTGTTTTATATTTCTGTAAGAAGAAAGACAAGCTGAATAAAAAAGCGTCCAGCACAAGTTCTATTTTACACATCAGTGACTCACTTTGTGCAGTGACTAATTTGAAAAAGACTCATGATGTCTGGCTAACATTGTCACTGCATTATTAACAGTCCAAACGTCACTTTCTGCACCTCATTTTAAATCTATCAAACTTGTTTTTTTTTTTTAAATCCAGCTCCAGTATATCACTACTTATTTAGAGTTTTATGCAGCTACTTTTCCAAATTCCTGCAAAAGCTTGCTGTGCTGCCATGTAGATGCTTGAACTGAAAAACAAACAAAAAAAACATTGACAAGGAAAAGATCCAGCTTCAAGTGTTATTGTTGCATCAGTTTTCCTCTAGAACAACGCTAAAGCTAAAACAACACTATTCCACTTATAAAAACTGTTCTATGGAAATTAAAGTTAAGATGATTTGTTATCTCTTTAAGTCACCACCAGATGGTGTTAAGTGGTCTACTAAAGGTTTTGCTCTATTAGGCATCTTCTCTTCAAATATTGAGTTCAGTGTTTTGACAAACATGGAACTAGATTGGCATAGCTGTTAACTCTAACAGTTTAGCATCTGTCACACATCATGCATTGCTTATACTGATGTACAAAATCTGACATTAAATTGTGAATAAAAGTAAAGCAAAAAAATAAGTAATACATATAAAGTCTTCAAAAAGATGTTAAATAAAAACACAGTGGGCAGGAATGTCCTTATCTGCAAAATAAAGACAGATCATTTCACAGCCGACGTAAAACACTATTAAAAGGCTGATCCTCTTGAGTTTTGTGTCTGGTTTTTGGGAACACATTGAATTTAATTTGAGGGTCAGAGAGTTTGAGTTTAAGTATGCGGCTTTAACAATCCAGTAATTTAAGAAGGAGCTTGAATTTGCAGGACCCTGAAAGTTAAAGTTTTTAATTGAATTCTTAGACAGGTGACCAGTGCAAATTCACTGAAACAGGACTGATACAAACTGTCTCAAAGACTTGTTAACTCAATTCTCTGTTGTTATACGTTGAAAGTGGGTTAGTAATCTAGATGAGGGAACGTTACTCTAATGTTTTGACACCAAACTTTTTACTTTGGAGATATTTCTGAAATTACTCAAAAATAACTTATTTACATTCAAGACTGGACAAAAGCAACACCTAGTTTCCTAAAATTAGGGTTGACAGGACTTTAAATGACTAAACATGTAAACCATCTTCTCTGATGTAAGGAAAAACTGTCACTCTTAGAGTTCAGTTTAGGAAAGTTATGATTTATCCAAGAGGGTGTACATACAGTAAAAATAAGTGGGTCCAGGATAGGGCCTTGGGGTATCCCACATATTAGTAGATTTCACTACAGTTTCAGGTTAAAAGGTTTGATTTGAACCGTCCCAGAGATTCCCACCAAATTATCATTCCTGTAAGTTAGATGGTGTCAAAGGATTATAAAATTACATTTTTTGAAGACTAAATAAATAATTTTTACAAAAAGAAATTGATAAGCATCAAAAAAGTTTTGTTGTTCAAGAGACTAACTTGATTAGTCATGATTTTGCAATGCATGATCTTTTTAATGCATTAGAGGAGTAGGTCTGGTCAGTTTGTTTTATAAGGAATGATTTATTTATAATCTACTTCACCTGCCATTAAAATAAAATGTGACTGAGTCTTTGACACATTCTTTGGGTCTGTATTTTTGACTATGAATGTTTAAATGTGTTTTTCAGGATTGAAATGAGTTCCACTGTCCTCGAGTCGAAGAAATGTGCTGAAATCATTTCGCTCTTCGATATATCCATGACAGCTATCCGCTGCCAGATAGTTAAAAGTCGTGTTGTTATGCTCTGTAGGCGTTGCCACTAAATGCTGCTGATTACACATTGCCTTGATTTCACCCATTTTCAGTTTTGTGGTCTTTTTCTTAGATGCTTCTCAATTAATGTACCATTTGGGATTGTTGTGCAGTAAAAAGTAGTCTTACGATTAAATTTTCCTCACACGCATATGAGATGAAGTCATGTTATCTAAGTAACACCTGTTGTCATGCAGTGTAAACACACCCAGTCTTTTAAAAGGTTTTTTTTTTTTTTTTTTTATCAATTTGAGCGCTGAGATTCAGCTCGAGTCTCCTAAAAGTCCAAGGAGAGGGGTGGTTTTCCCAGAGGGGTGTTTGCTTAAGCCTCATTTTATAGCCATGATGCTTATTCCAGACACGATCTGAGGCTGAAACACAGAGAAGTGGCACAAAACTTGCAAACCACTTCCTCTCTTCAGAATTTAGATGACTTTTTACTGTTTTTACGAGATAACCATATTTTTTTTTCTATACTTAGATGCACCAAACATGGTTTGGATGTTGTTTTCCTCACAATAAACCATGCCGTGTTGGTTTAACCTACGAATGTCGCCCTAAGATCCAAAAACTCCTTTCATGCAAGAGAGGTTTGTATGCAATTGGTGGAGGTATTTCCTGCATTATTTTCATTTTGCTCCCTGGTATGCCCTTTGATGCCGGGGCACATACTGTTCATTGCATTAAAGCTGATTGCAGCTTACCTTTAAAGGTAAAAAGGCCTGGAGCAATCTGGATGGTGATCTGTGGTCAAGGCTAACTTCTGCTCTGAGCTATCACTTCAATGTGCCGTGACATTCTAATGGCTCGGTCCCAGGCTGGATCAAAGAGCTGTTTGTGGTCAGGGATGGAGATTACACTTGGCCGCTGTGCCATTCCCTCATAGCAGCCAGAACAGATCCCAGAGGTTTTCAAATCCCAGATGTTTATCGGCCCTGTACCCAAACAAACAAGACGCACATCACTGAACACAGTCATGCAAACGTAATCTTTCTTTGTGTTATGCATGGTTCAAATTGTGTCTGTTGCCTGCATTTGTGCTCCTAGACCTAAATCTGTCTCCAGAGATTAAACAAGGACAAGAACTAGAGGACAAGTTTAGCTTATGGCCTGGATGCTCAAACTGTGGTACAAGTATCAGTAGTACTACAGAGGAAACTTTGATATGAATTATTTGCAATTAGTGATGTCAGTTATTTAAAACTAAATAATCAGATGAATTACTCTGTAGTGATGTGATTAATCACAATTAATCTATTCTTTACTTTGTAAGCTTGAAATGTATTAAATAAAATATTTTATTTAAGGCTTAAAATAAATAACTTTGTGTCAAATGTTAATTTAGAAACGTTTACAACAGCTAAACTGGTTCTTTGGTGGAAGGGTAATTAATTGTTGCAATATGACATGTACGCTTTTGTACATAATAAGATGATTAGGATAACTCTCAGGAGTACTTTTTAAAGTGAAATTTGTTTGACTCTCCTCGCTCATCGTTTCAGTCTCGGTTGCGACTGCAGTAGACGCTGCTGTAAACTAGACAGGAGAGACACTTGTAAGTCAGAATGATTAATCTCCATTATGTAATAGTAACATGTTAAACTTTTTAGATTAATCACGCATTAACCCGTTAACGTGTTAACGTTGACAGCCCTACTTACAATATAAAGATGAAGCAAAATAACTTTTATACAGAGTTAACAAGCCCAATCTCAACAAGGATGAGTGGTTAAAGCACATTGCCATTTGCTTTACATGAATCCAGCGCTCTAATGAAATGAAGTGGTTAATATTTCACAAACTCCCAGTAGAAATCAAAGCAGTTGAGAGTAAACCAGATTTGAGATGATTATAGTCAATGATCAGTGTTTTGTATTGTTAAAGTACTTTTAACTGTATTGTTAAAAGTGCAATACAGTACAATTACCTGTATGTAAAAAGTGTATATCTTGTTTTCATTAAAGGCATCCAAAGAATCATGTCCACAAACAGAAGTTGTAAGTTTGGGCTATTTTTCGCTGCACACTCAGAAACTAACAGCTACATGACAACATTTAGCTCATTGTCACGTCACAAGCTACTGTTTTAATGTGTCTTATTTGAAAAACTTTGCAGTTAGTGAGGTGGCGCTAAACGGTTTAAAGTTACCTTCAGTAATACAAGAAAGTCAATATATAGGCAAGACGGTTAAATGGAAAAAACTGAGCAAATAAAAAGAATAAGAGTGGAAGACAGATGAGATGCGCAGAAGCTGCAGAGCGTTTTGGCTCTGGCTCTACAGTCCCTGTCAGAGTTCAGCAGCACAAATCATCTGTAGGAAGTGTCACAGTCTGTCACTGATTAGCAAATCATAATATTGCAAATAACATGAAAGAACAGGTGTGTGGGTCAACTCCGACTATGTCTGTTTGATTTGCAGATTCATTAACATCCTTGTTTTCCACACTGTAATTCCCAGGTGGGGAACAGCTTCAAACCACAGGCCTAATTGGGAGCATGTGTTTTTGCACAGCGTCCAAGGCATGCTGGACTTTTCCAGGCTCAGTTTAACTTCTGGAAAGGATCTCACAAATCCAGTATGGGATGTATTTCAATAAATCAATGTAAAACATTTAAAATTACCATAAGCACTGGACAAGTTTCTTTGCTGATGGCTCTAAGGACATTTATCCGCCCTCCCTTTTGTTTCAACCTTTAAGAGTCCCTTCACTCTTTTCAAACTGTCCAGACCACTTGAGTGCCTGTGTAAAGAATAAGGTGGGTCTGGATTTGACAGGCGCGTCTCTTGAGTCGGCAGCAGACCAAACTGTGGCCGTCAGCTGGGAGAGATCTGCTGCTGGCAGGCGGCACAGCGTCCTGGGACGGCCGTCCAGGAGACAACTGTCTTACTAATTAGAAAGCCAAGACACTGATTAGGTTCAATTATGGTACAATTTTGAAGTCTAATAAAGATAATAATTAGACTTAATTATAATCTAGTAAAGTTGCAGTTCTTATCCTCAATAGGCTACATTATCTGCATCATCATCAGATATACAGAGATTTTCACAGTTTGTTTCAAGTATTTGTGGATTTTAGCAATTTATAGGCAGTTTGCAGGCAGCCTGGTATTCACAATGCACTGCTGTGAATACCAGGGAAACACTGCAACATTCATGACCTAATTTTCCTTTTGGATTCTACTGAAGAGGTTCAGAGACGTCTGATCAAGTCACGGTAATGCTCAAAAAAGTCGGTGAAAACTGATGCGGCTTCTTTTAAGCTTCCAACTTGATTAACACTAACTAATCCTGCAAAACAACATAAAACCTGCAAAAAGGTCAAATAAATCATCCACTTGTTTTGTGTTGAGTACCAAACAGTCGTCTTTATCAATTTTTCCAAAAATAAATTTCAGACATGATTCACCTGTTTCATTGTGGATCATTTGGAGCAGATCATCTGCAGCCTCCCTCTGCATCAAAGCGCCTCATGCTGTCTGTGTTTACTGCAACAAGCCGAATCCCTTCAAATTAGCGTCCTGAAGAACTTTCTGAAATCAAAACCATGTGTTTGCAAACATTTATCTTTGCTGAATTAGACTCTATCCCTGCTCTGTCCCCCAACCAACCCCGTTTATGTGATGAAGCTGCAGCATAATTACAGCGTGCATCTCCTCGGTCGTTTGCCGCTTAGTTAGTCATATCATTTGCAAATTAGGGATGTATTAATGTGGCCTTTACCCAAAATATACTGGTTGAATTGAGTTAATTTTGTTTGAATAT
The DNA here is from genome assembly GCF_904066995.2 of Poecilia reticulata. Classification (NCBI taxonomy): domain Eukaryota; kingdom Metazoa; phylum Chordata; class Actinopteri; order Cyprinodontiformes; family Poeciliidae; genus Poecilia; species Poecilia reticulata. Next base: position 40,055,677 of record NC_088831.1, read on the forward strand.
TCTGCAATTTGTAGGTCTTTTTGAAAGCTGTAATTTCAGAATGTAAAATCCATTGGAAGGGTACAGTGAAAGCATTAAATATGCCAAATTTACTTCAAAATCTTTTTGTTTGTGAAACTGAGAAAGGTCTTTCATGTTTTATGTGCTCCTGTCAGTGGTTGTTGTCAGCTGAGCTTCAATAGATGAAACAATCCCATTCAGGAGCTACTGGGTGCGCGTGGCCTGCTGCGCCACAACACTCAGATCTTCCACTGCTGCACATCCTGAATGTTTTTGTGTCAGGGACTACATGAGAGCACGCTTATAATTAGACATGTGTTTTCTGAGCTTTGAGTTATTCAGTTCATCTCTTTGTTTTTTTGTTGTTGAAGCGATGAACAATCGAAGACGAGGGGCGAGGAGTCCTGAAGAGCTTCTTTTCAGCCTTTAGAATTTGGCCACAGCGACCCACAGAGAACCGAGAAGGCGCTGAAGTATTTAATCGAGATGTTCCCAGGAAGCTGACACACACCAGAGATCCTCTCAGGTAGATTTCAGACTCTCTGTTGTCTCTTTGCCCTTAACCTCTTTACAGTGTCTTATTCGGGGTAAAACATGGAGGATATTGGACTCCTTTTAGACTTTGATCCGGACGGCTCCACTGACTTTGCATGTTGGGGACAAATGGACCAAAACTTCCACTTTCAGACCCAGCTGGATTCCTTCCTGATGGACTGCCAGGCAGCCAGCGGTCAGATCTCCCCCTGGTCTTCTTTTGGCTGTCAGTCTGTGTTTTCAGACACACAGCTGACGTTCACCGACTTGGACGTACAGTCACCGGGACTTGGCGCTTGCGCTGAAGGCGACGGATGCTCTGCCGATGAACCTCTGGAGGCGGCCAAGCGCCGGACACAGAGCCTGGTGCTCCACCAGCCATACAAGGTCCAACGGCACGCCGCCAACATCCGGGAGAGGAAGAGGATGCTGAGCATCAACTCTGCCTTTGAGGAGCTGCGCTGCCATGTCCCGACGTTTCCCTATGAGAAGCGACTGTCTAAGATAGACACTCTGAGGCTGGCCATAGCCTACATCGCCCTGCTGAGGGAGATCCTCATGTCGGGCTCTGACCCCAAATCCTACGTTGATGAGTGCATGAAGAGCGGCTACAAGAATCAAAGCAATGCAATCTGGAACACAAGTGGTGAGATAAGATAAGATAAGATAAGATGAGCCAATTGCTTCACTTTCAGAAACTGCAGCTTAAATATGTGATAACAATGATCTAACATTACTGAAGTAAACCTCTGATTAAATATATTTATCAAACATTTTGATTTGCATATTCACATATGCAAAGGTCTTTTTGAAATTGAAGAAAAATTAAGCAAATGATTTTCATCAAGAACTAATTGTTGTGTTGTTGTTTTTCCATGGTTTTGAACAAAGGTTTTAATAAACGCACTGCTAGGGTTCTTCAAGTTGAATAATTACACAATGGCTGTAAATTTGTTTAAGTAAGTGCATTTACACTTGATGCAGTTAAATCTGTCATTGGGAAAAAAACAACTAAAGATTTGGTTTTGACTTTTGGGGAAAGTCAAATCATGATGTCATCTAAAACTGTCATCTTGCAACAACTGGAATATCTGGAAACTATTCACAACACTTCATTTCCACATTTTGTTATGCTACAAACTTAATCCAAAAATAGATTGCAACAGGTTTCCATCAAAATAACACACATAACGTCAGAGGTTTGAAAATTGTAGGTTTTCTTCCCTTTCTTCCTTTGCCATGACTCAAAATTGAGTGCAGATCTATTATGTATTTGCAGCTCATCCTTTAGATGTTTCTCCAGCCTGACTGGAGTCCAATTGTTCTAAATTCAGAAGAATTGACGTGATTTGGAAAGAAACACATCTTTATTGACTTCATTTCAGACTTCGGAGACCAGATTGCACAAATCTTAAGGACAGCATTGAACACTCTGGTCTTCATTATTTGGAAGAAACACAATGTTGGAATCAGATTCTCCCTTGATCTGGTTCCCTGAACAAATGGAGTAATTTCTAAAGAACTGTCTTGGTCAGAGATATGATCAAGAACCCAGTCATCACTTAGGTAGAAATCCAGTGTTCTCATGTGAAAGGAGACACAACTCAATGGTCAACCATTGACAATGCAGAAACCATCAGGCTTTTAGCTTAGTGTGCCATTCAAATTCTTCAGAATAGCACCGTAGAGAAACAATATCACCTGGGCTGATGAAATAAACCTGGTTCAATGAATTTAATGGTTAAATCTAAACTTGCCTGTCTACCAACAGTAGCTGAGATTGAGAGGATCTATAGAGAAGAATGGTAGAGAGGTGTGCCAAGAGTCCTAACTTGATTTCAGGCTGTAAAAATTATTTCTTTATATTAATTTGCAAAAATGTCAAAGAAACTTTTTTCACTTTCCCACTGCAGGGTATTGTGTTTAGAGAGGCAATTCATTCAATCCATTTTGGAGTAAGTCTGTAACAACAAACCATGGAAGAACGAAGCGCTGTGAATATTTTCTGAGCTCTTTAATTAGTCTGACAGGTTTTGGACGGATCGTGGTGAATCCCATGAGGCTAATGCAGCCTTGAGCAGCTTTCTCTGCGTTCAGTTTGCACTTTATTCCCAGGTGTGGTTCCCAGAGGCATTCGGCCTTAAATGAGCCTCGGTTTCCTTGTATTCATATTAGCTTCTTTGTCTTAATTAACTAATTCTTTGGGAATGGACTCTGAAAGCTCTCGTAGCTTTTCACGCGTAAGTGGTCCTCTTTTCATAAAGCCCATACTGAAGACTTGTTAAACAGTCATTAAAATGTATTAAAACTCATGCCTTTGCCCCGTTTTTGTCCCTTTGTGCCCCCCAGATCTGACAGCCCGTCTCTCCTGGATAAAGTGGGATTAGCTGGGAAACACGATGGTATCCTGAGTCTGTTGGCTGCAGCTATGTGTCATAGACGGACAGACCTGCTGGCGTGGCGCAGCCTGCTGACAGACATCTGCAGACTTCTCACCAGGTCACACACCTCCGCCTTTATCAGCCTTCCTCGCCACTTTGTTCCAAGTAGCTTTTAATATTCTAATTCACTATTAATTGGTAATTGAGAGGCATTGTTTCAGAAATTGGGGTAACAAGGAGTCCTGGCACAGTGCAGCTTTCCCAAATGGATGCCATTTGTCACGGAGAGGCAAAGCTGGCATCAAACTCAAAGGACTCAAACTTCTGCACACGGACCTGAAGGGCTTTCTGGACTCGTTTTCATCAAGCTGCAGTCGATGTGTTGAAAACAGCCTTCATCTTGTAAATAAAAGATCGAAGTAGACGGTCAGGTGCTGCTTCCAAACAGCAGAAACTGAATTACTCAAATAGCTGTGAATTGTGTTTTATTTAAGCTTTTCATTTATATTTTGAAATAAAGTAGATTATGAAATTGCCTTTCATGAAAAGATCTATACTACATATCATCACATTCTTAAAATAATCGCCTCGGTCATTTTTTGCTAGAAGTGATTTAGGTCCAAAAGAAAAAGCACTTTTGGAAAAAAATGACTTATGCCATTATTTTAAGAAGGTGATTCAATATTAGGAACATTTTTAACCATGAAATGTGACTATTTTGTCTTGGAGATGTGTTTTCTGCTTCCGTTTTAAGACTTTAAGCTCTGAGGAGTTGGGCTAAAATGCTAAAGTTGGTTTAAACATCTTTCAAAACCATCAAACTATGTTTGCAATTTGTGCTGATTGGAAAAAAGTCAAGTGACAAAAATGCTGCCTCACTATTTTACATTGCATCTTCACTGTTTTTTTTTTATTTTTATTTTTTTGCTTTAATTAACATAAGCATATTATTTCAAAGAAAATAGATATTAAAAGAAACTCTGAGGACAGAGGAAGTTATCTTCAAATCTCACTGAAGGAAACTCATGCGGGATTATCACTCTGATTCGGTAAGGATTATAAATAATTATTTTTCCTGCACTTGAAGTTCACAGACATTATCAGAGATGGTTAGAATCAGCCAGATTTACTGACCTAACCCAAATCCAGAACAGATAACAGGAGACCAGAAAGACGATCAGCTATAAACACTGAACATCTCAAACATTCTTTTTAAAAATATTTCTTAATCCCTTGATCTGTTTCTTTTTATATTTTTTACTGCATTTCCCAAATTCTGAAGAACACCAAAAAAAACTTTTATTGTTGCAGAGTTTCCTAATCCTCACAGGGGGATCTCAACCCATCAGAATACCATTCGTATGAGATATGAATTAGTCATCTGAGCGGAAATTCTGGAGGCCAGAAGGATCCTTCCAGTCTGGGGCTTACATCAGGGTCTGTATTTTATTTATTTATTTTCTCTCTTTTTTTGCACCGAAGTGGTTTATTGATTTAACTTCCGACCGACCTGCTCTGACAAACGCCGAGAGGCTGTTCTCTCGGCTGGCAGGTGTGTTTATCGTGTCAGAGGAGCTTTGCGGTCTTTGGCGTTGCACTTGTAAATATAATCAGTGCGTTGCATCCTGTGAGGGAGTGGGCTAAATTTAAATCTAAAACAGTTCTGTGTAAAGGTCACGCAGCAGCCAGAGCAGAGATTAATTGATTTTGATCTTTTAGAAACTGCTTAGATAAAACTGTGCAGCTACAGTTAGTGGTATACCTAAAGATAACTTTAAAAAACACATTTTATTACAGTAGTAATAATGTTAGATTGAGCAGTGAGCAAATTTAAGAGAGTTACTATTTCCATGTAGTCAGTTTCTGACCTATGTAGATTATGAGAATGGTATTTACTCGTCTTTCCTATTGAAGTCGTCAGTCTTGGATCATATCTATATTAGAGGTATAGCGATACCTAAAACACACAAGATCATTCAGGGTATTGAGTTCAGAATATTAGTTTCAAGAAAACTTCATAAATCAAATGTATGCTTCAAAAATCCCCTTATTCTGCATTTTTATTGGTTTGGGTCGGTCATAGTGGTGCTTTCTTCTGTTTTCAGCAACAACTTCCTGTGCTTTGTCGTTCTTACTGGGAACCCAAAATGCTGCCAAACCGTTGATTTAAGACTTGTTGGGGCATCTTGTATTACAGTTGTAACCACTACTTAGTTTAATTAGCAATAAACTCAGCGGTAAAGTTACTTTTGTTCTAGGATCACACAGGAGGATGATAAGTAAATAAATTCAACAACTCTCGTTTATTTTTCTTTTCCCACAAAAGAATAATAGTTCAGATAACACCAATTACCTTCATGAAGATTAATACAACTTAAATTGTCCACCCTTAGAAAAAAACAAAATATTCAAAAAAATAAGGGTAGGTTTTCAACAACCGCTTCTTTTCCAAGAGAAAACAATTACATTTCCCAGTCAGTCAATTCAGTCAATGTGCACATAGATAGTCAATTTTTTGGGAAAAAATGTTCCTGAACAAATAGTTTGTGGAATTAAAAAACTAATTCGAGGTATTGGGGGGGCCCCCCTTTTTGTTCAAAAAGCTTATCTGTTGTCCAAGCAAAATGTCCAGCTCCAGCCGCACAGTCCCTCCTCTTTCCAGGCTTCAGTCCGAGTCACAAAGATGGCGGCGGGGCCCTCCTGCTTCTGGAACTCCACGGGCTCGTTCAGATGTCGGCCATTAAAAAATAAACCAACCTGCATGCAAAGTGTTAACCGATCATGCAGGTATATGGAAATCAGCGAGATTCTTTCAATTACTTCTCATTAAAAAACAAATTAGCGTTTCAAATAAACCAAAAAAAAACGCTCAGTAATAAAGAACTTAATAACATCACTTCACCATAAAACAGTCTCATTTCACAGAACTATGCTACTTACAGAGTGACACAATATACTCCGGTTGTTTTTTTTTCTTGTTCAGAAAAACTGAGCAACATTAGCTCCGGCTAGGTAGCCATTCTGAATAAATAAGCAGCTGAAAATAAAACGACAGACTCACCGGAGAAATCCTGGAACAGAATGTACATCATCCAGTTCAAAATTACAGATTTCATTCGTATAACAGCAGCAGTAGTGACTAGTGACTTCTCTATTTCTGCTGAAACGTGCTTAGTCTGCATAGTCTGTCATTTCTCTTTCTTCTCCCTTATGCCTTACTCTTCTTCTTTTCCGACACAGGAGAAATTTGGGTCTAGTGCCCTCTACAGGACATCCTAAGAACTAATAAGACAACACATTAAACATACCGACAGACCAGCGTAGTTTATGGGGGTTACACAGTGAAGTCAGGACGACTGCAACTAGCTAGAGATGAGATGGCAGTCAACTCAACAAAGATTGTGATGTTTCAATATATTTTGTACAACATCATGTCTCTACACCCCATGGAAACAGGAAGCTATGAACAATAAGTTTCCAAAATACTTGTATCAAATGAAAACATTAAATAAACACAATATTGCCAAAAGTATTTGCTCATCCATCCAAATTGTTCAATTCTCTAACCCATAATATTGGTGGACAACATTCAGCATGCAGACTGGTTCTATAAACATTTGTAAAAGAATGGGTCTCTCCCAGTTTGGCAGAGACTTCCCATGTTCTAACATGATGGACAACAACTTGTGCAATATGTCCAGTCATTACGTTAATCTCTACTTGCTCTTCCCCAGTCAAACATCACTGGCATCGTTACAAAGTGGAAATGATTGGGTGTGACAGAAACTCAGCACAACATTTACTAAGCAGGTTCAGCCAATGAGGCGCGTTCACACTTTCAAACTTCATGCAGCCTTCAGATTTACTCAACAAGTCCAGTTCTATCCTGCAACTTTTGGATGAACTAAATCAAATATTAGACCCGATTCAAATAACTAGTTTGTATTTCCAGTCTTTGATGGAGCTGAATGACATGTTGATGAGGGAGTTCAGAGTAGAAATGCATCTAAACCTTGCAGGACAGCAGCTCTCAACTCCTGGACTTGGACCCCCGTGTCATGCAGCTTCATGGAATGGATTTCCATGCTGAGGCAAAAGACTCCAAGCTTTATGTCAAGTGGGAAAGCATTATAGCGTTGGGCTGTTTTCTTAGGGAAGACACTGAAGTTTACCTTGTGAAGGAAAATTGGGAAATACTTTCAACAAAACAGCGTATAATATGAATGCTGCAGTTGCATTTATTGTTTTGGACTTGTTGGTGAAATTTCTTAAAGAGGATAATTCCCTCATCAGTATATCTCAGGGTTGAATTTTTTTCAAACTATTTCAGTGATGAGTTTATTTAACCGCATCATTTATATATTTTTATTTTTATGACCAGAGGTGCCATTAAATTTGGAAGGGCGTTAGATTGGCTTATATTTTTATATTACAGGAAATCTATTACATGCGGTTTCTCTGTCTCTTTTCTGTTCCTCTCAGTAACTCCCCTTACCCCCCAAAAAATAACACAAATTTCAATGATGTTTATATATAGTAAAGGTAATAACTGTTTTATGGTCAAATTTTATAGGTTAAGTCCACAGAGTTTTCACAGCAGAATGACATCATTAATACAAAAAAGAGGGCTGGGCGTCCTGGGTGTGTAACTTTTTAAAAACAATATTACCAGATGCGTAATCCCCTAAAATTACACGGTGTACACAGCTTCTCAGCTTTTCATGAGCAGCATTAACTCAATCTGTCCTTCAGGGCTTCAGTGAAGCATTTTACTAAAAAAATAAAATAAAAAAAATATAAAATAAATTTTGACATGGGATCTTTAAACTCATTAATCTGTTGCAGGGTAATTTATCTCCAAATGCCATCAGAAAATGAAATAAGTGAGAAGAGAAAATTGTAATTTTTCACATAGATGCATGATAATCCTGCACATAATTGCCCAGCAATTGTGACTGACCACAGCAAAAGCAGGAACAAGTCTACTCTAAGCCATCAAATGATGTCAAATAGGTGGAAATCAAAAAAATAAATTGAGACGTGACCATTTGAATGTTGGAACTCTGGATTCTAAAATTCAGAAAAAAACTGATTTCAAAGTTTCTTCACAAACCTGCTTCTTTTCTCAGAAATTTGTTTGTTCTCTGCCAACTTGTTCTTACATTTGCTGTGGAAAATCACAATTTTCTCCTAAGAAAGCCAAAAACGAATTTCTTAAAATGAAACCTCAGATCTGACAGAGCAGAATAAATCCACAAAAATACAACTAACCTAATAATTATACACACAGGATGTATCATGAATGTCATTCAGGCATTTGGATAAAACTGTTACCTGCTGAGACAGGTTGGCTGAAAATGTGCAGTTCTACAAACATCAATGTAGAGAGAAAAGATTTTGTGGACTGCAGATTTCACAGTGAGACCAGTCAGTCTGGCTGCTGGGCTTTAAGAAATGAACCTTTATCGGTTTTTCTTTACCTGGTTGACAGAGCGTTTGATCTGCCTCCCACTGTTGCAGACCAAGTTGCAGAATAATCACCCGTTCTTCCTCTAAAACTCTTCCACCCAGTTCTCATCCTCATGGTGATCCGGATCTGCTTTTCTCATCTCTGCTCAGCTTCAGAGGATCTTTTGCTTTTATCTTCTCAGTGGATCATTCGGATCAGAGTGTGTGTGAGTGTGTCCCAAACTTGAAACAGACCCTTTAATATTTGAAACCTTCTCAGACGTGCATTGGATCAGTCAGATGCTTCCTCATCATTAGGCCTGCAGCCCCCCTCCAGAGGTCGGATTAAACCCGCTGTGGTAGAGTTGAGTCTCTAAAGTCAGATCAATGGTGTCCAGTGGAGAGGTGGGGATGTTACTGGTTACACAGGTGACAGTAAGGCACCGACAGCAGACTGTAAACACCCCACTTCTTGTTGACATCCATGAACTGCTCCAACTCAATCAGAGGAACAAACACCACAACTGTTTGCTCAGTCCAAGCCCTGAAAGGCTGAGACCAGCCAGGCCACCTGGCTGAAACATCGCTGTGAACCTGGACTAACCCTCCTGCTAACCTTGGCACCAGGGTCACAAGTGCAGCCCTAATTACGCTGCATTATTTGTGGAAGAGGCCGGTCCATCGGCACCCGAGTGCACGGCTTTGCTCATTTGTTCAGCAAATTTACTCTGACCCCCATCAACACCGACCAAGCCCCCTCCCCAACCCGTTTCTCCTGGTGAAGTCCAGATTCTGGAAGTAGCACGTGCATAATGAATATAATTGTGTTATAACCAATGTAATTGCTCAGGTGACACTGTTTTTTGTAACTGTCAAGTCAGTGAAGTGAGCTGAGGAGAAGTGTGACTGAAAGGAGCTTCAGCTGCTTTTTACTGACCATGAACCTTCAAATTAATGCCTGGTCCGAACACAGTCATGCATTTTTATTCCGTGCAAGTCTAGAGTCGTCTCTTATTGCTTTTTCTCCATGGTAACTCTAGTGGAGCTGCAGATATTCACGGCTGACGGGGGAGAATCTTTTAATATGATAAGAAGTCCTATTTTCAGTTTGATAGCCCACTCAGGTGGAGTGGGCTCCACCAGAAAAAAATTGGCAAATGTGGTTTCATCACAATTGATGTCATTGATAATATTTCAAATGTACCTTTTCCTAACATCCTGTAAAAGGCATTTATTTCTACATAACTTGGGTTGTATGCTGAAGTGTCTTTAACTGATACAATAAAACTTCAATACTTATACTTATATAAGACATAAGTACTGATGCTTATTATCGAGAAAACAAAACTGTTTGGTTCCTTTATGAAATCCATGATTTTTGTTTTGGCTGAAACAGACACATAGCTGTAAATCACGGCATCTTGTCTTCACGTACTTCTCCAGAGCGTAAAACCTCAGAGGGCTGCACTTCAAAGCCCCACAGCCATAACTTCACATGGCAGCGGAGCAGACTCAGGTATTGAGCTTACAGTTTTTGAGGAATGGGGGGGTTTAGCTGTGCCCTGTTTTCCTTCCACCTTCAGATATCAAAGCAAACTCTGACAGTGGGGGTCTCTGGCATCTCAGGCCCCCTTTCCACAGACGAGACAAAGTACTGCGCAACGAGCCTGCGTTGCATTAAACAAAGTCTAAATGTTTCAAGCTGCTACACACTCCCTGGTGAAACCTCTATGAAAGGGCCCCTAATGCGATTTCAGAAACACCTTGTCATCGGCCCCAGGGCAGCAGGATGGAGAGGTGTGGGTAAATGCATTAGCAGGTTCTCGGTGTTTCAGGTTGACTCTATGACTGCAGGTATATCTACGGTTTTATAACCGAACGCTTACCTCAAAAATAAGCCCAGGTATTTATTGGGAGTGAGGAATAGTCAGCTTAATTTATATAAAAGTTATTGTGCAATTTGTCACCATGGAGGTATTTTTACTGACTCTGTTTGGATCTTTGAGTCAGACCGCTTATTCTCACGTTCTGATAATAGGAAGTCAGATTTTACTCTTTTAAAAGTGTCTGGATCTGTTTTCTCCGTTTTTCAAGAGGTTTTTTGTTTAACATTTTTTCATTGGAATTTTTTCCCTCATTTTTTATTCGTCCTTTACTTGTTAATGCCTCACTTGCTAAGAACTATTAATTATTAAAACTATAGCTGCTTTTATTTTCTTTATTGAATAACGGCAGATAAAATTTAAATGAATGAAAATACAGTGAAATACAAAGTAAGAAATTGTTTCATGATATTGTGTGAAGCTTTCAGCTGGGATCTCAAAACTCTCATTGCTCCCATTTATGGAAAGTGAGGTAATGTTAGGAAACCATTAAGAACGAAGAACTTCTTTACTGAAATGTAGGTGCTGAGATAAACAAAACAACATTATTTTCCTTACCCTGCAATAAAGAAAAACCTACTATTTAACTCATATTGGCAAGACCAAATAGTTAAACCATTGCTATTTGTGATGTTCTCATCCTACAAATTACAAAATACTGTGATAAAATTTTAACTCTGTATCATTAGTCTCTAATGTTGAGTTTTTTTTACTTTGATTTTGTGCACAAACAGATGTTAGCTGGTTAGAACATCTCACTGGATTACAAACCTGGGAGGTTATTGGGGGAACAGTCAAAACCAAAAGCACAGCCTTGTGTAATCTTCAGATGAATACGCAGTGACAAACCTGTTACTTGGCCTCTGTTGGCAAACTCCCATCTCCAATCGCACAGCCTTATGTGGATTTATTGAAATAAACAAAATTATATGATTTTTGTGGAAAAAGTGCATATGAATCATTGTAAACCTAAAACAAAAAATGATACATCATACAATTTGCTGCTTCAGCTTTAGCTTTCTTAGTCCAAGTCAGTTTCTTATTAAAATATCTTGCACACCAAAGACCACACACAGAGCTCTTGACTCAAACGTCTGACTAATTTTAGCACCAACAAGGTGAAAAGTTAGAATCTAGTAAATGATCACCTGATGGATGATACGGGTCCTAAGTCATTTGTTTGCCAGATTTGTTTTTGTTAAACATAATTTTCAGCTTCTGGACATCATTTTCATTCCTCCAAATATCAGTGAGAAAATGAGTAGAAAAAGCAAATAGAATATAAACCCTGTGATGTGGAGTCACATGAGTCACAGTTTCACAATTTACTGGAAGTGAGCTGTGCGATAAACCAGACATACTGTGCAGTTTTTCCAATTTTGTTTTTTAAATATTGGCATCAATTCACTCCTTTCAAAATGGAACATTTTAGTGAACAGACAAATTAAATAGCATGTTATCTTTTCATTAACAATATGACAAACTTTCAGCCACTAATTAAAGTTGCTCAAATTAACTCTAACTCAGAGATAATATATTGAAAGATAAGCTTTCAGAAATTCAGTCCTGTTTGCTTTAAGAACAGCTCAGCTGTGTTCTTCAGAAGTTGGTACTGTCCTGTAAATGCTTTAAAACTTAAAGGAGCTTTAAAGTGGCCGTGCTGCTGTGTGGATAATAGATTATTATTCATAGAATAGAAACCAGCTGTGCTTCAGTTTACAGACCATCTTCAGTTCATCTTGAACACCAGGTGCAGGTGCAGTCACTCAATTTTCACAAGAATTCACTGAATTGTTTTTAATTATGTTCACGCTGAACAACACACTTAAGCTTTATTTATATGTAGTAGAATAACTCAAACTAAATGGTATTAGAAAGGAAAAAATATAAAACCACACTTGGCTCCAGCCCCCATGTCGCAGATACAGTTGCCAGTGTCTTTCTTTTCAGAATGACTCAAGTTCAGTCCGTCAGACTGAATGGAGAGCATCGCAGAGTGAGTAGCTTGTTGGACGTCTCCCTGGACTTTGACTGGGCCATTCTAACTCTAATTCTAAACCATTTCATTGCAGATCTGACTGTTTATGGTTGTTTTCTGCTGGAAGTTGAACACCAGTCTTAGGGTGGCCATTTATTGGTGGCCATTTATTGAATCATTTTTATCATGATAACAGTTTTGATTTATTGTTGTCTTGATAAATCCCAATTAGTGATGTTATAAAAACTGAGGGAATTATCAGAAATAATGTTTTTACTATTTTCTCGACGTCATTAATAATAATTAAATGTGAAAATATTAATAAATGTTGTTACTGTGTACAGCTTGGTGATATAAATCACACCGTTTTAAAGTAAATGGGATCCTGAAGAAGCAAATGTTATATGGGAATGTGTTTCAAAATCAATATTTGTGTTGCTATCAATGCTGTTCACAGTCATGTGGTTACCTACAGAAACGAAGTAATGACTAATTTACTAACAATTTTACTGTTATAATAATAGTATCACAAAATATTGTGATAAAGTCCTAATTCCACATCTCTTTTGTAGCATCCACAATGTTTTCTGTCAGGAATTGCATCTTTTTAGCTCCCTCCTTATTCCTACCAACAGCTTTATGGAATTCATAACTAATATTGAAAGACATTCCCACCAGAGTTGTGAATTTCAGCCCCATTAAATCAAACGGTTGACTCTTTTTACTAATCGTGTGATTTATGAAGGGTTTTATTTAAAGCTCTTAGATTAAATGGAAATAAATACAAATGCACTTGACTCTTTTCAGATTTTGCTTTTCATTCGAACCATGTGTGTTTTGTTTTACTTTACAGCTATGGATTATTTTGTGTTGGTCTACCACATCAAATCAAATCCCAATAAAATATTTGAAGCTCAACATAATTGTGACAAAATGTGAAAAAGCTTAAATATGAATCACTGGGAGACTAACATAAGACATATTGATGTAGGTGATGAGAAAGTGATGGTGAACTCTGTGCTTCAGTTTGTGGCAGATGCAAAAATACAAGCAGACGTGTGCTTTGGTTCTCCTCGTTAAAATCATCCGGGGTGAGCCGCACTCTGGCGGAGGTGGTGGAAGTCAAAGGTGACTGGTCCTGGCATCCTCAAGGACAGCAAAGCTCCTCCAACAAATCACACGTTAGTGTCAGATCAAAGCGTCTTATAAATCATCGCAGCTCCACACGTTTGGCCGGGTTTTACTCGTTCTGGTCCTTTTCCCTCGTTCCGTGCCAAACCTGTTTCTTGTCTCTCATCACCTCTCCGTCTCACTAGTCATCTCCCTTTTCTTGTCTTCGGGAGGCCGATGGCGGTGCGTGTAGCCAGGATGTGGTTCTGTGACAACGCGGAGGATGTAGAATCACAGAGGCTGTGCCCTCGACCCATGTGGAGCCCATTTCGGAGGTGTCAGACAAGACAGGAGTACGTCACCCTGCTCCGCTGAGTTACAGCCAAGGCTCATCTTTGATCTGCGAAGAAAGGCCATCCCTCTCTTTCTTCTGTCTCACCTCATTCTTCTGTGAATATTCTTCTTTTTATCTCCCACCATTCCTCTCAGAGGGGGGATTCTGGAGACAGAGATTCACTCCAAACTCCAAAAGAACATCATGTGAGATAAACATGAATCACTTCCCAGCATCCACAGGGGATTGAAGAAGATCTGGTGTCACAAATAACCAGCGCACAGACTTTGCTGAGGTGATCATGAAGACAAAGCCTGGGTCTCTGTTTTATAAAAAATCTATTATTATGAATAGATCAGAAACGGTCAAAGAATCATTTATATACAAGAATGTCATGAACAGGAAAGTGCTGAACTATCGGTGTCGATGTCCATGAAGCAAAGAGACTGTAAGACATTTGAGCCACATTTAGATGAATCAAACTAACTTCTACTCTGAAAGTCAAAGAAATCTCTCAAGTTTTAGATTTCAAATTTAAATGTGTGAGTTTGTGAAAGACAAAATTACAGAAGTAAGTTAACTTTATTAATTTTGTCTCCAAGAGTTGAATAAAAAAGGGTTTTGTAGTTAGCACTTAAAAAAACTGAGAGGAGACAAAGAGTGGAACTATTTCCCAGGTTTTTAAAATCTGAGGCTAAATTCTTGTTCACATCCAATGAAAAAGGAAGTTGCACTTACACTCAGCATCTTGTTCAGAGGTTTTCCTTCCAGTGGTTCTTGGTGCAGTGCCACCGCTGGTGAGGAGGGGAACAGGTTTTCAAAGGGATATTTTTGTTTGACACAGTGCAGTGTGAAAGTGAACCGCAACAGCAACAGTTGGAAAATGTAACAAATGTTGCAATTTTGCTTCCCAGTCAAACCGAGTCTACCAGACTATCAGGTGTGAAAACACCCTCAGGGTATGTAAGTTCCTGACGTTAAAGGAAGTAATAATTCTCCCAAACACCAAGTCTCTTTCTCTCTTTACTCTGGCTTTTAGCAAACAGACATAATGCTAATAATCCCCACTGTCCATAATGAAAAGCTTGCTGCTAGATACAGTGAAAATATTGCTGGCAGACCCACCCCCTTGTCATCGGTGTGTGTTTGTCAGCTTACCTCACAGATGCTGCACAGGATCACTCTGCTTTCTACAAAGTCAGGACCTTCTCCCCTGAGCGCAGAGGCCTCCTGCAGCTGAGCAGTGGAGCTGAAGATCAGAGGTCACAATCAGGGAAAGTGTGTCTGCGTGTGTGTGTGTGTGCGTGTGGTTGCGTGTGTGATTCCGAGAGTTCACATTCCTTCTTTCATGCTGCAAGTGTGCATAAACTTGAGCATTACTTTCCTCCTGGCACATGTGAAGCATTACAGTCTCCACCACCAGGCTGTATCCTGCAGATCGCCGCAGTCTGGATCACGGCTCCGGCGCTGCGTGAAAAACGCTGTGACAGTAAGTGGAGCCTGAAACGCAAAGCAGACCAGGCTTTTCCAGCATAAACAAGCGGGCGTTTCATGGGTTCAAACTGTGCTGCACAACAAGCAGGAGGTGATGGGTTTCCACCTCATTTGCAGCGGCCGAGCAGTTTCTCCTGGATGGGTAAAACAAACAACGCTGATCATGAAATCTGATCTTTTTCACATATTTTGTCAGTTTTGTTAAATGACTTCCGAACACAAGACAGTTCAACACAATTCTGACTAGTAATTCATTCATTTGCACGTAATAATCTTTCTTTAAGGAGAAACCAATGAAGTTCAACTCACGCATTACTTTTTCTTAGAAACATTTGTTGAACTCCTGTTTATGATTGTGATGGTAGGAAAAAGGGAAAACAAGCTTACAACGTAAAATTAACTTCTTTTTAGGTTCAGGCAAGCAGCTGTTTCCTTGTATCTGTGCCTTAACTCACCAAGATCAGAAATCATCTTACTTGAATATCATGTTCTCTTGTATTTCCAGTTTTGAAGAGTTACTTAAAGAAACAGGCCTCCATTGGAAAACAAGAGGTTTTCATTGAGTTATTAAAAGGTTAACAAAATGCTTTAGTTGAACAGGAGTGGTTCGTGACTTTTTTGTTCAAAACAATTTATTCTTAATGGTTTTTTTTTTCTTTTTTAACGAATGAATTCAAATCAAACACTTCAGTGGGACCATGCTCCTGCAGGAGGAGACATATTTATTAAGTCTTTTCACCTTCACGCCACTGAGCAAGTTAGGGTTCAAATCAAAACAGGTGCAGTCAGCTGATGTGATGAAACCTGGAGAACATGTGCTGAGATTCTTCAGATGTTCTAATGTAAGCCACCTGCGCGCTGCGGTTTTCCTGCGTGGACAAACGACGCAGGACGCGGGTGAAGGGAGAGTCTGGAAGCGTGGCGCGCACACCGGAGAGAGCGGGCTGCTTACTGAAAAAAAAATCCTCCATCCTGTTTCCCTTTATCGCTTTAGGATCTGTAAAAACCCGCACTTGAATGTTAAGCTGGCTGCTTTTCTCCAGAACCCGCGTAAATCGCTCTCCAAGGTGCGCAGCCTCCGGCTAAAACACACCGGCCTGGTACTCATGGAGGATTTTTGAATAAAATCTTATGAAGAAACTAGATGTAATAAAATGTTTAAAAAATGATTAATATTTATTTTATTTTTCAATAAATATCATTTTAGAAAGCAGAATAATTTAATTTGTCTCCTTTAATCCATTTTGGTTGATTGTGGGATGTAAAAAGAAAAAGAAAAAAAGATAAGTTCTGTTTTATTGCTGAGGACAAACAAATGAAATAAGAGCAGGAGGGTCTTTGTGACAGTGAATAATCTCCAGATACATAAAACCACCGCAGCCTCCTGCTCATCGGAGAGAGGCGCACCCAGGACTCACCCTCCGCCTCCGCCCACCAAACCCCTCCCCTTCCACCCTCAAAACTATTTAGCATCTGAAGTTGGGACAAAGTTTCCAAAAAACATTTTTTTTAGAACGAAAAAAATACTTTCTGCGAGAGCAGACGCGGGCCAGCCGCCAGAGTGAGCTCCGGCGGTGTTAGAAGAAGAGCATCTCGAAAAGTTCTTCTCCTTTCTAAGGATTTACATTTATCCTGTAACCACGGCTTCGAAGGTGGACACCGTTTTTTCCTCCCTGTCTCTACATTTCTTCAAGAAAGAAATGGAAGAGGGCTCCAGCTCCCCGGTCTCCCCTGTGGATAGTCTGGTGACGAGCGAGGAGGAGCCGGAGCGGCAGCAGAAGCGCTTCTCCAGGAAGAGGAGGCACAGCAAGAAGTCCGGAGAGGACAGCAGCGGCAGCGGGAGCAGCCCCGGTCCCGGGCCGGTGAAGCGGGGCAAGAAGCCCAGCCCGAGCAGCAGCCAGTCGTACGAGGAGCTGCAGAACCAGCGGGTCCTGGCGAACGTCCGGGAGCGCCAGCGGACTCAGTCTCTGAACGAGGCCTTCGCGTCTCTGCGCAAAATCATCCCCACGCTGCCGTCGGACAAACTGAGCAAGATCCAGACTCTGAAGCTGGCCTCCAGGTACATAGACTTCCTGTGCCAGGTGCTGCAGAGCGACGAGATGGACAGCAAGATGTCCAGCTGCAGCTACGTAGCGCACGAGAGACTCAGTTACGCGTTCTCGGTGTGGAGGATGGAGGGCGCCTGGTCCATGTCAGCATCCCACTAGCAGTCAGAGACAAACACAATGCCAAAGCGGTGGGTACCCTGAGACCTGCGAGCGTTCAGCTTATGGTTCCAAATGGAATCGTTTCTATCATCTTCATCCATATTTTTCACTAAAATATGCTCAGCCGCACGCATCCAGCTGACAGTAGATATTAAAGGAAAATTATGGAGTGGATTAAAAAACAACTTTAGGATTTGTTCCGATGAATCTCTGAGCCGCGAGAGTTTCTGATTAGGGTTTTGTAGATCCGGCCCGAGGCAGAATCGAGCTAAGCAGCAACTTAGGGCCTCCAACCCCCCCTGGGTCCCCAGCAGGTCTTCTCACACTCCGAAACACACACTGGTTTAAATTCACTCAGATTTTAAAAAAGCAGCTTATTGTTATGATTTTTAAAACAGTTTGATAGGTAGCTTACCGGTCATAATTTGATTTTGTGCACAGAGAGGTTGTAACTTCAGGTCACTTAAAGAGAAAATCTGCATTAAATTCATGAGGATTTGCAGAAAACTTAAAATAGCAAAAGGAAAATATTTCTTTAGTTAGTTCTAGTGGGTGTTTTTTATTGTATTTTATTTTTAATTACTTTTAATTAATTTATATTACCAGAAATTAAGAGGTTTGTAAAACATGAAAATGTTTTAAAATGACTGTGTTTCACTCAAAATGTATGAATATGCGGAACATGCAGCAAATTACTAAATACAAGAATGATGAATTTATAACACAAAATTAAAATTCTGTATAAAGTAATAAATAAATCTATTAATAAAAAAATATGACTGAAGCAAACAAACAGTAATGAAAATAATGAACAATTAATCATGTTCAGAGTTTTGATTTCATCAAAGAAATGAATAAATAGATATTCATCCTGTCAGTGCATGCTAAATACTCTATAAAGGGGGCTAATAAGCAGCTTAACATAAAATGTCACATAGTGTCTGCAGGTGGATTTGGATTTAATTATCTTCATTCAAACTTAACATCTCTGTGTATTTGACTTCTGTCACTTTAAAAACAAAAAATGCAGAGAAGAGGAAGCTAAGATTCATGCTCAGTGTTCATCGGTGGGAAATACGTTGA
Organism: Poecilia reticulata; assembly: GCF_904066995.2. NCBI lineage: Eukaryota > Metazoa > Chordata > Actinopteri > Cyprinodontiformes > Poeciliidae > Poecilia > Poecilia reticulata. The sequence goes on from NC_088831.1 coordinate 40,074,129, forward strand.
ACATGTTAGAAAAAACAGCAGTGATGTTCTTTCTGTAGGGTGTTTTTTATTTATTCTGAGAAAAAAGATGTTTTTAACAAACTTCTAAGATTTCAATAATAATAATGACAACAACAATAATACTAGCTTACTGTACTGGTTAAACTTGGCCTCAACCAGCAGGCCCAAGTTAGTAAGATAAATAACTTTAGCAGACTGATGTGACTGATGAACATTACTTAACTATAAGATAAATTGCTATCACAAACCATGAATATGAAATCAGTGGTTCTGTGGTGCTTGGTGGGTGAAGGACTTCCCCCCCAAAACCAAATTGTGCTCCAGGCCCCACACAACCTTTGACCGGCACTGGCATCCTGTAACGGTTCTGGCATCCTGTAACGGTTCTGGCATCCTGTAACGGTTCTGCATCTGAATGCTGCAGCTTCTGATCTTCAGGCGGAACAGAACCATCCCTGAGCATCCAGCTGGATGCTCGGGTCAGATGTCTAGATAGAGAAGGTGCTATGCGTCCCGTTTCCAACAGAAGATCACGTTAAACCTGAGACTTGTACTTCTCTTCTTGACATGGGTGATAAAGGGGAGGGAGGAGGACTGGAAATGCAGGAGTGCGCCGAGAAAGGAGCGCAGCAGCTGTGGTGCCATCACGGCTAATTTATATCCGCAATAGAGGCTTTTCCTGCGCGCAGACCGCAGGAATGGGCAGCTCGGCTGGACATGAAAAGTTCAAGCCGGTGCAAGATAATAAAAACAGAGGAACGCATTAACGAGCAGTCAGCCTGCGGTTACACAGGACTTTTTTAAATGTGGATTTGCAGCCTTGTTGCTTTATGTTCTGGTTGTTCCCTTTTAACCAAACTTAAACGTATCTGTTCGTTGCTGCAGTGACTTTTTAGGAAATGTTTTAATTGTCACACAAATAGCCGTTCATTATGGGTTTTAAGGTTGGTCATTATGTTCAGGCAAAAATAGCTGAACATATTTTAACCCATGTGAAGACTAAAAATTGGGTCTAAATAAAAACATTAGCTTTACAGACACATGGAGGCATCAGTTATGAACGTAGTTAGACCTTCCAGACCGAAGGGAAATAATCTAAAGGCCTTTTTACAACTGTTGCTCGTGTTAAGGTTGAAAAAGTGTCGCATGAGATGCGCAATAGGCTAAAATCACATGTGATGATCACATCTGATCCGATCCACGTGTAGATAAAATATATGTTGAAACCTGTCATTTAGTTAACCTTTCAAATCCAATAATAATATATATGTTTAAGTGAAACATAAGACCTTATTTTTCGTTAGTTTAATTTGTTGGATTCATGGAAAATGAAAGGAGTCAGGTTGTTCTGGTCAGAGGAAAGGCCTCTGAGCGCATTTGCATATTATTTGAGTGAGGCCATTAAAACCCCGCAGGAAGTGCTTTCTATTGTTTTAGGATTGTGCCTCAGGTGCCTTCTAATAAATATGCAGCTGGACCAGTCACATAAAAAAACAGCCCATATGGTTTTACTCAGTTCAGAGTCATAAGAGTCATAATTGATTCATTAAGGACTTCCCGCTTTCTCTCAGAATTCAGATTGTGTGTATTTCCGTGATTTGTGCGCCTTAATGAGAATTTCTCTGTTCTTTTTTTTTTTCTTTTTCTATTTCAGACTGTTTGCTTCCGAATGAGGCAAAAGAGATTATTGAAGAACTGATTGACCTCAGAGGCCGAGGATGGAGCAGAGGCGTGATGTGGCCCACGGAGTGTGTGCGTGCCTGCGTGAGTGTGTGTGGACGCAGATTCATCACACCGCGGAGGATAGAACTGTGCAAAGTGCGCAGCGGGCCAACACAGATCCGCCAGCTGTGCGCATTTACGGCCTGAACTCTCACTAAAACCTTCCTTAAAAAAAAAAGAAAAACTTAACAAAACATGGAGATTTATTTTGTTTTTCAAAGACTTTAAGCCAGATTATGAATTTATATATAGATATATGAAAGCATATTGTACATATTTGTGTAACTATATCCTGTAAAGGGACCAATGCAATTCGGAGTCTTTTCGCTGCATGGGGTTTATTCCGACGACTTCCTTCCAAGTTCCGTCCAGTTTCCACTGTTGTTTTTGCTTATTTATTAAACGGGTATTTTTTCTAAACAACAACAACAACAACAAAAAATGTACTTCTGTGTTTTTTTTTCACATATACTTAAAAACCCATTAAAATGTTCGGTTTAATAAGTTTGAATAACAAAGTAGAACTGGCTCTCGTTGAAGGGATTTTTCCCTCTGTGTGTTGGGTGTGAGAAGTTGCCCTTTCCCCTCCCCTCTGCGCTTGTTATGGAAAGAAAACCCCGCTTAAAAAAAATAAAAAATAAAAAAGAAAGAAAGAAAAACAGAACCCATAAAGATCCAGCTTCATTAAGAGCGCAGGAAATAAAGTTCAGCCACATAAAGTGTTTGTGCGCTTTTAAAACCAGGCAATCAGTGTTTAAACTGCGACTCCTTCGACCGCAGATAAGGACAATAACTCCGCCTAAGGTTTTTTTTTTTTTAAAAAAAGAAAAATAAATAAAAGACCTCAAAATTACGACTGAATAAATTCTTTTGAGTTCAGCTGTTTACATCCAGCTTTCCCAGACGTGGTTCTAGATGCAATCTGAGCGTAAAACAGGAGCTCATTGTGAGCGACGGGCTGCTGCTTTCAGGGACTGTCGGAGCTAAGAGACGCTCTGGGACTGAAGCAAAAATAAAACTCCTATCTCACACACACTGAAACTGTAGTATGAGATCATTTGGGAATTAAATACATTAATAATGCTGCTTTGATATCATTTATTGTCCAGCTGGGACCAAAATGTGTTTTAGCCCCAGAGTGGAAACACCAAACTTTTTCCACCTGCTGCTTTCGTGAGAATGCTGATGTCCAACAAAGCTTAAATAATTTACATTTTCCAAGACCTACACATTAAACTGATTTATTATCTTTTGACAGCGGCATGCCAAACTACTGCTGTAAAATATAGAAATATATTCTGCAGGTTTGACAATTTTAGCTGCTTTAAATGCATTTTGTTTTCCCCCAAATGCAACTCCATAAGCAAGCTGGGGTTCAAAGTGGTTCTGTACAACAACTTAGCTCTCTTGGCAGATCAGCAGCATCTGACATGTTATTCATATCAGCTGCTGGTCAAAACGGCAACATTTAGAGTCCAAATCTCTCTTGCGATGTCAGACTCTGTCCTTCAGCTTTCAGATGTTTGAACATTTCCGCTCAGTTCAGTTCAGTCTATGCAGCAGCGCCAAGTCACAACAGATGTCACCTCAGGGGAGTTCGCCAACAGGTCCAGTTCACCTCCAGTTAACCAGTGCAGCTGAAACCATTCCAATGCTCGTCATTCAGACCCAATAGGATGCAGTGAAACTGAATCCTGCTGATGAGAACCAAAATCAGTTCATCTCCAAGGAGCAGATGGAAACAGTAAACGATTCCTTAACGTATCCCATATTTAGAAACATAAATATATATCAAAGCATATTTATGTAAAGATGATATGGAACCATGTCCAGTGATAATAATGACGAATACTTGCTGAGATAAGCCGCGTGTTGCACAGAGCAGAGGGATGTTGTGCTCCTGCACTCTGCAGTCAGTCAGTCACTCAGTCATTTGGGAGCATTTCTGGCTGCACAGCCTCACAGCTGAAAAGACTCCAGTGCTGCTCCAGCACACCTGAATTTATTTGCTTGCGATGAGACTTTTTGCAGCTTTCCTCTGTTAATGGTCAGTCAGCTCATTTAAACTTTAGTATGTCCTAGGACTGGAGTCCGACATTCTTGCTTTATTATTTCGAAACTCGGTCTGAAATGCAGTGCTACTCTGATTTATTGTCCGATTTCTTTTTATTTGCATTGCAGATTGTCATGGTAACGGGGGCCTTCTTCAGTTCTTGGGCCCCTCATTGGCCATATGTGCCCTAAAGTCACGTTATTTACAAATTTATCAATGATGTATTTGAGCGTGAAGGAGCAGGGGTTTCCAAGTGTCCATATATTATGCATGAAGATGTGGTCAAGCTCTTTCACTTCAAAAAAAAAAGAAGGGATTTCCTCAGAAATAGGAAGTGATTTCTTTTTTTCTGCATTTCCTACTACAGTTGAAGCTGGAAGAAGAATAAAATATTATCAATGAAATCATTCACAATAGCTCGTTAAAGACGAACAGATGCAACAGTGTGCAGTCACTCTCAGCTTGGTGGTCTCTGACGCTGCCAGGCAGCCCTTCCTACCAAGGCCGGCTTCATCCGTAGGAGCCCGTTTGATACCTGCTCATTATCCCGGGCCCGCACAGCTGAGCGGCTCAGAATCACCCTGGGGCCAGTGCTCCAGTGGTGCGGGAGATCCAGATGTTTCCCGTAAAATCAGACGGAAAAAGCTACAAAACTTTAATTTGCAGTAAAAACGGGGGAATAAAGTAAAGGTTTACGCTCTGTGTGTCACCGATGGTACTCTGTGTTCGTTTGGTTGAGTGAAAAAACCCCCCCAAAGGTTAACCTTCCACCACTTTGGAGGGTGATGCGAGCCTGAGGAAACGTCGTTAGTGTGCCGTGCTGGCAGAGCCCAGAGTCAGCTGTGCTGGCTGCGATTGCTTCAGCACACAGAGCCGAGACACGCAGGCTTCAGGTTGACCCGAAGTGTCGAGCTCCTCGTTACTTTCCTTTCTTGTTTGTTCTGGGAGGATCATGTTTTCAAGAATCTATGACTACAAATGCCACAATCATAAAAAAAAAAAGATTGAGGAGAAATAGACAGTGTGTTCTTACCTGGAGCTTAAAAGGTGCATTTCAGAGAGATAGAGTTTATTTTTCAGAATTTTAAAGCCTTCCATAATTTACTGTCCTGGGATTTACAGGGAACTCTTCTAGAACCTGTAGGTACTTCCTCAGAACCTACAGGCTCCTTTTCTCAATTTTACAGCAGTTGCTTTAGAGTTTGCTTATTTTTAGTTGCAGATTTCTTTCCAAAACTTACAGGGTTTCTTTAAACAGCTTCTGGAACTTACTGGGTTCTTTCTGCAACTGACAATGTCATTTTCTGAGGTCTATCTACAGGAAGCTCTTCTGGATTTTACTAGCTTCTTTCTGGAGCATGATAGATACTCAATAATATCATGCCAAAAAAGATAAAGAGTTGCAAAGGCCTCAGAGGAATCTGTAGTTGGATGGAGGTTTTTAACAGAATTTGATTGTTACGCTTTTGATTTGTTAGTACGTTTCTCTTACTTTTCTCACGACCCTGTGTGGATTTTAGGCAATCCAAAATAAATTCAATTTTTGTTTTTTAGACCCCTAGAACTATTATCCTGTCAGATTTATGGAAGAGATGTTGGTGTTGTGCAATTACTCTTTAAGTTCTTTGGAGGGACAGCTGAACGTTCAGCTGTCCCTTTACAAACTAAAGGAATCATGGGAAAATATGAATTGGAATAAGAAAAAATGCACAAAATAAAACACAGCAAATCACCTATAGAGCATGATGGTGGAAGAGTGATGGCATGGGTTCGTTTTCAAACAGGACTGGAGCGTCTTTCACCTGCAAAAGCAATCTAGTACTCCTGTATTTACAGTCAAATGTGGACCTGTCAAACAAAGTAGGCCATCAACAAGATAATAACCCAAACAAACCAACAATTTATAGTAGAAAATCTTTAAAATAAAATAAGATGTTGGGGAGTCCTAGTCAAAGCTCAAACCTCAAACTTTAAGAGAGCTGCTGATAAATAAATGCTGCAAATATTACTTAGCATTAATCCAGGTAAATGAACAAGTCTCACACTGATTGTGGATCTTTTTGATTCCCCATTATTCTCATTATTCATGCAAACATTCTTGTTGATGAACTGAAATGCTGAGAAAGTGACAAAAAAAATGCAAGAAACTGAGAGAGAATCGGAACGACATTTACCCTCCGCTCGCGCAGAGAGCTGATCTATATCTTTATGCTTTCCCAAGAGAACATCTGCTATTTTCACATCACCCCCTCCTTTTGAAGCTGACTCTATGAAATCACTGGATGCTGTAATACAAAGTCATCCTTTCATCTTAAGGCCTCATCTGGGGATTCTTTAGGCGACTGGGTCGGATTATATAGCTGTAAAGAATGTGAATGAAGAGAGCAATATTTCTTTTTCTATCTGAGTGACACATAACGATGTGTATTCCTAATATCTCTGAACGAGGCTGCCTTTTATTATTTGGGAGATAGTAGAAAAGCAAAACCCTTTATCTGCTTCAGTAATTAATAAATGAATCACTTTAATGTTTTCTGTTGAATCAAAGACCAAAACTGACATGACCACATGTCAGCGCGCACAAACAGAGAGCATGTGGCTTACGCTGCAGTGATGTGACCCAAGAAATAAATGCAGCTGGAGAGAAGGGATCAAATGAGGGAAGGACAGCTGGAAAACGTTTACGACTCAAAACCTTTCCAGGTCTCCACTGTTTGACAGGAGAACAACACAGAATATACAAGAAATCTGACTAACCTGTGGTCAGTCTCTCACATGCATGCAGTGTTTGGATGATTCTGTGGGACAAATCCCACTCTGATGCAAAAGTTAGAGGTAGAATAAAAGAAAATGCAAGCAAGTGTATTTGCCACTAGTGAGGCAGAACTTTAGCCCAGGTGGGGGCATAAGGGAGGGCGTCTGTTTGTAAAGTAACAGCCTGACTTTCCCTTCGTCTTCCGCTGCAGGTCATTAACACAAGTGATGACTGCAGGGGTCACCAGAGGTTCCAAGGTCACGTCGGTCCAGGGATCTGAAGGCTTCACCTCCCTCGTGGGAGAAAGGAGCGGGGCAGATTCAGGTAGCTGCTGAATTATTGATCCAGCAGATGGGCAGAGCTGCCAGAATCAGATCGAATGTAAAGGGTTGACCCAGCTGGGCGGTTCAGCCAAAGTCGGAAGGAAGTTTCTGGTTCCAGGCTTCTACTGAAAGCCCCCTAGTGGTAGAGATTGGAACATGCAGCATTCAGACTAGATCTTTAATGACACTGAAAATACTCTGACATTTGAAAGTGGTGCAGGATGTGATTAATTGATAGAAGGTGTGAATGTTCATACTTACCTTTTTCATCTTTTACATTTGTAAGGAGCTGAGGTTCACCGTCTTTCAGTGTCCATGAGATGAGGGTTAGGGTTAGCATCAAAAGGGCAAGAGAGAAAACAAAACATCAAATGCTTTCCTATTAAAAGCAACATATGAACATTTCACACCCACCTAAGTTTCCTTTGTACTTTTACAAAAGTCAGGCTGTCTATTAGGTATTTTTTAATTTTTTTTAAATTTTACTCATTTCCAGTACAACACGCGGCTATGAGAGCATTAATCAAACTGCTGAACAAAAGAAAAGTGTAACAGAGAAGCACCAACAAAAAAGCCAGAATTTCTGGTGTTGTATAAAAATGCATTTCAAAAAGTTTACATGCCTAAAAAAATCTACATCAAAAACTTCAATGTATTTTTGTTTTAAGTGAGAGAGTAACACAACATAGCGCATAACTGAAGTGGAAGTTGTTTTTTATCCAAATAAAAAAAAATCTAAAAAGTGTGGCTTGCATTTGCTTCCCTTAACATTGAAATTTCTCTGCCTGCTTTCCACATGTACAGCTGGACAATTTTACTACTTGTTTGCAAAATAGCTCAAGCTCAGCTGGTCTGAAGGAACATTCATTTTTCAAGTCTGTCCACAAAGTTTTAAACAGATTCAGATTTGAACTTATCCTGCTGGAAAGTCGACCTTCATCCCTGTCTGAAGACTTAGCAGCCTTTAGCAGGTTTTCTTCCATAATTTCCCTGCATTTAGCTCCTTAACTTTTTGAACAACTCCGGCTTCCTTGTTCCTTCTGAAGAACGACATCCCCCCTGCATGATGCTCCCACCACCATCTTGTTTTCTGCCACACACTGTTTTTGTATGTCGGCCAGAAAGTTTGATTCAGGGCAGCTTCTTCTACATGTCCCCTGGTGGCAGATTGTAAATGTTACTTTTTATGACAGTCAGTCAATAAAGGCCAGATGTGTGGTGTGCACAACTAACCCAATTCAATCTAGTTTATTTAAAAAGCACATTCAAAAACAACAAATGGTTCCCCAAAGTGCTGCACGTCCAGAGAAGAAGTAAAAATAGCCAAAGTCAAAACAGACACAAACCCTGTTAAGCAACTCATACAAAAGAACAATGCCAGGAAAAAAAAAAGATGATTCTTCCAGCAAAGTTAAAAAAAGCGTTGGGAAGCGCCAGTCTGACTGCAAAAACCCAAACACCTCTGGGTGAAGGCCTGAGTAACCCCAGAAAATAATGTTACAGTCAAGGTGGGAAACCTGGTTTGACAAAATGATCTTGATTTTGGCCACTGGAAGCTGGAAAAAAAACTTTTTACTAGAGAGTATCTTAGGTTGCTGTGTGAAATCACCCCTAGATTGGTGACTAAAACCTAACAGTACTCAGTTATTAGTACTATTAGTTACTTATAACTCACAGTACAAGTATTTGTTGTACATATTCTTCCACTTACATGGATCTTTGTGCTTCCAAGAGTCAAGATGAGCCTCATTTATGCTCTTGGTTTGTCTGTTCGGGTCTAAAGCCACGTCTTGTTAGGTTTTACAGTTGTTCATTATCTTTTCCCTTACAGCCGACTGAGTTACGGTCAGGTACTGGACTAAATGAAAGTAAGAAAGCCGTCAGTCATTGAAGGAACCAAGATTAAAATGGAGTGGAAGTGGAAGGTGAATATGAAGGAATAGTGGATGTGTGAAGACTTTCCACAGCAGAGTAGATGTTAAATCAAACTGCAGACTGAACACCCACAGCAGCAGGATGAGGAAGCTTAGCCCAGCTGACTGCTACTGAGCATCAAACGTTCAAGTTGGACTGGAGGAAAAGCAGTGAAGTCTCCCACTGAGCCAGAATCAGGACAAAAAATTTAAAAATGGCTAAAATTTGTTCTTACTTGAGTCCAACTTTGTGTTGAAAATTAAAATCCAACAGTTTTTATTCGCTTGTTGACCGACTCCTCTAGAAAAATCTCTCCTTGAAAGAATCTGTTTACTAGTGTTGATGATCCAAATTTGATCCTAATAACTCTTCTATAATTACTTTGGCTTGTCATTCACGCAGCTGGCCGAAGCCCCACAGGCCCTTTAGGGATTTACTCCAACCTGCAATTAAGACGTGTGGTGATGAGCACATCTGGGGGATCGAGGCCTTTTCCCTGAGCCCGAGCGGCCGGGTAATAACAGAGCTAACTGATAGCGACTGACGCTGCAGGAGGATGAGCAGCGCCGCCACAAACCATAATGTCACTGCGGTCAGAGCAGAGATAAAATAGATATGCCTTTTTGTTGTGGGGAATGAGGCAGCCATCTTTTGCCTGTTGAATTTCCAACCAAGAAGGCTCCATCTCTTCTCTGACCCGAGCTAACTGGGGGAGTCTGTGGTGGGCAGTCTGTGTGTCACCTCGCTGTCGTTGGAGCATCTGCAGCCACAGAGGAACCATAAAAAGAGCGCATACCTAGCTTTACTGTCCCCAGAGCTCTGCAGACTCTCCCGGACGGTAAATATTATCCCTAAGGTCTCCAATTTAACCTTTTTCACCCGAGGACCTCGAGACGTGCCCTTCCTCGTTTGCCTTCGCCGGTGTCTCAAATCTTCATGATTTACGGAGATTGTGACAAAGCAACCAAAAGTCAGCGGCGGCCTTATTTACACGGTTACGCACCAAATTCAGCGTTTGACTGAAAGCTGAGGAATGTGTTTATTTGAGGGGAAGGAGGGCTGGATTGGTTTTGTTTGCTTTTCGGCTGTTGTCTCAGCGTCAGCTCCGCCACCAACAGGGGTTCACTGCTGTTTATTTGGACACCAGCTCTGACCTCTGACCTCTCCAAATGTGGGGCTGATCCTGCTCACAGCTACTGTGTTGCCAATAATTCTTCCTGGTGGCGAATTTTATATGTAAACAACGGTTTATAGGTCTCACAGGGGGAAGTAGTTTTATACAATGAGTTAAAACTCAAAAACTACATTTCTTCTCATCAAGCTTCAGATAAAAATAAGTTGGGGTGTTTTCACAACTGATAATCAGGTTGACTTGGTTTGATTGGGGACTAAAATTGTAATATTTGCTACATTTTCAGCTGTTCAGCTCCTCACCTCTGGTGGCGCTACACCAAGAACCACTAAAGGAAACGACACAAAAAGTTGTGTAGGCAGGAGGTTGGACTTCCATCACTTCCCTTCACCTTGGTGAAAATAATCTTTTAAGTTCCCTTCCTACCTAAAAGTTTCTCTATAGGGTGATTTTGCTGTAGCGGAAATAATCTTTGCTTTAAGATTTGTCATCTCTTAAAGCATCTAAGCTTTTTGCGTTGGAGAAATTAAATCTGTTTACTATGAATTCACATGAGGACAATAGTTGGGAGGAGAACTTGAAAGAGAGTAATAAACAGAGAAGTGAAGCATATTCATCCAGAACCTCAAATATAAATAATGTAATTCATTTACAGTTTCAGAACAAATTTGCATTTTTTTAAACAAACCTGTGAATATAGGAAGCCATTTGATCCCAATGTGAAAACTGAAAAGAATGCAAAAAAGGTCAAGAAAACAAATGTCAAGGATGGACTTGAGGACAGTTTAACGGCTACGCAAAAAAAAATAAAAATAAATAAATACAACAATGCAAAGAAGAGTGGGTCACAATTCATCTAAGAGATGTAATAGTTTGCTCACCAGTTTTTAAAAGTGCTGGATGTCAGTTGTTGCTGCCAATAGACGTTTGGGGGGCAAATTGCTTTTTATAGAAGGCCAGGTTGGTTTCAAGTGGTTTCTCTTGGATTTGAGGTGCTGGTGGTCTTTGTTGGCAGTAATCAGGTGGGAAATAGACAGAAAGGGAGGAGGGATTTTTTTCTTTCAAAGAATTTTCTATTCACTAAGGTTATCTTTGACATCTGAAAAATGTAAATGTGAGAGTAAGAGATGAACGTTCCTCAGGATGTTCACATTTTAAACATAACTATCACTGAAAGAAAAAGACACACACGATGCAGTCTGGTTTTTTGTCCAAAAAGAATACTTTTATATTATACATGTCAAAGACAATTTTTTAAAGGTTTTCCCAGAAAAAAATTACTATTTCTGTAACAACGGCAGAACAAGTCAAAAACATAACCAATAATAATAATAATAAAAAAAACAAAGAGTATGCATTTTATACATATGTAAACCTGGAACAGCTTGTTTTTGAAGCACAGTGGTCATGTACAGAAAACTGGATTTTTGTTTTGTTTCTTAGTGGAATGGACGACGGTAAGAAGGAGCTTTAAAAAAGTCCAGATGTGACAAAGACCCTAATCATCACCAAAGTGCACTAAAAAGGATAAAAATGTCCTTTGAATGTCACATCTGACCCAGATTTATAACAAAGCCTCCTTCTGTTGCTGCGGTTTACAAAGCGCCCCACCGGAACAGCTTCTACATAAATACAATCAAATCTAAGGTTAGATACTGACTACAACTCCAGGTGTGATGACTCCATATGCTACAGGTAAAAAGCACCCAAAGTCCACCTGAACGTGAAGTAAAAGCGATCAGACAGTTTGGATACAGTGAAAGTACTAATGTCCTTCAGTGCTGGTATGTGACCCGGGACGGACGGACGGACATGCAGACAAACATCATGCAGAGAGAAAAGAAGAATGGAGTGAAGCTCGGTGAGACCAAGCGAATGAACTCTCAGGTCTCTGAGCTGCTAGAGTCAAAATAAAAGCAGGTCAACCTCTGGATAAATGGTCACTCTAATAAAAAAGGAATGTGTTTTTTTTCTCCTTCTCTTTTCGGTAACTGGACATTGTTTTTAAGACTAACTGTGAAGACAGACGGCGCTAGTTTTGGCTGCGTTCGAGAAACCAAAACATAAAGCAGCAGGAAAGCCACGGGAGTTCTGGGAAGGTTCTCCTCCAGTGAGTCAACGCGTGCAGAGACGGCCTGGGATCCAGCGTTGAGGTCACATTCACCTCAGCCCGACCTCGGCCACCTCTGTATACATTCGATATGCACTCGATAAGCAGGCCCAGAGCTACCCAAGAGCTCACAACAGTGTGTGTTTTGATTAGAAAACGGGAATGTAAAGAGACGTATAAAAACTGATGTCAGCCAACGTCCTGCTGCAAAGGTCCTCTCAGATCCGCTTCTAGTTTATAAAAAGCTATTTACATTTAAACTGTCATTTAACTATATGTGTAGCTTTTAATTTCCCGAATCAGACATGATTCAAGGCCCTGGAGATCAAATACATTCAGCAAAAAAATAAAAAATAGAGAAGTTGTGCTGAAATGTTGCTAATCAGCAGATATTATCCCAAGGTAATACGTTTGTAAAAAATTATATCTGACAGTTAATTTTTTTGGTTTTTGCTAGTTAAGACAAAAAATATTCTGCTTTGGTCTTTCAGACCGGAGAGCTATAAATCCAACCAAAGGAAATCAATGCCTGCAAAATCAGCATAAGTCATTTAAAAAGTATTCTGGTAAGAAAAGAAAACTTATTACAAAGAATCACTGAATCACACAGGAGGACAAATTTACCCTTCAGTCTTCAGGATGACACTATAAACCTTAAAGGGTCAGTTCAGAGTTTTGTCATTGGGGTTCTGTGGACAGTTTATGAGCAGTTAGTGTCTGTCCTACAGCAGACGGCTCTCTCAAGTACCTCAGTTTAAGTGATAAAAAGATTCCAACCATACAGATGAGTCTACAGCTAAGTCAACAAGAAAGTCGATTTGTGCCATCAAAAAAAAACAAACAAACTAGTGGCTCTAAAAAGTGTCAATTAGGTTTTTGTATCCCAACAAAATGAAGCAATTATCATTTTCAACATTTGTCTACCTTTAATTTGCGATATGTCCTGATCAGTTTCACTGTAGACAAACCAACAAATCTATCAGGGTGAAAACAACATAGTTACATTAATGTGCATATCTAATACTTTCCGAACCTCTTATTAATTTACTTTCAGGATTCTGTGTTCTTGAGTTCCCAACAATTATAAATAATCTGATGAATTTGAAATAAAGCTCAGATGTCTTGGTGAGATATTTCTGAGTTGCTTAAATGTTCTGCAATCAAAATGGCCTAATTCTTTTACAAAGGTATCAGTCAGGAGCAGAGCAAAAAAAAGAAAAATTCACTGCATTTTGAATATATATTTAAAATGCAGAAGTAAAACTGCTCACAAACACCAACAGTGTCATTGTAGAAGCTGAGGGAATTTCCATGAATTCATTTTATCTTAAATAAAACATCCAAACCTGATTAAAACCTCTGAATCTAGTGGCAAACATGAGCTGCAATGTGTTTGGCACAAAAATATAATCACCAAAATAACACCATATCTTCAATGAGACATGGCGGCAGCATCATGATGTGGGATAACTATTCCTCACATAAAACTGAGGCTTTTATCAAAGTGGATGAAGGAATGAACGACTTTAAATACCAAAATGTTCAGGTGTCAACTCAACAGCTGAAGAGGGATTTTACTTTCAAACACAAACTAAAATAAGGAAAATTTGGTTTGTGCAGAAGAGGAATAAATTGGAATGATCTAATTTATAGGTGAGCTCATTTCTACAGGTAATTTCCCCCCCAATATATATTATTTTATCTTATATTTTCAGATTGTACATCATATTAAAGTTGGAATATGTTTTTAAAAGGCTCACCAAAGTGCTGGCGCTATAAGAGCTGTTTCCACTTTTTAGACTGACTTCATTTTACAAACATAAAAGTTAAAATCTGAGCACAGTCTCCTGCAGGTAAGACTGAGTGCTCATACGTATAAAAAAAAACTAATGCTTAGAAAAACAAGAGGAAAAATACGGGCCAAAAAAAAAAAATCTAAATTCTGATAATTTCAGCATGGTAAATTGAAATCCTACAACTACAGCCAAACATACAGCATCAGAAACATGGAATGGTACAGACATGTGCATGAATATGTGAGGCATACTGTAACAGTGTTTGTGGTACCCATCAGATAAATAAAAGCGCTAAATCATCACTTGTGAAAGACGAGAAAAACCGACAGAAAACGCTGCTAGAAACGTCAACAGTGACCAAGGACAGCCAAGGTGCTTCAGTAACAACGTTAAAACGGGTCGGCTGCACATACGACCGATAGAAACCATCAGTGTTGTTTTTTTAAACAAGATCAAAGTGTTCAGTATGTATAGATATATAATATACTTTCTTTTATATATAAATCTACTATAAACAGACAGTAAATACACAATTATCCATCATTTTACAAAGTAGAAACATTTGTATCCCGACGTTCCCACCCCCCCAAAAACCCATAAACGTTTTCATACAACGTCCACTACAAAACAGTTTGAACCTTCACCTGTTGTGAAGTATGTCAGCTTTACAAAGTAACAGAGAGAAACTGTGAATAATGAGCACAAAAAGTCATCAAAGGTCACAGAAGAGCAACAAAACCAGTGAGATTGTTGATGTTTGTGGCAGGAATCCTCAGCTGATCAACCAGAGTTAGAAAAACTAAAAAATGACAGAAGCTAGGTTTTCCAAAAGATAGGAGAAAAAAAAAGATGGATGATTAAAAACTGATACAGAGAAGTTGAACCAAGCATGGTGTTTGAAATTAGAAGGTGTAAAGTCATTTAAAAATATTTCCATATTTATGATCCTAAAACTAAACATAATCCCGGATTTCAAACGTTTCTGCTGTAGTGGTCGATTTTATTCTCTATCTGCAGATTGCAACCAGCAGATTAAGTGAAGGAGAACTTTCCCCCCCCCCATCACTTTTAAACAAGACAACATTTTGGCCTTAAAGTGGTGTTCAGTCTACAGCTTCTTACCATTTGAGAAAATATTGAAGCAACTAAAGCCATGAATCCCAGTTTACCTGTTTGTAACATCGTTTTACCACATGGTGTTGCTTTATAGAGGTGTGAAAAAATGAAACATAAAATCTAAACCAATTAATATTTAAACAGGCTTAATAATGAGCAGTCACAACTGGTGTGCACTGCTTCATCTTGATGATGAAAAACTTGTGTTTCAGTGTATATGAACAGACTGAGATGTTCACCAACCTGCTACACGGCACCTGACATTTGGAGAGCAGATGTGCTTCTAACAAGGACCTAAAGATGTTAAAGCAGCTGCAGGAGGAACGGCGGCTCCAGATCAGCCCTCTGAAAATCCCAGGTGGGACGGTAAAAACAAATTGGCCCAGTCGAGAGTAATTACACTCCTCGATAATCTTTAAAAAGTGACACAAATTCTACCGTAGAAACTGTCACTGCCGGTCTGCGTGTGGGAAACAGCAGAAGCTACACAATTTTGGCTTCAGTATTGTCTAATAAAGAAGATTTTAGATTTTATGGTCCAAAAAAAAAAAAAAAGAAAAAAAGACATTTCAGTCTCTCCTTTTAAGTCTTCTTACACTCATCCCTTACTTCTGGGTGAGGACTATCTTCGAATGTAACAAAGGGAGAGAAAAAAGCAGAAACGGAGGGACAGACAGTAGAGTAATAAAGGTCATCATGCCAACGTCCTGGAGTCTATGTGCCGGAAACATGCAGGCACCTCATGTCTTGCCAGGACAGAAACTTCGGAGAAGATTCCTTGATCCAAAATCCATTCGTAAGGCAAAGCTCTTTATGAGGAGCTCAACAGAAAATCCACTGATTAAAAAACAAAACAAAACGAAAAAAAAAAAAAGGCACAAACATCTGATACCCTCTGAATCCTGGAATCTTCTGTAACTTTACCTCGGAAAAATGCAGGATATTCAACACACCGATACCTTGAAAAAGCAGGAGTCCATCCTTTAGTGCAGAGTCACATTTACAACAGCTAAGGTGGTTTTGAGAAATCACAAAAAAAACAAAAACAAATAAACATGAGAAGTAGACGACTGCTGTAGGTCTGGTACGGTTCAGACTGGCAGTCAAAATATACAAGTTTAGTGTTTTTAAAAAGCACTGGAGGCTGTCGCTGTTGAATATCTGGCTCTTGTGTCCAACACGGTTAATGCTGCCGCCCTGTGTGCAACTAACTGGTGGTGGAAGCTCATCTTCCGCCGTCTGGTTCCTCTGCAAGAGCCACTTTTGTCAGTTCCTGGTTTCGTCCCAGAGAGAAAAAGGTCTGATCGTTTCCAACGACGGTGAGACAAAGGAATCTACGAGGGATCCAGGATGAGGACCGATTCAGCGCTGAACTCCGGTCTTAGTGGTCGAAGGATAACCATGTTTGTTTCTTTTACATGGGAGCTTCCTCTTCCATCGGCTCCTCTTCAGCCCTTAGAGAGAAAACAATGTTACACACAGCGTTGCCACATTCTGTGAACTTATAATCTTTCATATTAAGGTCATATTTCAGGCATGTTTTGTAGTTTTACAGTATTATTATTTTCTTAATTTTAAGACATAAAGACCTTAAGTCTTATCAGTTTATTTTGAGATGAGATCATTTGTTTTATTTTCAGGCCGTTATTTCATGTATTCATTTCTCTGGCCGTGTTAACCAGAGAACATTTGACCTTAAGCTCATTTTAAAACAATTACATCTCTTTATCCAGAGCTTTAAACATTATCTAATACAAATAAGTTGTATGTATTTGCAGAAAGCAAACACATAATAACGAACTGTGTTTTAGTGAAATATATAAATACAATCGCAACTATTTCTTTACAAACACAGGAACTGGGGTCTCAGACCACCGTACAGCGTCACACCACAGACCTTTTTCCGATGTGCTTGTTGGCGACAGACAGTGAAGCCATGGCTGAAACGGTTTCAGCTTCCTCCACGTCACGCTGCAGCGCTTCATTCAACGACCAGCCGAGGGTGGAGGCAGAGCGCTGCAGAGAGCGCCAATATTTACCTGCAACAAACATAAATAAAAACGGGATGCAAAAGCTGAACATCTAGAAGAGATCTGCAGAACATGAGCATGAGTTTAAGAAATTAAAAGGTTTTGGATGTGAAGTGCATTGTCTACAGATTTGAAAAACCTGTAAAAAATGAATGTTCCCCTTTTGGCATTTTTTTGTGCCAAAGGGACAAAATCGTTTATTTCATTGTTTTATATTAAGTGAATATTTTTTTTTACATTTTTTAAATCTACCAAACCTCAAATGTGGTGTCCCTCTGAATGACCATTGTTATGATTTTTCACAAAAAATAAAGAAAAAATCATAACATCTTTGCTAAAACTGGCATGTAAAATGGCAAACAAAAATAAATGAAATAAATACAAAAATATGTGTTACTTATGGTGAGGACTGAAGCTAATAAGAGCATTTATAAAACAATTAGGAGAAAATGTATTATGTAATCATTGATTGATGTTTTTGGTCTGTAATAAATGAAACTTGCATAACTCAATATATATGATTTTTCTGGCATGCATTTTTTTGTTTGTTTTTTTAGTTACTCAATATCTAAAAAAACAGTTTTTATTGCTAAAACTGTCACAGATGACTCAGGTGGAGCACAAAATGAACGACTTGGAGGGTTAAACAACTTTACATGTCAAATCTTTTTAAACAGGGATCAGCTTTTATAAAGAAGAGGTGCAAAAAAAAATGACAATTTTGGTTCTTCAATTGTTTTTTATTGTTCACCCAAAAGTGGTGATAATATCACTGCTTTTCTTTCTCCCCTGTGATCTGTAAAACTGCTGACTTAATAACTTTCAACAGCAGGGATTTCATAGGTTATAAATGGAGGCATTAAGATTTAGAATAGCCTAATATATAAAAAAAAAATTGACAAAATGAGAGATGTGTGAATGAGAGATGAGCTACTGGCTGCGGTGTGAGTGATCTACTCACTCTGAACCTCGATGACTTTCTCCATAGAGCGAACAGCGTTAGCATTTGGTTTCTGCTGTAGCACCTCGTAAGGAATGGGGTCCAACTGAAACAGACAGAAAATTAGATTAAAAACATTTCTGGCTTAATGTTTTCATTTCTCTACAAGCTCCACCAGACAACTCTGACACTATGTAATGTGCTTTTACTGCAATTTAATTTATGTATTCTGGAACAGATGGCAGCCTGCATCTACAGCGAGCCTCACTCAGCATCCAGGCATTTTATTTGTTGGTATTATAGCTGCAGCTTGATAAATACTCTGTGAATGAGTTCCACAGGTGTTCAGAGAGTTTTCTCCAAAACCCCATTTGACCCAACTCAGTCCCAACGCGGTTTACGGGATCATTTTTGAAATGCTGACCACAACCCACTGTTTAGTCAACCCAAGAGGTTGGGAACAATCTCAAGCTGCTGACACAATTAAAAAAAAAATCCTGTCTGCAGATGCACGCCTCTTCCCTCTCCTCGACAGCTTTGCTACTCTTTGACATAAACTACACTGTGTGCTTTGTTCTGAGTCCCACTCGAAGGAAGCACATGGGTATACGCAGATGCGCATACTTGGAAACAGCCAGTTCATACATACACCTCAGCGAGAACGGCTAAATCTATAAAAAAAAGAAAAGAAAAAAAAAACCCCTCCAAGCCACAATTCAGAGCAAACAGAGCTATTCCCTCAGGTGCCTTCCTAACCCGGAATGATTTAATTTCCCCTTTGGCCGACGAGTCGTTCGACACTTTCACATCCCGTTTCGGTACACAGCCTCATTCAGCTCCACATTCCTCCTCAGACGGCACACATCCCTGTTCTGCTTTGTCATAACCCCAGAGGAACAGCACGCCAACATGGAAACATGGAAACTGAGACACGCAGAGTTAGAAAGAAGGGGAAGAAAAAAAGGTTTGGCTTGACATTTGGAGAGCACGATGCCAGAGAGGAAAAGGGGATGGTCGGTCTGGCGAGGCCAAGACTAAGAGTTTTATTTTAATTAAAGCAAATAGAGTATGGGAGGGGTCCGCTGGGCCGAGGGAGCAAGGCACTTCAGGGAGAGATGGATACTTTAATCCTGCTGTGGCACGACAGGCTACATCATGCACTTGAGGAGTATGCACGCATTCAGCTCGTGCACAGCTCTTTTAGTAACTTGTTACACGACCGACTCTTTTTCAAATAACAGGGTCCGATTAATGCTGCAACTTGAACATACTTTTTACTGCCATAAGAATCAGGGCGTCTCTTGAAGCGTCCGAAGAGCTGAGTCAGGCTCTCTAGTCCAGTACTTAATTAGTTCAGATCTCACAGGAACTTATTGTGTTAACAGGTATCGTCTCATCAGAACAGGAAGAATTCACATGCGGAGTACCACAAGGTTCTATCATGGGACTCCTCCTATATAATATCTACATGCTCCTTTTAGCTCATATTATAACAAGAAATATGATGATTTATCATAAATATGCAGATGTTACACAGCTCCATCTTATATTGTCACCAGTTGACTCAGAACCCATCCAAGCACTAAAGAAATGCATTGGTGCCACAACTTTCCATAACTTTCTCCAGCTGTACAGAAACAAAACTGAAGTTGTTATATTTGGACCTGAACATAGAAACTTCTGGTCCAAAGATAATAACTGAGTCAGCACACAGCTTCAGCTATTACTGCTAGAAACTAGTGATCAGGTCTGTAATCTGGGTGTGGTGATGAAATTCGACCTGAACCTTCAGAGACACATAAAGACAATTACAAAGTCGGCCTTCTGTCACCTGAAGAACATTCCCAGAATTAAAAGATGAATGTCTCAATGCGATCTAGAGAAACTCATCCATGCATTTATTTTTAGTTGCATTGATTTCTGCAATAGTGTCTTCACAGGTCTCGACTATAAACTCCACTATCAAAATCATTGAATTCATGTATTCCAGTCACACAGATCACAGGTGTAGAAATCCACCTGTGATCTGTGTGGGAATGCAAACTGTTTCTACAAACATAATATGTGAAATAATGGGTTGTTCTCAGATGTTTACATTATATCTGGGGCCTTAAGAAAAAATAAATACTACCGTTCACAGAACGGTAGGAAAAATCCATGAATTAGAAACTGACACAAATGAAATGGACGCTGTATGAAAGTGGCACAACGTTCCTGTGACTGTGGCTAAGTGAGAGAAAGCAGGACTGATTCATCATTAGCATCCTAATGTTTCCACATTCGGGGACTCAGATCATCAATCTTTCAGTCAAAGTGCACTTCTCCAAAGGTTCAGCCCCTGCTGCTCCAGCTTTCCTCGGCTCCCTGTCAAAGCGAGGTCAGGGGTTCTCCTGGGTTTGCTGGAGTTCAGCTCAGAGCAGAGCTGGACGGGGGCAACTTGTCAGTTTGACTGACAGCCGGGCCTCACACTTGTAAACTTTAATGACTCTCGTCATGGTACCCCAGGGGCCCAAACTCAGCAGGTAGGTTAAAGACGCACATGAATGAGCAAAGGACACATGAAGGAATATTGTAAACAAGCCTACATTTGTTCCTGACGTCATCCGTAGCAGGAACACATTTCGCTGCTTTTACCTGCACACTGAATGTGTCGCGGTCTTAAAAGGTCAGACAGACATGTTGGATTTAATCGATCTCTTAGGATATCTACGTCCCGGCCAACAAAACCAAGACAAGCCATGAGCTGAGTGAGAGGAATGTGGCCCGGTAAAAACATTCCTAAGGGAGGCTCAAAGCAAAACAGTGGAAAGATGAGGAATTCTACTTGTTCAGCAAAATAAAGTGCACAAGGCATTCATTGTTTACCGCTTTGTCTGTGTGTACATGCTAGCAGCTGCTAAAATCGTCTGATTATGTTATGCTAACTGAACAAGGTAATCACATGCATTGTGCAAAGCAGGCGACCTTTTCAGATAAGTTTCTTCTTGGATTTTGTTTTTCTTTTGGGGGGAGGAACAGTCGGGCCTACAGGGCGACAAGAGAAGCTGAGCAATTTTACTGTAACTGAAGAGCAAACACGCTTAATGACCTCACGGACGGCTGGCAGCAATTAGCATATTAGCTAGTTGTTTATCAAATAATTGCTAACAACCATGGCTTGGAGTTGGCCGACATCTGTACTGGAGCAATCATCAATTAGTACAGAGGTCAGAGTTCACTGGCGTAGTTGCAAATGCATCATTCATGAGCTATTTAAAGGAAAAAAATATTAGTGATTAAACATTAGAGAAGATGAAAAAAGGGTCAGTAGCGGAAATTTTATTTTATTTTTTTTGCATTTTATCAAACTTGAATAAGTGGTTATAAACAACACAGAGGGTATTGTTATCAAAGCATTGCTATACTGCTCACAAACGAGCTACAAAACACTATAAGTCAATACATAAAGAGAAAAATGAACATGTCTGAGGACACGTCTCCTGCTAAATTTGCCACAAAATCAAAATAAAGCTAACCACCAGTTAGATGTTTAAAAATAAAGTCTAAAAAGACACAAAATATACAATTTAACAAGAAATTTTAACAATGTTGAGAGATGTCGGTGGTTCATTCAGATTGAAGGGGAGTGAGAGAACAAGCTATTAGCAGATAACAAGAAGGCTATATGTTACAAATGTATTTAGAATGTATATCATAATAACAACATATATAATATATATATTCTGATTTTTGTATCTCCCATCACATCAATTCAAATTAAAACTGCAAAAATCCCATTAAGTGTGCAACATGGCACCACACCTGCCTTCTTGTAAAGCGAAGAATAGAACATTCAGCCCTCATGTTTGGATCAGAGATTTTTATTACGGCAGTGTTGCGGGTCGAGGAGCTTCCCAGACAATACAGAGCCTCAGATGGTTTGATGCAGCACAAACAAAAGCACAGCTGACCAGTTAACCCAGCTGTGGTTTAATGCCTGGACCCACTCGGCATTACCACACACAGACCCACATTTAGCCAAGAACTAAAGTTTATTCTGGAGGAAAAACTCGCTTAGTGGATAAGCTTGAACAAACTGTTGTCCATTGGATGCCCAGGCAGGCTGTAGTCACTCACTGTTTTTGTTTAAATTTAACTTTGGAGTTGCTATTTGAGGCTAAAACACAGTTTTAGCCGGTGAATCAAAACTAAAATAAAAAGTGGGTTTTTATTCTTGTCTTTTCTCTCGGCTCTACACCGACATTTCCCAGCAACATTCCAAAGTCATTACAGGGACCTTACTGGGGAGCATAAAAATGCTTTCTTCCTGGTGTTTCAATCTGATTTTAAGTAGTTTTTTTTTTTTTTTTTTTACTGTCGCCCTTAGCAATCAAAGATCCAAACAACAAAAAGATCTGCTTTTGTTCAATCAGCTGACGTCATTGTTCCCAGCTGGACAAGTCGGGAAAACGTTAGAATGCAGCACTAAAATGCTGTGCTATTTACTTATCGAAGAATTTCTACGACATTCTCCAGACGAGCTCTCTGGAGAAGATTGAGTCACAACCTATTCGAATTAAATTAATCTAGAAATTAATCTCAACACATGCACATTTTGAGTAATAATAGCTTACATTGGATTCATTCTGATTTCAATCCATTTCTTTCTTCCACAGCTACAACAGTTTACAGAGCTGCTGAATTACAATAGTTTCTTCCTTCTCAACTTCAAATGATTGCTCGGTTTCCTTTAACTGTCTGATCCCTGGACCCAGACTGACCCTGCTGGAAGAGGTGTGAGGGTAAGCGTTTTCAGATGTGGGCGAGAGCTTTGCCCTGCAGGGAAGGGGGACTGGACGCCCCCTGTTGCCTCCTGCCCATTCTCAAATTCTCAGCTCAATATGACCACCACCCAGAGACCTGCTTCAAACTCCTGCAGGTAGAGGTGCCCCGCAGGCTGCTGAAATATTAGAAGCAAAGCCTCTGGCACATTTCATTATCTGGCTGCAGGGCGGTATGGTAAGAAACAAGAAACCAGTCTCTCAAACTGGATATTCAGGGAAGAGAACTATGACAGCAAAAAGAAACCGGCCCTCTGAGATGTCCTTGAGTTTCTGAAACCTTTCCAGATGTCATAGTGTTGTTGTGATGTTACAACAGGTCTGACTAACCCTGGTGAAGATGTGCAAAGAAATCTTGGGAAGCTTTTGAGACAATTGATCATTGGTGGAAAGAAATCTTTAAACAAGGAGTTCATGTTCAATATATTCCTACTACAACACACCTGAATCAAAGGCTGAATTACCTCCTTGGCATGTCAGCACGTTTTGCAACAGTCTGGTCATTAACCATTTATTTGAATCAGGTGTATTGGAGCAGGGGTGCATGCAGAAGTTCCTGGACAGTGGCACTCGAGGACTGGAGTTGCAGTCCTGCTTTGAACATTTTATTAATACTATGGAAACTCCCCTTTGGTCTGCAGGGCAACACTAAATCTTCTCCCATAACTTTTTATAAGCATACACAAAGTGGAGTTGACTACATCAGTGTGTCCAACTCCAGTCCTCAGGACTGCTTTCCTAAAGATTTCAGATGCAGCTGCTTCTGCACAACTGGTTCAAATGACTGAATTGACTCCTGAACACGTCACTTAGACATACAGGGGCTTGATAATGATCAATCATATGTTTAAGGAAAGACCCTGTTTGACATGTAGGGTATAGATTCTTGACGACTGGCTTTGGATATCACTGCTATGGATAATATAGATGCTCAATAGTCATGCACTCCCTCTTTAAGGGAGGGTTTACATACAAGTGAACATGTTTTCAAGCAGACCAGAGTTCACTTGTTAGGTCTGTACTGACATTTTGAGCTTTTACCCCTGACCAAATGAGTGACTGTCCAAGGAGAAACTCTGGTCCAGTTCAAATGAACCAATCAAACCATTCTAGTGTAAAAGCAGTCTGGGTCTCATCTGATGCAAGCAGTTCCATCTGAAGTCTCTTGGGTTCCGCAAAGTCTTGCATGTTTACATTTGCTATGGTAGGTGAAAAGAAGGGTTTTCCAAATCTAGCCTAATAACATTTTGTTGTGTTAAACTTTTCAGTTATGGATATAACTGTAGATACGGACATGTTTAGGTGAGCAGCTACGTTCTCGTAGAGGTTTATGAAGATCTGAATCATTCACTCAATAAAGCCCTGAGTGAGTGATGTGTACAGCTCCATTAAGTTCTGTATTCTTTAGCAGGTTTGACACAAAGGAGTATTTTCATATAACTATTCAGGCAAAGTTATTTGAGTGTTACTTGACGATCCAAATGTTCCAGTTTTTACGATTTACAAATTTCGATCCCCTTATTGTGGGACGACGTTAGTTTTTTCCCCGTCAATGCCAAAGACCTCAGCTCAAATAATCTGCAGGAAGGAAACAAGTTGTCCTGGGATGACTTTAAGTGGGATTGGATTTGATTTCAAGCTGAAAATATTTTGATAGGTCTTGTACAATTGAATTTTTTCGTCAATATGAACAAAGTTTGGTTTTAAATGAAGGCTGGAAAACACACAAAACATATCTGGGCTTTATGATGTGATGTGACATGGTCATCATAAGCACTGATATTGGGTCATATGAGGGTTAGAAGAATTGTAGATACTTATGGTTTTATATAAATCACAATCTAGACAAAGCAAAAAAATTAAACAGTTTTAGGAGAGAGTTCCCTCAAAACTGATAGCATGTATAGACAGATAGTCCAGCAGTGTAGCATTAAGCAGCCATTTTCTGCACATATATTCGAGGTTATTCTGATTATTGCCTCTGTACATAGTGCCAGTGCAAATACAGTTCAGTAAAGATAAATTACTGTAAATTGTCAACATACACTTCTGTAGATTAACATTCCTTCTTGAAGCTACATTTTGAAGATAAATAGGATAAATACGGCTACGTATTTTAAATGCAGCTCCAAATGAGTGATCTTAGAAGAGAAACTGTTCTGCTCTGTGTCACAAAGCACCAGTGTTTGTTGAGCGCCACAGATCAGCCCACACACTCCCTCAATTACTCTTCCTGCCTGGAAATCCTCGCCCTGTGACGTGTTTGTGTGCAGCGTGTGTATGCTGTTGTCCTGCTTCAGAGGTGGTGAAGACAGACAATCATGACACCAGGAAGAGATGCGGTTAACTTAAAGAGGTCCATGCAGTAATGGGAAGATTTTTCTGGCTCTTCTCAGTTTTTGTTTTAATATCTATACAGCAGAAGAACCTAATATTGATCTTTTTTCATGTGGTTTTAGGCAGAAAGCTTCATTTTTTTATGAATGTGTGTTCTGTTTCATGCATTTAATTTCTTTAAAACAATGTGGTCTTTCACCAGCTGTTTGTGACAAATGCCTTGCAGTGGTATTTATAACTCCTGAGGCATTTTATTTTTTCGTTTCACAAACTTTAATAGCTATGCGTCATTTGGTGTTTTATGTGATGGACCAACACAACATAGCCTAAGACTACGGAAGGAAAATGATACCTAGCTTTCCAATTTGTGTAAAGTATTCTTAGTATACATGAAGCTGTTCTATGAACAGAGCAAACCTTAAAGAAGGGGCTCCGGTCAGATGAAACCAAAACTGCACACTGTATATGGCAGCCTGAACAACCTTCATGGTGAAAGGCAGCATCATGCTTTGGGACGTTTCTGTGACGTGAAGATTGCATTAAATAAAGGGTAATTCTGGAGAAATAGATTGCAAAAGACTGGGATCAAGGTTCACCTTCCATCAGGACACAAAAGCCAGAACTCTTGGTCAAAGTCCAGGTGAAAATTCAATTGATAATCTGAGTCAAAACTTACAACTAAATGTACTTAAACTGTTTGCATCTGATCTGAATTTCACAAAGAATGTGCAAAATATTCAGAGTCTCGCTGTCTCTGGAAGACTCAATGCAAATGCATGCCACACTTTTTAGATTGTTATTTTAAAAAAGAAACCTATTTATTCCTTCCACTTTATACTTATGCACCAGTTTGTGTTAGTCTGCAACATCAACACATTAAAGTTGTTGGTTGTAACATGAAAACAGTGGTATGAATAATTCTACGAGACACTTTGAAACTTAATATCTGATCATTTCACAATAATCTGGGAGAAAATGTCAGCAGTTACCAAAAGCAGGTGAGCAAGACTTACCTCAATGCCGAGCAGAGCAGAAATGCAGGCTTCAGAGGCATCGCATATGGCCGTGAGGTCGTGACCCCCTTCCAGGGCAAGCACCAAGCGACCACCGGCCAGGCCCATCAGCTGCCTGGTCAGGTAGCTGAAGCCTGAAGACAAAGGAAATCACAGCAAAGTCAGGGAAAGGAAAAAATGAATCGCTGCTGAGCTTTCAACTTCCTTTTGGGATTCTGATAAAAGCAAAAAGACAAAAAAAAAATGGATGAAGGAAGGACTGAATGAGACGATGGAAGAAGAGCGGGAAAAAAAAGAGCCCTGTGGAATTACTGGAGGCCAAGAACTAGCCCTAATATGAGCCAGGTTTAATTTTAATAAACACGGCTTTGCATTTAGTCGTGGTCAAAGCCTTTGATGTTCCTCTCAGAAGTAGGAGAGCAGATGAATAAATCTATTCAAACACACTTTATTCGACCCAAATTCTACCTCATCTCCTCTTTCAGCAATCCTCTGTAAACCAGCCATCCTATTCCCTTTGACAGGCAGGAACCCTGCTCTTACTTAGGATATCCAGTGTGAACACAGGAAAGCTTTTTCTTGGCACGGCAACATCTGCTGGAGTACCAAAGAAATTCAGCTACAAATAGAGAGCGTTTCCTCGCAAAAAGGTAGTCAAAGAAGAGTTTGAAGATTTAAGTTGACAAAGAATAGAGTTTAGTAAAGTCACCAGTCATTATTGTGATCAATAGTTACATTTGGCTGTCAGTTTGTATCCTCCCAGCGGTGGGGCATGTCCGTCGACGGCATCGAAGCCAGAGGACACCAGAACCACATCTGGAGCGAACTCGTTGGCGATGGGCATCACCACCGTTCTGCAGAGACAAAACCAAACAACACAGTTTTGTTAAGAAAATCTGATGGCTTGGAGTAAATGGCAAGTTCTACATTAGCAATGTTCTGCTTCACTTCCGACGGAAATTTAGCTTTTAGCTTTATATGAAAACAAATTGAGAGTCCATGAAAGCTCAGTATTAACTGTGGTGAAGTTCACAGTGAACATCACTGCGAAAACATTTCTGGTAAGACTCAGAAACCTTTGCTCCTCTCGGCAGACACGCATTTCTTTTATTTACAAGTTCCGCAGACCAAACATTCGCAGAGTCTGTTTGGACGTACAGTAATGTGACAGGAATAATTACCACACGTCCTGTTTGAAGTGGATATTCTGGAAATTTGGTGGCAGGAATAAACCCCACGGTCAAGTCAAAAGCAGCAACAGGAGGACAGATGTAATTATATGCGTGCTAATTATGTATGATGCATCTAACACTGCATGGGTGGGGTGATTGACGGCTGTTTGTATATAAATTTAATTCACTAAACAACTGGTTAGCATGGGTTCCCTGTGTTCAGACGTAAATGAGATCAACAGCGGGGCAAATGTGCAATGATTCACTGCAAATTGTGGTTGGAAAGTCCAGGGAGGTTTGTATGCTGATCCTGTTTGGAAGAAGAGGGGATGCATTATGTGCACAGGAAAGTTTTGCAAAAGAAGGTTCATCTAATCTCCATTTTTGAGTTTCTCCAGCTCCTGTTTATTGGATATCCAGAAATTATTAGAAAAGATTATGCAAGGCCCACATCCTGCCAGCCTATATCACTTCCTGCCTTTGGGAACATGTGGCTCTAGCATTTAGCAGGTATTATTTGGCTCATAAACAGCTAGGCTTTCCAGATGGCAAAACAAGTGTCTCTCCCCAGATCCCTGTGGGATTGTTGACGTTTTTATTTATTTATTTTTTTTAGGTTTCTGGGATATTTGGCCAAGTAGTATTTTGATGAGGTCTGTGACTGATGGAGTACCACAGGGTTCTGTTGCAGGTCCCCAGCACATTGCTGACCTCAGGAACATGGTGCTGGTTAGCTTGGCTGTGGGCAGGCAGCTCGCCCTGAACTCCGTAGACCACAGTTTTTTCCATCTCTTGCTCACCACCAAATTACAACCCTGAGCTCTACGCGCCCCCTCGATCCCCCACCACAACACAAAGCTAACGCGCACACAGCTGTCTGAAGGAGAGGCGGGAGGTAGCATTACAAGGTTTTTGGAAGTCACAGACAGCAGGAATATGTGCAGCGAGTGTCACTGTACTCCTTCAAGCATGTAGCAGTATTTTAGAGAGAGATGATCAATGCATTTCAATGAGATAGACTCTCTGGAAAGAGAACACAGACGAAACTGATGTAAGTCCTGTAGATGTGCAAAATAATCATCCCATTTAAATCCACAGCCTTGGTCTATTAGGATCTGAGCCATGCAGGACCCCACACTTAATAAAGGCAGTCAGCCACAGACGCAGTTGAGGGAAACCTTGACTACCAAGGACACCTAAACCACCATTGGCTTCCACACCTCCTCCTCCTCGTTCAGCCTTGAGCTCAGACAGAAACAGGTCTGGTTCTGAAGAGAAATACTGCTGGTGTCATCCCCCCGACCCCCGACACCCCCCAACTCTAGAATAATATCCTGACATTTAGAGAAATAAAAAGCCGGGGTAAACAATTAGACGACTGGCAAAGAAGGAAGCCAGCGGTTTCTGAGGAGCACTAATTGGGCGTGAATCAGAGGCTACGTATGCAGAGATGAAAAAAAGATGGTTTGTTAATGAAGGGGAGGGGAGAGTTTACGACTGAGCCTTAAGCGACGGGACATCCTGAGAAAAGCGGTTAGAACATTCAGAGCTGTCGGCTCGGGTCCAATCCGACTTTACTGCGATTAGAGTCACTTGTCAGTTATGCAGCGTCATCTATTGTTTGGGGTTGTTTGGTTTACCTAGCAACAGGTGAATAATGTCTATGGCTTGTTTTTTGTGCTTAGAAATTTAAAGATAATGTTTAATAGTTAATTAGATGAGACAGAAAAAAAAAACAACTAAAATCAGTTCTGTAGGATTTAGGTTTAGATGGAGATAAAAGCGATGACATCACTGAAGCTACAGTCTCGTGTTATTTTTATCAGATACATTCAGACTCCCCCACCCTTTGAAATGTTGTCTGAAGGAAATATAAACTGTCAAGTAGATGCAGTCGTTTGCATCAAACCGGCAAATAAAAGGTTAAACTGCAGAGGTTGAAGGCTTTCCCTCTTCGTTCATAAAAAAAGAGAAGAAAAAAAAAATCAGAAGAGAAAGAATGGAGAGTGAAAAACACACACACGCACGCTTACACTTCAAAGTCCTGTCATCTGCTGCTGCAGAGAGCTGTTCTGAATTAACTTTAATTCTCCTTCTCTCTCTTCTCTCCAAGTTCATGGTAAAGAGAAGGACTGGGGGGTGAGGGGGAGAAAAACGGAGAGAGAGAAAGAGAGACGGTGCTTCTGGTTTTCATTAGGACCAATTTTCTTATCTTTTTTTTCTCTGTGCTTTCTGGAGGCTCACACTTGATCCCCTGCAAATGCAACGTGGCGCAGGCCAGCGGAGGAATGGAAAGGTGCCGGCTGCAGGGCACGCACCCCCATCCGGCAGAAAGAGGGGGGAGGAGAGAGGCGGGAGAACCAAGACGCAACGCTTTAACAAAATGGGACTGAAAATATCATATGTTCTGTTTGTGGCTGTACAGAGCATCAAAAACATATCCACCCTCCTTTAGTGTGCTCTCCTGTGGGATTTTAACTTTTATGTGCTTTTATTTTCAACCATTGTTCACTACAACGTTTCTTTCAAGCTCAGTTGGACTTGATGAGGAGGATCAGTATTTAAGTTTTGCCAAAGTTTCTCAATTGGATGTAGGTCTGTACTTTGATTGGGCCATTCAAACATGAAACTATAATCTCATCTTAACCATTTCACTGTAGCTGTGGATGTTTGTTTAGGGTCAATGTCCTGCTGGAAGGTGAAGTTTATTGCAGCATTTCACAGGGTTTCTTCCAGTTTTCTCCTGTATTTAGCTCCATCCATCTTCCCTTACAGACTTTTCCTGCTGAAGAAAAGCATCTCTGCATTTTCAGTCTTTTCCTCAAAGTAAAGTAGAAAGACTTTTTTTCTGATTTTTTGGAAACAATTTCCAGTTGTGAGCTATTTTGCAACAAACTGTAAGAGCTTGTAGTTGCGAAATGACAAAATGCAAAAAAGAAAAAAAGTTCCAGGAATATGAATACTTTTTGAAATCACTGTGAACAATAATTCAAAAACATCCATGTAACACAAACTTTAAACCCAAACCTTTAGTAGAAATGTATATCTAATTTTATTAAATCATCCCGATTTTGTTTGAGCATATGTATGCACTGCAAAATCACAAAGTTCCTAGTGCAAATATCTCTGTACACTTACAATAAGACAAAACTAACTTACAAGTTTTAAGCTTATAATACTGTAATACCTATTGATAAATATATACTTTTTGATCAGGTTCCACTAGCAGACAATGTCACTTATGATATAGAAAAAATATCTTGTTATAACTTAAAAAAATCTGCCAGTGAAACTAGCACATTTTTTAAAATCAATAATAGGAAATTATTGACTTAAAACAAGTTGATCTATCTTGCTGAAAACTTACTTGTAAGTTAGTTTTGTCTCGTTTCACGTGTACTAAGATGTTTGTACCAGAAACTAGACCAAGAATCTGATTTTGTATTTTTGCAGTGTGATAACCTGAAGTAGCTTTTTTTGCTTTGTGTTCCAAGTTACCGACATAAACGCTCAGATATATCGCTTGTCAGCTGTTGACATGCAGACAGAAGGGTTGAAAGGGAAGAGTAAAAAGACGAGCAGTGACTGAGAGCAAGCAGAGCTCCGATGTGCATTAGGAGGCTGAGGTGTGCTACCCGGAGGTTGCGTGCCGACGGCTGTGATAAAGACGGTCAGGCCGGTCAGTTTGATGCTCCGGCTTCAGACCAGATGGACGCACAGCTGAGAACATGGACTCATCTTCAAAGAGCCCTGGAAGGGATCCAGTCCCGCCGCGTTCAAGATGCATGAATCAAAAACGGGTAGGCGACATGTACAGTGTGTGTCTGAGTGGGTGTGTGTCGGCATGTGTGGAAGTGTTGAGAGTGAGTGGGAGAAGTTTTATATTTAGTCCAAATAGAAGCCATGAGGTTTGGCTCGACGACAAGCCCCCTGCCTACTCAACGGCTCCCAGCAGAGAATATATTTATAACTTGTGGCCGATTTTTTAAAGCCAGAGCCAAAAATACAAAACGCTACAGCTGGCATTTCTTTGTTTTTCTCAGAAATAGATGCAGGAAGAAGAAAAAAAAAGAAAAGATCAAAGCAACTGTCAGTTAAAGTTGAAGGTAATGTTGATTTACCTGAAGGCAGCCAGATACTCTGCGTCCCCCATGGGAGGTTCGAGGCCCCCGGTAAATGCCATGTTCACGTTGAAGCCCACACCTGCACCGCTGCCCACCTGTGGGGCATAAACATGTTTCAATGTGCAGAAATGTAAATAAAACATTGGATGATGAAGGATTATGACGGACCTCATCTGGAGCGCCGCTGCCGGGGAAGAAGTTCCCGTCGTCATAGCGATGTAGAGAGAGGTACAGAACACTGGGGTCTGCGTAGAAGGCCTGCTGGGTCCCGTTGCCATGGTGAACATCCTAAAATGATTAGAAAGGAATGCAGGCTAAAGCTATCGCAAACACATTTTTGAAAATAAAATCATCATTATGAGATGACATAATGTAGTGATACGGCATTCTGCATACTGATTGACAACTTTATTTAAGCTGTGAAGAAGAACTCAAAATACATCAGTTAAAATAATATTTTACTATAGTATCGTAATCTCATAATGTATATTTTAAAATACCCAAACTAGAGATGCACTGATCTGATATTGACATCAGTATCAGTCTCGATATTGTAAAAAAAAAACAAAAAAACCTCAGGATGACCATATAAAATCATGTATGTGCGGCGGATCTGTAATGATGTGGGCTTATTTATCTTCAAAAGACCCTGGGAAAGTTGTTAGACTGTATAAACTCCAGAACGTTTGTTTATATAAAGCCATGAACTGTGAATTAACTTCTTTATATAAAAATAAAACTAAACAAACTACACACATTTGTCGCTGAGTAAGTTTTAAAAAAATCTATTTATGTTGAGATTGTTTAAACAACTTCACCAGCGCTCAATTCAAGTGTGGCTCAAGGAACCTATCTAACGGTTGCCATGGTAGTTCCCGCCCTTTTCTGGGATTAGTTATTACAGGATAACATTACACAATACGCTTTATTAGTCAGGCAGAAACAAAACAAGAACAAAAGACTAAGTCTTAAATGACTAGTTACTCTGAAACAAACCATAACATCCAGAAACCATTCTTAAATTATAAGAGGCTGGATATTTTTTTTGTTTTTATCTGTAGTTTATTATGTTGGAGATCAGACAGCTTAAATAAATCTTTTACCGACAGTTTTGAAGGGAAAATTCAGAGTTTAAATGTAATGGGAGTAAATTAGAGGTTTTTGTGCACACTGGATGGTTTGTGGTGATTTCAGAGAAATGTCTTCCAGCATTGACAGACTCTCGGTGTAGGTGTGTCGGCTCCCTAAACGAATAAATAAAGTTTTGACAAACTGTCCCTGTGACGGCTCCGTCACATTGAACTAACTGAATACAGAGAGAGTAAATGTCACACTGCAACTAAGCTGTGGCTTTGAAACGGTCTTAAAAGACTCAATAAAACACTCATCGTTAATAGCTGCTTACTCTCACCAACAACATGGCATCAATTAAATGATCTCATCTGTTGAATTTAAGAATGATTTGAAACATAAGAGTCTAAAAAATGTTGTTTCAGCTGGAGGAGAGTGGCTTGATGACGACGACGCTCTGCTCCATCTGTGACAGACAAGGAGGAAATGAAAGGGACCTTCAACGGGCTTTAGGGAGTAACCACAACCAGCCGGGGAGCAAGGCTCCTGGACATGAGGTGGCCTTTGTCGTATAGATCACTGAAAGGAGAGGATCTGACCTGAAGAGCGTAAAGGAAGTGAAGGTTCCATTTATTTTTCTGTAGTGTTGAGGTAAATTTGCAAAAGGTGGTAAATTTGCAAAAGGTGGTGGAAATGAGACGTGAAATGAAACAGTAACTAAAGCTGTGCTGTTGGAACCACCAAGTGGATATTTCTTTATATATAAGTGCTTAAAAAGCCACAGTACATATTTCAACAGTACTACCAGTAATTCACAATGTGTCTTTCAATGGTTTCCTGCAAGAATGGGACATTTATTTTTGAGATGGAGCAATGTCACATGTGAAAGATTTTACCATTTGCTGATAAATTGTATTTTTAATAAGAAGATTCCATAATTATTTAACTACAACATGTAAAATAATTAATACTCTAAAATAGTTAATACTCTTACTTTCCCCAAAGATCCAGCTTTTCACAAATTTACAATCCAAGAATGAGGGACGTTTATGACAGATAATTAAAGAGATTAATAAGCAGCAATTATAATAAAGCAGGAATCTTATCAGGTAAGAAAGTGTGTTGCATTTAACCCTCATCCATTCAAAACTGTGACAAGTAAAACAAAGAGAAGTTATTTTGAAAAAAAAAACATTAGAATTTTTAGCTATTTTTCTTCACTGCTGGTGGATTTTATGTGCAATTATTCTGTTGAAAAATTGTTGCCTGTACTAACAGGACAACAAATTTGATTTGAATGTTGCCGGAAATTCATCACAAGTCATGATTTACCACAATGGGAAATCACAAGTAAATCCAGCTCACCACAGATATCTTTTAAATCCCTGGGTGGGGTGCTGGTCTGTGAGGTCTCAGACATTTATCCTGCCTCCCTGGTCTTCCCCACATTAATCTTTCACTTATGAACACACACACCACCTGGAGAGTTTGCTTCCACTCCTTTAATTCTTACTGGCCAAAAGGATGCCTAAGTTTCACAAAGAGTGTCATCAATTCAGCAACTTTTGGCAGTTTTTTGTAAAATGCATGACTAAAAGAAAGTAGGCGGCTGCCGAGTATAACTGGTGTGATTTTGTAAATCAAACAGGGAAAAAAAAATGAGACCAGTTTAATTTGACTCACCCAGTCAACTATGAGGATTTTGCTGACATTAAGCCTCTGCTGCAGGAGCTTGGCTGCAATGGCGACAGAGTTGAAATAACAGAAGCCCCTACAAAATATAAACAAAACGGTGTTATCATGTTTAAAATCTGAAATCAAACTCTTATATAATCTGAAAACTACTCACATTGGTGTGCTCTCCTCAGCGTGGTGTCCGGGAGGCCGAACTACAGCAAAACCGTTCTGGAAGCAAAAGCAAGGTGGTCAGGAAGTGACAAGTTTGATCCTGACCTCGAATCAGAGAGCAGAAATGTGTGCACACACGCAACCCAGGCTGATTTGGGTCAGATTTTGGATGCAGCACTTGCATCAACTGATCTAGGAGTCTCGCATTGCTTACGGGGGACAGTAGATAGACGTCTGGGCTGATGCAGAGCGATGCAAGCTGGACTAATGATGTTGAGTCAGCTGCTGCGCATTAGCAACCAGCCGGATGATTACTGAGGTGACAAGAGCCTCAGCTGGTTTCAGGACATTTTAACATTTGCATGAAAGTGAGAGTAAGTGCAATGATGAGACGGAAGGGGGTTCCTTCCCACTGCCAAGTCAAGACAGGAGAATGACTATTGACAGAAAAAGATGTGTGTGAAGGCCGGAAAGTGTGTGCTCTCTGAGAAGCTGTTGGTGCAGGTGGAGCTTGGTCGTTAATTTGGTAGTGGAGGATCCTCTGAGGGAAACTTTAGTGGGAATGTGTGCGCACAAGTTTGACAGTTTGCCAAGTCTACACCCGTGAACTTAAAAATGTAGCCGTTTCCCTTTCAAGCAAAACACAACTTTTCCTTTCATTTCAGTCAGATACCATCAAGTATCGAGCAGAAGCACGGATCAAGGCCATGTCTGAATGATCTCAGTTCCAGGGAAAGAACTGTGTGGGTATCCGCATGGCGTGCTACTGTCTCACTCTCAGGAATGTCATTAGTCTGCGGTGTGTTGGTGCTAAGTTAACACCCTGTGCGTCAGCTGCTCCGCAGGTGGCCTTGGTGTAAGACTAATAAAAGAGGCCTGTTAGTGGGGCCTGCTGGCGTTTGCAGAGCCTGAGCGCGGGTCTCCCCGCTGCGTTCAAACAGCCCCTCCCAAAGACGCATGGAGGCTGGCTGAGAGGGGGATGCAGCATCGCAGGGTGGGGATGTCTGTCTGGAAGGTGCTAATGATGAAGCAAAGGTGTGACGGGGTGCAGTATTGTTTCTGAAAAGATTCCTGGACCAGGTTCTCATGGACATGAGGCAAATTTATAACATTTAATTTGGTTTCTCACTTTTAAGAAATCTCAACAAACTTTGCTTTATGCCCAATTTTCTTCTTCCCTACATCCAGAGACTACTAAACCCCGCTCTGAAAACCAACCATCGTGACGCCCAGCGTCAGCAAGCAGTCAGGTTGAAGGTGACTCTAAACACACCTTCAGCTCTCCTGTTGCTACTTTGAAAACCAGCTCCACCACTGAGCCGACGGCCAGTCGAGCAGCCGTAGACGAATGGATCTCATTCCAGATTGTGTCGCTGTCCACCTGCAAACACACAAATACAAAAATATTTGTTGTTTAAATGACGTTTTAACAGGAGAAAAAGAAAAAGAATACTGGGGGTTTCATTTCAAAGTTCCACACTTTATCCAGTTCAAACTTCCAGATTCATCATTTGATTTTCAGTATAAATATAAAGGATGTTAATTTATTGTCCATATTTCTGCAGAGGTCAGTCTTTAAATCTGTTAGCTGTAAAAATGCTAAACAGAAAATAAGGTTTGAATGACAGAAAAATTGACATTCAGTTGGGTTAGCAATGTAAGAACAGACACATGGATAATAAACTAACTGTAACCTGCAAACACACACACACACACACACACACACACACGCACACACACACACACACACACTTGCTCTGTCAGCAGAGTAACATACAATGGAACCACTGTGTTTCATGCAGTTTCTTTTTTGCAGATTTACTTTATAATTTTCTGTCAAACATAAGTCCAAATTGTGGAAAAAATTACCTAAGTTTTTTGTAGAACATATCTACAATATTCAAAATAAATTGTAACTTGAAAAGCTGAAATATGAATCTTTGCTCTCGATGCTACTTGATACTTTATTGGTTGTTATTTACAAAGAAGCCAGGATCACTATTCATTTTCCTTAGTGCTGATTGGCTGAACCCCCAAGAGCAGAGATAAGTTCAACTGTGACTGTTAGTTTCTGTGACGGTGCTGAGATGCAGATTTAGTTATATGTGGTGTTTCAATTGTTAAAATACAAAATTATAAGCATTTTTAGAGGAGGTCTGGATTGTTTCGCAGGAGGTTATGGTCCTGTGAATACTGGGGGTCCAACTTGTATATCCAAGGCTTGTAGAAACACATAAATATATAACAAGGGTATTTTATACATACACCCAAACACTTCAGGACGCAAACTCATAACAACTGAAAACACATTTAAAATCACTTATTTTACGTCATATTTAAGGATCGCATTTAGTCGTGCAGTGTGTCTGCTCTGGAGAAACTGGAACATGCATTTATTGGGAGAATACAATGAACAATATGCTCATAAACATATATTTAGAAGCTTATTCAGGCACTTGCAGATTTTTAATTGAAGGCAATAACTCGTGGTCATAATGTAACACTGCACAGTGAGCTAAAAAACAAAATAAGTCTGTCTGTTACTGCTATATGAGACATTGTCCTTAATTTACAGAGTGCCTGGCATCGCCATTTACTACAACTGTATAGAGAGCGTAATTATAAGAGCCGCTGTAAAATGATGCATTTATTTGTTTTGGTTTCTTGTTTGGAAAGAAAAAAAAAAAACAGTCCTCCAGCTCGATTGTTCGTGCAGCACGTTTGTGTGTTTGTGTTGGAGGATGCTAAGCCTCAGGTTCACCATGCAGAGGTCAGGGCTGATTAATGCTGAGGCACGTCTGGCCGTCAGCCCCCATACGCACGCATGTACACACCCTCGCTTTTCAAGCCAAGTGGAGCACAATGCGTTCGGTGATTGATTGTACACAGGGCTGCACAGAGGATAATATATACTCCCTCCATCAGTCATGGCAGATACTGCGGGCAGATGGAGCGCGTGATAAACACAGAGAGAAGACGCTGGCAGAGGAAAAGAAGAAAACAGGAGGTCTTTGTGTCACACATGTGCAGAGTAGCTGAAGGAGGAGATCTGGGAAGACCAACCAATGTAAGCTCTTCTAAACTCACTATGCTAGTTTAAACCTGTCAGTTGATAGATGTAGCTGAACATGAATGTTTGTCGTTGATTCAACTACTTAGCCCAACAACAACAACCAATCAGCGGACAGTATTTAAGCCGGTTGGTCCGTCTTTCCTCCTTTCTCCAGTGATGGGACTCATCAAGTGTGGATGATTGCGCCATAATAACATCCACAGCAAGAGCCAAGAAAGACTGCATCGTGAAATAAAACTGCAAAGCCTTTGTTGAAGTCTAAAGAAACAAAAACAGAAAGAAGTGAGAGATTGGAACTGCTGGGGAGAATCTAATGGATGGAAAAGTGAATGAAACATTATGCCCATGAGAAAAATCAGGTAAGTTTAAAGGCCTCCAACTGCCAGCTCTTAAATGGTTGAAGATTAATTTTGGTCAACTGTTGTTCATTCATCATTGTGTCATTGTCTGCATGACTCCAAAGCAGCAAAGCTTTAGTTATTTGAAAGAGAAAATCTCATTTGAGTCTAGAATTTTTGGTCGACTCAATAAATGAAAGGAGCTGAGCTCTTGTGGCTGCAACATAAACCCAGAGCATTAGCACTTCAACACCCACTTGACAGTTTATATAGGCAGCTTGCACTGATATGCTGTGTTTTGTATTGTTAAGATATAAACACTTTGTTGACTCATTTGCGTAAGGAAGCCTGGTGATTCTTTTCCTTTATTAGAAGAATGGGACTGGTCACAACATGGTCACTGAAGAGTAAACGGTATTATCCGGAGATAATGCCTTTTAACTCAGGATAAAAGGCATTAAATTCAGAGTGATGATAAGATTGATACGGTTCAATGACATGTCAACAAAATCACATCAATAAGTCCATAAGGTGGTTCCAGTCCCAAATAAACAGCCTATTGATGCATTGCACTATCAATTAAGATTGTCCAGACATTGTTGTGATAATTATACTGTGTGTCGATTCTATGCATTTCTCTTAGTGTTGCACTATTGGAGCCAAATTAAAAAGCTTTTTAACTTAAGTCGAAGAAGTTTGTTCTGCATTTAATACCTTATGGTGCAAAATCAACAATTCCTACAGCGTTAAAACCTGAACCGAGTAATTCTACACTGAACAGAAAATGAGAGTGAGTGAGTGAGTGAGTGAATCCATCCATTTTCTTTACACCCTTGTCCCTTAGTGGGGTCGGGAGGGTTGCTGGTGCCTATCTCCAGACTGGACAGGTCGCCAGTCTGTCGCAGGGCAGCACAGAGACACACAGGACAAACAACCATGCACACACACATTCGCACCTAGGGACAATTTAGACAGACCAATTAACCTGACAGTCATGTTTTTGGACTGTGGGAGGAAACCGGAGTACCCGGAGAAAACCCACACATGCACAGGGAGAACATGCAAACTCCATGCAGAAAGACCGGGGCCGGGAATCGAACCCAGAACCTTCTTGCTGCAAGGCAACAGCACTACCAACTGCGCCACTGTGCAGCCTTCTGAGAGTGATTTGTTATTGGTGATTTGTTACTTGTGAAACTTTTAGATTGAGGAAAATATTTGGATTCCTGGTTTTCCATTTTGTCTAATTCACACAAACTCCATATCGATCTCCTGTCATGAGTTGGATGTGTTGCTATGCCCTTCCTGGCAACTGTATTTGGAAATAACCTCCTAAGCTTTTCCAGATTGATATCTTTCCCTCTTGGCGTCGTGTCCACCCTCAGCTGTAAGCTTCAGAGCAGAAAAGTACCAAAACTCCTGCTTTTATAGAGTTGCTCTGAACTGACGACGGCCAATTATTCACATGCATTCGAACAGCAGCACCTGACTCTTAGCTTCCCTCTTCAAGCCTATGGAAGCAGGATGCCTGTGTGTTATTAGTCCAGACAATGACAGAGTGAAAGGCAAAGTGAGTAAAAAGGGAAGTGAATTTAAAACACAAATCAGAGTAATGATGCTGTACTGAAGCTGAATGATGCAGACAATTTATTGTTTCCCGTGTTGATGTTGCCTTCAGCAGGGAATTAAGAGAATAACTGCTGAAAAAAAAAAAATCTGAAATGGGAAGATTTGTCAGAGCCGTGCAGGAGCGGGAATGTGCTGGAATAATGAAACGACGAATCTCCACAAGCTGACAGTCTAATTTCAGACACCCCCTCCTTCCTCTGTAAGCATGTGTGTATTTGTGTGTATAACGTGTATAACAGGAAGACAACAATTTGGTCCCATTTGCCATTATAAAGAGCAGATCTGCGCGGCACTCCAGCTCCCTTTTTTCCTCCCAAAGTAGAGAGGAAGTCAAATTTAGGAAGAGATAACCTGGAGGTACGCTCGGGCTTGATTGGCCTTAAAATTATTAACCGTGCGAAAAACACCAGCAAATACCCAGCTGTGATTACGTTGGGTATGGAAGAGAGCTCTCAGAGATGTAAATGGGCACAAAGATCACCAGGAGAGCACACAAACATCCAGAAAAACACAATCAGCGCCTCCACCAGCACACATACAAAGAAAGAAAGAACATCTGGTTATAATTTCAAGCGCAGCGGAAAGGCAAGCAACAGCTTTTGTTTGCCTCTAGTCCTTGAGGGGCGGTGGTTTTATGTGTGTTTGTGTGTGTGAGTTTGTGAGAGAAATGGGAGCGTTTCTGAATCCGTGGGGCGATACGGAGAGCGTGGGCGACCGCCGCTCTGTTGTTTCACTAATATCGCCAGGATACTGAAACTACTTCCAACGAAGTCAAACAAGCACTTGATGATTGCCGATTAGATGATTACAAACATGACAGCTTTTCCTCTAAGTCAAGCAGCATGGCTTATAAAAAACCCAGGTTTTCGAGAAAGATCGGCCACATGAGTTAAAGATGCTTTAACTAGACAGCGAATGTTTGTAAAATCTATTTTTCACAAGCAAAAATGAGTCACCTACCCCAATGCCTCCGCATGGTAACCTCACAAACATGGGATTCACGGAACCTGAAGGAGAAGAAATAGATTTAAGAATTGAGACGGGAGGTAAAAGGTCAGCAGGTGAAAGGAAAAACTTCGGGGCCATGAAGGACCAAATGAGCACATGACCCACTAAAACTTCACATTTGACTTTCTGACCTTATCTAACAGCAAGAGTACACAAGGGGGGGGATGCTTTAATTTGAACAGGACAAGAAAAAAAGATCTCATTGACCTCACAATCAACGGTCTCCTCAGGGAGAAGGCCAGAACGGGTTCTGTTCTGCCACTGAAGGTCAATAAACAAAGATTAGCCGGCTAATTTACTTGTACTCCAAAGAAACATTTGGGACGACGACAGTTTCTTTCAACAACTCTGATTCTGTATGTCAGTATTTCTGGAAAACATCCCTTCCACACTTACTGGCACTCATAATAATGGTGTAAAAAATTAAATTCATTTTAATGCAGAAGTCATTAACTTACACTTAAGAAGCTGACATGTAATTTAAAGCCAGTGTGCAAATAAATGTAATCTCTAGATCATCCAGAGCCTTGGTCTTCTCCCCTATGCTTCTCATCCTGCAGGTTTTCTACATAATTTAAGTTCGCAGTCTGAGATGACAACAGAAAACCAGGATTTTGCTTCACTGCAGCATTTTTGAAGTGATTTATAAAGATATTTAGAATTATTATTCTGCTGAAAAGCCCATAAAAGACCCAGTGATGAACAATAATCAGTCTTTTTATAGAATCAGAAGGACAACTACTTAAAGTGACCTGATAATTTCTTGAGAATGTGCATCATGTGCTTTTCATCTAAATTATTCTTTTCTGTATACCAGACCCAATTTGAGTGTTGGGTTTGAAACTTTACAGAGTTGCTGTGTTTGTTGATAAGTACAAGCTAAAGGGCGTGGAAGTTTCAGTCACTTCCTAATAGACTAAAATATTGTGTTTTCTTGTATTCCCTCTTTTGTTTACATCACATTTATACTAAAAGCAGAAAATCATGTATGACTTTGAAGTTTCTTGATACTCTAATCAACTTAAAAAAGTAACATATAACCTAAAAAAGAAAACATTGAGTAATATTTTACATCAACCTTTAAGAGTTCCAGTCAATGTGACGCCAGAATAAAACCTATTAATTAATTAGAGGGATTTATCCCCAATCAATAAATCTACTCATTTAAAGGTTCATTTTTTAACATTTTTAATGGTGAGGTTATACTACTGCAAAAAAGATACATTTATTTTATGTTTTTCTTACACAACTCTATTACCATTAGGTATTTAACATCATAATTGGAAGGTACTTTTACCTGTTGTCATTAAAAGTCAGCCTGTTTTCTATATTTTGAAGCAGACTGTGTCATTTTAATCACAGCATTAGCATCTCTATTTTTTCTATTAAACCCAGATCTTAACTCTCTTTTGGTATGGAAGCAAAGATCACCACTGGGATCTGCCCCATCATTTTGTGGATTATAAATGTATACCCTAACACACACACACACACACACCCCCCCACACACACACACGCAACACACACACCCCAAGTTCCTTGGCTCCATCTGCACGTTGAGTCCAGATCTAAGTGACAAAGCAGCTTATGTGACTTTCCATTTAACAGCCTTTAAGGGTCCCGACTTTATCGTCACACCTCCACCACTTTATTAGATTGGGCCTTTTGCCTCAGAACGGTTTAAGCATTAAAATAGATTCTTTTAGCAGATGTCACAGATTAATAACATTTACAACAAGTGGAGGTATAAAATCATCTACGCGACAAAGTTACAGGACATGATGGTTGACTGTTTATTAAATAAATGTTACATTTAAATACAATGACAAGAAATCGTTTTGTTTTAGAGACACAACTTAACCAGTAAGTGGACTAATCAAAGGTTAAACCTTCAGGTTTAGGTTAAACCTGGCGAGGATGCACCATCCAAACTGGTGCAACCTCACCAGTTTGGATGCACTGGTGAGGATGCATGTCTTACAGTCTAGTTTCTGTCTCAGCGGGTTGGTTCCATACAGCTGGACATGGGGCTCAGAGTGGACCGTCTGCAGCTCCTCCTGTGACGCCTTCCTTCCACGGATACACTGAAACCAGAGGAGG
This sequence comes from Poecilia reticulata, assembly GCF_904066995.2. Taxonomy (NCBI): domain Eukaryota; kingdom Metazoa; phylum Chordata; class Actinopteri; order Cyprinodontiformes; family Poeciliidae; genus Poecilia; species Poecilia reticulata. The sequence goes on from NC_088831.1 coordinate 40,116,553, forward strand.
AATCGAGTTTGGACACAAAGCCTCTGATTTTTGACAGGAAGCAGATCACTGCAGCTTCAATTCCTTCAATTAATCAAATATGTATAGACATATGAAGACTAAATTGTGTGAGGCACTCAGAGTGATATGATTACAACCTTAACTTCAAAGTGTTTAAGTTGAGGTGGTCTGATTAAAGCCAAATGTCAGATAACCAGATTAGCACTGCCCTCTACTGGCAAAAAGCTGCAACAGCAAAGAAAAATCAGAGAAGCGCAAGAAATAAATTTGGCCTTAAGCTTAATTTGTTTTTGTCTGTTTGATCATCAACATGACTTTTAAAAACAACAAGTAAAAACGTTATGTGATGAATTTCATTCAGGGTTACAAATGATATTTTGCACAGTTCTATTCAGAAAGCGTCTTCACAGTCAATGCAATCATCCTTATCTTCTTATGTTAAAACGAATAACCTAAACTTGTATTAATATTTCTATGGTAAACTACATACATATGTTAAGATGTAAAATAACAAAAAACAGTTTTTTTTCCATCATATTTTGATCACTTTGGCCATTTTGGACTTGAACCACCAATTTAAACCAAAACATCGATTTTGATATCAATTCAGATGGAAACCAAATTAGAAAACATCAAAGCTATGGCTTTTTTAGGATATTTTAACATTTCTTTGCTTATGAAATAAAACATATTGGTGATTTTGCTGAATGTAAGTGTGGCCTCACCTCACACTGAGCCCTCAGACCTGTTTCCTGCAGCCGGGACCAGATGCTCTGAATACGGCCGGCATGTTCGGGATGAATGGTGGCGTTGCCGCAGATACACTGATGTTTCTGCATCAGGGAGTCATACACTAGACCTGGAACACAGATAAAAACCGTAAAATGCTCTCCATTAATGACATTAATGAAATAATGCTCATTAGAACTCATAAAAAATCTTCTGGGTTTAACAGGTTCTGAGAAAATCTAACCTGAGCTTTAAGTTTACAAAAACACAAAACAGATTCAATATGTGTAGCAATAACTTCAATTATACTTTTTCAGTCCCTCAGTGGGAGGATCAATCACACATGAAGCAAAGGGATTAAAACACAACAATAGAATATATTAAAGCATGAATAAAGCGCCGTTTGTGATGCAGCCAGAGTTTAGTTCGTTTTTTAAACAAAATGTAAAATTTAACAGGCTAACTGGGGTTTTTCTGATGCGGCTCTTGAGGTTTTGCTATTTTTCTGAGGATTGCATGGTATGACAACAGCATGAATTTGTTGGCATGAATTTGTAATTTTCTTTAATTTTTCCACAGAGGTGGTTGTTATTCTCAATCCTATTTTGTGGTAGCAGAAAGTATGTACTAATTACAGTGAAATCTTTCGTGTTCTTGTACACTTGCAGGTAAACACATTATTTTTAGTAGGGCTGTAGTGATGCAATAATCTCACGATACGATACACGATATTCTGCTCACGATACAATATATATTGCAATATTCAGCAAACGATACAATTCAATACACTTTTGCGATTTTCTGAAAGATTTTAGAGGGACAGAGTGATTTTGGTGACATTTTGTGACTGTTATAGAGTTGGATTTAATTAATTTAACTGAAAACTGATTAAAAGCACCAACTACACAATACCTGGCTCTGATTGGACATGGACACAGACTTAAAGTCGACAGTTGGACAAAATGAATCAAAGAAGTGGTGAGAAAACATGTTTCTTGAAACAGTACAAACTGTAGCTTACATGCATTTGTAAAGTAAATAAAGTGCACCAAGTACCCTGTTCTGAATAGTTTGATACCTTTTTAACCTTGACACTTAACATCTGTAGGAATCACTAAGCTTGAAGGAATCACTCAGCTTGATGACCTAATCACTCTCCCGGCAAAGCAAGCAGTGAGTGAGCAAGGTGACAGTTGGATGTTACGATACTTGCAGATGAAGATCAATTTTTTTCTAGGAAAGAAAATATCGATATATATCGCAAAATCCATATTATTACACAGCCCTAATTTTTAGTATGTGTTGCTACAATTACGCTGCCTCTGGGTGTAACTGTGTGTTCCTACCGACCTGTGGTGAATCGGTGCTTCACTGGAGGCTCCGGGACGACAATGGGGAAGGAAGCAGAGGCTGGGGATGACTGCGTCCGGGACAGAGGGCGGTGAGCAGTGATGCTGACCGGTAACCCGGCCGCTTCCATGGAGGCTCGGTAGCTGCGCAGCTGGTGGATCCGCTGCTGCTCCAACAGCATCGCCTGCTGCTCTCACACACAAACACACTCCGTTAAGCCTCTGAACAACAGCTGGACTGCAATACTTTTCTGACACCAGAAGATGGCACCAAATACCTCCACTTCTTACATGTAATATTGCACAGAAAACGTGGATTTCATTTTCATAAAATAAGTTTTTGGCTTTGCATACAAGCAAAATCTATACCCATTTTCACTGAGAGTGTGAATGCATACCATAGAAATTGCATTAAGTCACCATCAATCAAATGTTTGACAGCTTTGGATCAAAGTGTTTAAAAAGTATCGAGATTCACCTCATGTAAACATTTTAGTTCCCATTTTTCGCTCTTACTGAGCCTAAGTGCTGCATCGCACTGATGGGTGTGTCTGCATGCACTACTCTACGGGCGCCATGGTGACAGTGAGAGGAGTGCCTGATTGAATTTGGCTGAGCAGAAACAGGGATGGGCTGGACCGATGAGGACGCCCTGTCTTGATTGCCTGGGAGCGCGGTCACAAACACACAGAGTAATACGGAGATTAGCAGCGTACGTTGGAGAGATCCGAGAACAAACAATGCTGAGCGGGAAACCTTCATGGTTGGGTAAAAAAGTATTTTGTGTGGGTGGCGAGTATTTATATTCCAAACTTGCTTAAGTCTGAGACCAACCTAAGAGGAGTGTGTGGTAATTTTACTATCTTAGTTTCCCGGCATGCATAATTAGTTGTTTCTGTGTACTTCAGCAGAATTAATGTTGCTAAACGTATGGTAAAAAGCAATAAAATATCTCATCAGAAGGAATGCGCCTTGCTTATATCGGTGAGATTTTCCATAATAAAATAAGCCACCATGTTCACGAGCTCTAAAGAATGTTCACACCATCGCTTGTTTGGGTGAGAAGAAGGCTGCAATTAAAAGTTGGTGGAAGAATGAAAGAGGAACGCTGGAGCTCAACAGATGCAGCTTTTTTCTTTTGTAATTCTTGAAATATAGGAGAAGAACCTAAATAAATGCATCTTTTAGCTCCTCCATGGTCTTTATGAGGACAAGGTGGGGTCAGTTTAATTTATTTATATGCAAAGGAGAAATTATTCACACGCCTGGCAGATTTAGAGTTTTTTTTCTTCATTAAACCAAGAAGATTGTCAAAAAAACAAAAAAACAAAAAAAAAGGCTATGTAAAAAGTATAAATATTGAAAAGAGGTTTTGTTTTCAGTAAAAATTGATTAAATGAATCATCTGACAGTTCGTCATGAATTATACTCTTCAATAAGGCGATGCAACGTATAATAGCTTTGAAATATGTGGGGCAAACTGTTATTTAGCATTCATGTTTTTTTATGTGGAACATGACCAAATTATTTTCAAATGGTTCACCTATTCACCTTTTTTTTCACCATAAAGTGAAAACATACTTGAAAGAAAATGCGGCTTGGGAAGCTGAAATACATCAGCGTAATGCTACTTGATGCGCCATTGGTTGGAGCTGGCAAAGCATTCAATGAACAAACGTTATTGATTTTCCTTGGTGCTGATTGCCTGAAACCCCAAAAGCAGAGATATGGAAGAATGGGGATGTTAGCTTCTGTGGCAGTGTTAAGATGGTTTCCACTCTATGCATTAATATATTTTAGTAGGCAGTTATAAGTTACAAGATTTTAGAGGAGGTCTTAAGTATGTATTTAAGATTTTTGGAGGTAGTTGTGGTCCACAACCACTGTGAACCAGGGGCCCACTGAACTCAACTAAACTGGTAGTCATAGAACATCTAGGGCTCTTTTGAAATACCGTAGATCTTCCTTAGAACTGTTTGTCACTTTTTGTGGCTCTGAGGGATCCAGTCAAATCAACCAACTAATCAAACTCTGAATTTAAAAACAAAACCAACTGTTCATAATCATATCTAATTCATTCCTTTTGCAACTAAAATCAACCATATGCTTCATACAATGAGACACTGACGACTTTGAACTATGATAGCTTTCAAATAAATTCAGACAGAAACATTTAAAATGATTTTTGATGTTCTGTCTTCTTGGTTTTCCATCTTACCTGTTTGAACATGAAGTCCTGCTCAGCCTGTCTCTCTCTCTGGTCCCGTTGTTCCCTCTCTTCTTGCTCTTGGAGGTCTGGTGGTTCCTGCTTGATGACCAGACCCCGTATCAACCCCGTTTCAGGCCCAGACGAAGTGGATGATGACGACGAGGATGAGGTGAGTCCCTGGTGCTCCCTGAGCTCCTCTTCCGTCTCCTCTGGGTGACTCTGGTGCTGCCTACCCGGCACAGAGACTCCAGAGCTGGCAGCTGACACCGGATCGCCAGGCTTGGACATGATCTGGAGAACGAGGAGACGAGAGAGATGAAGTTTGGATCTTACGGTGTTATGAGTTTTCCAGTCACATCATGCCTTTTATGGCATAATCAAGTAACTATTTTACACTTTGAAATTGAGTCTCTGTCTCCTTAAGAAACTCTTGTTCTTTCTGAAACTCTGACTTCGTAAAGTCATCACAACATGGCTCCTCTATAAAGCCTTTAACAATGTTTTTACCAGCATTACACTGAGAGGTTTCTTGTATAATAAGCTCAGCAGATGTTCCACCAGATGTTTGCTAATTGATGCTGGCTAGTCTGAAGGACCCGAGTGGGAGAGTTGCGGGAAAGGAGTGCTCTGAGAGGTGGAGGCTGGGAGGTTTGCAAACTGCATTGGAGGAATTTCGTCCTTGAAGGCGGCGCTCGGGCCACCAGGCATTTTGCACAGATGAATGGTTGCCACAGGAGATGAAAAGATTTCTCAAACATGCAAAAAAGAATCAAAACATCACTATAGGTACATGATGAAAAGGTCAGAAAAGATGATTTGACACGATCTGAGGGCCTCTGAACTAAACCTGCTACACCTAAAAAATCCCACCAAAATCTGAGGGGCTACAAGAGAAAAATTTGTTGTTAGAAAAACCTTTGAAAAGTGGATTTCTGAAATAAAACTGCATGAAGAAAATATATTCCACAACTTTGTGTCCAAAAGTAATCTTTCATTCCAAAAATAACTGATCGATGAGTCTAAGCTCAAAAACAACATAAGAGACCTTGAGTTTAAATAAACATAAAACTAACATTAACCAGACAGAGATAAACCTGATCTGTACTCTGAACCCCAGACCCAGAAATATACTTCCGTTATAACACCAGACTCGAGGACCCGGGTTCGATCAACACTCTCTGTGTGCTTCACCCTTTTACTCCAAGAGGCCACTAGAGGGCAGACTAGAGTCAGAACATGGAGAACTCCCAGAAGGTAAAGTTGGGAAAACTAGAACAGGGTGTAGCTTATGCAGCAGATTCAAGAATCTTAGCAGTTACATACTTCATTCTGTTTATAAGAAGCATTTGAGGACGTGCTCAACACATCCTCCAAAAAAACCTAATATGCGAGGAAAGACTCCTAAGAAGTAATTAAAGGCAAATGGGTTTCTGGCCCACGGCGACTGTTTATTCTGAACCTTGTGACAGAATCCTTCTGCCTGCTTGTAATTTCATTTTTAAGGTCACCTTGTTTGAACCCAGAAAAACTGAGCTAAGGGGCACGAGGGAGAGACGCAGGGAGATCGCAGGAACTGCGGAGGGGTGACTCTTGTAATCTTGTTGTGGCAGCTGTCCCCGTCGCTGTCGTCAGAGAACTCAACCTTGATGTGCAGGTCATGATTGGACTGGACCAGTTTGTGTGCAGGGATCACACACACATCCACATAAACACACACACACACACACTTGGCTGGCATGCTGCCCAGGGAACAGTCTATTGACGTCAGAGAACAGGCTCTTGCCTCATCCCAGTCCCTTTTCTCCAAACAAACTCAAAACACTCAACCAGTCCTGCTGCACTGATTCTCACTCTTCTTTTCTTTCATGTTCTGCTCTCTTTCCCTCTTTCTACTCCAGTTTTTTTTCCCTATTGGACAAAAAATAATTGCTGGGGTATGGAGCATAAAGGAGGCAGGCGTTAAATAAGCCTGTTAAGTAAGCTGGAAGATAAGAACAGCATGCGGCGGAAAGAAGAGGTGATTTTATACACAAACACTTGACACTTGTTGATTCAATGTATCCATCTCCCTAACAGGCCTGTACTTCCACATCAATATCACTTGAATATATCACGGTATTGCCTTAGCCCTTTCATGTAATTAAGAGTGGAAAGCAAGTCCGTGTTGGAGGTTTTCCAGGATTGATTGCTTCAGTCCTCCAACTCACTCCCTCTAACCCCCACACCCTTTTTTATTACTGGCATGACTAAAATGTGACCCAGCCAGCAAAGGGGTTGCACATAAGGTTTGCTTTAAGTTCTGTGAAATACAATGAAAGTATGAGTAACATGCTAACATGAAACAGTTTGTAATGCCAGTGCAAAGCAAATCCAGTAGAAACCACAGGGTTGAAATTCATTTGAATAATTTAAATTTAAAATGGCCCAAATTTGATTCAAAGCAGCTGCGTATGAATTCAACCTGTTTGTAAAACAAGCTGAATTCTTAGTACTCTGGTCCTAAATGGACAAACAAAATGTAACTAACAAGAAAGTTTTCAGACATTGTTAGCATAACTAATTAAATTGGAAATAAAAGTTCCCCAATGACATCATTTCCATCATCTGTGAGGCAGATTTTTTTTTTTTTACAAAAGTAAAAACTACAGAAAAAGTGTCAATCAAGAGAAGAATATTGTTTGCATTTGATCTAAAGTTTCTTGTTAATAATCTAATGTCATTACTCTGACCAAACCTAAAGTAAGTGACACTTAACCACACAATTTATACAAACAAGAAAAACTTTTATTTGGTTTTATTTAATCAAGGACAATTTCAGGTTTTTAGTTTCCAGTAACACTGGGGTAATAATTTGTCATAAAAATATTATAATTTTGTACAATAAAATGACAAAAATATTACCTTCAGAGCTGTAACATGTCATTCTACTGTCATGTTTAATCAGAGAAACATGAAAAATGCAAATAAAAATAAAGGTTGGTTGTTTAAACATGTTACACAATAAGGGAGAATAGCTAGCAAAAAGGAAGCAGCATATAAATTCAAACTGCAAAATTATTCATACCATGATCTGAAATATTAACAAAAAATAACCGAGTCGTGTATTTTCTGACTCATTTATATTTTGCCCATTCTGTTGAGCTAGAGTTCACAAACAAAAAGCTTCCTTTTATGCATAACATGAACTTTTGATGTGCGTGAATTATATCACAGTAGTAATTATCTATGAAAGAACCAAAACATAAACCCTTGTTGCATCCAGAACAAAGGCATACGCGTTCACTCCAAACAGATGGAAAGCAAACACGGCATGATCCACTCTGGACTGCATTATGTGCGGATATTTGAGGTTGGTATCCAAATGAATGCTTGTCGTAAAAATCTAATTAACACTCATCTGCGTCAAACCGTCTCACAGAATAAAGGAAGGGATTCCACTTCACACATGGACAGTAAAATTTAAGTATGCACTCAAAAAAAGCTATGATTAGAGGTTGCGGTTTATGGATTTTGCAAACCTCCCTCCATGAAGACATTTTCAACAGTTTCAAAGTAATCAACAAAAAAAGCTGCCATGAAGCTTTAAGTAGGGCAAAAGTTAGCTTAATGTTTTAGAATAACTACATTATGAGACTTAGCCTGAATGCAACGCCTTGCAAAAGTATTCGCACTCTTTGAACTTTTCTGCATTTTGTCTTTTACAATTACTTTGTATTTTACAGGGATTTTATGAGATAGACACAAAAAAAACAGTTCATAATTGTGAACAGAGAGTATGACACATGAATCCATAGTAATAAAAAGTTTTAAAAATCGGACATTTTCTCCTGTTTACTCTGGTGCCCCTAAATAAAACCAGAAGATGTTTAATTAGTCTCTCCACAGAATAAAATTAACAAAGAGCATCATGAAGACCAAGGAAAAGAGGAAGTGAGCTTTGGAGAGGTTTAAAGAAGAATGAAATCAGACACTGAAGTTAGATTTCCGCAAGTAAGAAAATAAACTGCCTGGGAGACAACATGAGCAACTTTTAATCCAGCGTAAAAACAACCTTAAGTTGCACTTGAGCTTCACTTAATTAACCTTGAGTGTGGAAGCGCAGGGAGCAACGTGCAGCCAGAGAACACAAAGCGATGGACCGTATTCCTAGAGGAACTTCAGACACACACACACACACTCGCGCGCACACGCACACACACACACACACACACGCACACACACACACACACGCACACACACACACACACACACACACACACAAACGCATCTTCACCACAAACAAGCATCTCCTCCCGTCACGCCGCATCTCTCTGAGATCGCACAAACACAGACTTCCACAGCGATGCGGTGAGTCATGCTTCCTGTTTGACCTTACATGGTAGCGGCTTCCCCCCGCCCTGCACGCCTGGTTGCCACGGCGACGGCAGGAAGCAGGGACACGCGCACACAGAAAATAAAAAACAAGACTAAAGACTTGCTGATTGATGGCTGATTCATCTGGCTTGCGGACGGCAAACGAGATTCAAGCACATTAACTGAATCATTTGCAGGTGATTCAAATGCACTTGTACATGAAGTACTGAGCAAAAGTCTCCAGTCGATTCTATTCAAATGTTGCTTCAGAGGAGACAGAGTCTTTCATTTTATTCAGATTTCCTTTTCCTCATACAGACTGAGGAACTAGTCTGAAAACACAGATATCAGATACTATCCGTGATTTGAAGTATTTCTGATTTGCACCATTGCTGCCGTTTCGGTCTGAGACAGGTGTGTGAATGCTTTTTTGACGAAGTACGCATTGGACATGGTGAGATACCTTATTGATGATGTGCTGCTGTTGCTGCTGCTGTTGGAACAGTTGCTTGTGCTTTTCCAGGAACTGCTGATGCTGCTGCTGGACCACCAGCTGCTGCAGGGCCTGCGCCTGTCCGCACGGCTGCTGAGGCAGAGGGGCCGACTGGGTCCTTCCCAGGGGACGGTGGCCCCGCACCAGCTTGGAGACGGTGGGAGACGGGAGAGGCAGGCCACCCAGACCGACTGTGGAAAAACCAAGAAATGCTCTTATTGCTGAGCGGCGTTGAATTTTATTTTGCAAGCTTACAGATGGACTAAGGCTCATAAAACAGGCAACCTATTAACTCTCCTCCAAGGCAACAACCAAACATACTTGAATTTAAACTGTAAAAGTGCTTGTTAATATTTTAAAATATTATAATCAAAACCTAGTAAATAAGTTTAAAAACATAACATTTTATAAGTAAGTTAACTTCTCCCAAATTCATAAGTTTTAAGTGTTTCTTTATAACAGTTTTGATGCTTTTGGCTTAAAAACCTAAAAGTTAGTTTCACACATAATAAGAACAGAACAAAAGATCAATAAACCAGTGAATAAGGAGAGTCACAAAAGTTCATTAGTAAAGAAGCTGGCTGTTTCCAGAACACTGCACACAAACATACAAATGGAAAGTTAAGTGGATGGACAAAAGAGCATATAATCGACTGTCATGAGAGAAATTTGAAGCAAATCTGTTTCAAAAGCTCTGCTGGCAACATTTGAGAATCTATGGAGTATTATCAAGAAGAAGATCCAACAAAACCAATAAAGTAAAACAAGCTTCCTTAAAAGTTTAGCAGCCTTTCAGTTTTTAATTGTCCTGATATAACAATTATTTTCTCTGAGAAACGGAATTTTACATTTTTACAACAATAAACATGCAAAATATGTGACTTTTCAATGATTGTTCCAATTCTTTGAAATCCTATTTATAGGAGAGAAATAAATAAAAATATGCTAATGAAAAAATAGCAGAGAGTTTGAGATGAAAATAATAAGGTTTTTATAAATGTTGCGGTGGCTGCTGACCCATTGAGCTGTGGCTCTGCTCCATTAGCACCATGTGTTGAAGGAGGGGGTTGTGACCAGCTGCGCCCCCTCCAGGCCCGTCCCTGTCCAACGCCGACGAGGCCAAGTAGGACGGCAGGTGGGAGGTGGGCAGAAAAGCCGGGGCCAGTGGAATGCCCGGCTGCAACGCTGGCAGCGCCAGATGACTCTCGCCATCTTGGTGTCCCGATACCACCTACAAAAGAGACGGAGACGGAAAGACACGAGAAGACGGAGAAGAAAAGAGGGAGGCAGACAGTCGGAGTGGGAGAGCGGTCAAAAAGTGACACGTGGGCAGAGAGATGGAGAGAGATGGTAATGCCAAAAATCTGATATACTGTACACCCACTTGCCAAAAATACAACACAGCGCCTGTTTCAGCAACCGTTAATTCTGTAAGAAACTAAATCAGTTTCCTGTGTTTTAAATTTATTGCTTAAAGTAACAATCAGGACAGTGTGGGTCATTAATGTTGGTCAGCTTGTTTACTCACAGAGTTTGCAGGGCCAGAGGCAGGCAGTCCTAAAGTGATGTTGGGCAGAGAAGGTGACGTGTAGAGAGACAGCTGGCTGAGTGAGCCCTCCCTGGTAGCCAGCCTCTGAATCAGAGAGGCCTGAGCACACATGCACCAAAACAATCTGTTAACAGAAACCTTTTCACAGATATTTACACTGACTTTTGTTTTCTAGAGTTCTGAAACATGAAACCAAAAACCAGAGCTTGCTTTATTTTTCTCTCCTCTAACAGACAAGGGTTTTTTTCCCCAGAAAAATAAACATTTGTACACAGAGTTCAGAAATGATGCTTTAATTACATCCCTGAGAGGTCACTGGTTATTTGCCAGTCAAACATAAAAAATTCTGAATTGTTTTTTGTCATGTTCACTAAATGCAGAGGAAATGAAAACTCACTTCCTGCTTGTCAATAAACAGCAATTTCTGTGAAGCAACTTGTTTCTGTAAAAATCAAATAAAGGTCATAGACCAAGTGTTTTGATGTGTGAATGGGCAAACTGAGTCACTTCTTTATTTTCTGTTTCATTTAAAACTGATACCAGTATCGATGGATATGCTGAAAAGGAAACATGAAAAACCCTAGCAGGAGACGTTTAGACTGAAAGTTCATTCAAAAACTCTTTAAAAGGAAAAATTGTTATAAAAGCACTTACTCAAGCTATCAAAAGAGAATTTAAAAAATATTATAAAGCTTGATGAACAAATCAATGGCTTGGTAAAAAAAAAAAAGAAAATCTAATCTTATCATAACCCTCGGTTATAATGACTCAGTGGTCACTATGGCGATAGTCTGTGCATTGCATAAACTGGGAAGACGAATGTGTGTCTGCAGTCAGAGGGATGCACACGTGCAGCCATGCTGCTCACCTCTCCTGGGCTGGTAGAGATCGGGATCCCGTTTTCACTGGGGATGTTACTGGAGCTGTTGTTGGGGGAACTGGGGCCGGAGCCTGGCGCACTGTTGCATGCAGAGTCTGTAATACACACAGCACAGAAACACATGACAGGAATGGTTTAATATGCTGACAAGCAGCTAACTGTTTACTAATGAGTCTACCAGGAAATTATGTGACTTTTAGAAGCTAAAGCCAAATAAAATAATTCATTGTATGATTTTTTTTTTCTTTCTTTTGCAAGAAGATTCAATTTAGTACAATATGTCACTGGATATCATGCTGATAGTGCGAATCTAATTACAGAATTTCCCTGTGGACTATCTGCAGAGATTGTTCAGCTTTAATGAGGTTATCGCTGTTTAGTGATTTTCCTCTTCACGTCATCATCTTAAATCAATAAATAAAGATAATAAGCTTTATAATGACTACAGTGACATCACCTACATACAGCACCAACTTATTTTGGTATCTTAAAACATGCAGGTATGTTTAGCAATTGGTTACCATAGTGAGATCTACGGCTAGGATTCAGACTTTTTAACAAGCCATGTGGCAGCCAACGGTTTAAAAACCATCTCGCAGAATTGTGCTTTATTCAACAAGCAAAGTGTTTTCCACCTTTTGCAGAGATATTCAAAGAGAAAGTGAGACAGTACTGGTAGCTGCAGCTCTCCATCATGTGTGCTGCAGCAGTTTTCCCATGTTCCCACACAGGAAGCAGCTGAAACACCAGCCCTTCACTTTTATGACTTTCAAAACAAAGTGCCTCTTTTATCAAGCATGAGAAATCTTTTTTTCTGCAAGTTTCTTCTGCAAAGATTTAAATGGAAGCAACAGTGAAATATGAGCTTAATTATCTGTACTAAATGCTGGCATTTAATACAGATAATAATCACGAGTTGAGTTCATTGAAGACTGAGTGGGAATGTTATTTAGTTGTCGTCCTGTCGAGATTAAACAATTTAAGGGACAAACAATTTAAGTTTGTTCACAATCCTCGTACATACATGTTTTTAAAAAATAATAATTAAATCCAGTTTGCAAACTTGCACTTAAGACTTGCAGGAAAATGGATACATTAATCACAGTAGTGAAAATTGACTTCTTTCTTTTTTTACAAACCTGTAATGGCCAGAAATGAACAATAAAACCGAAAGAAAGTTTTAGTTTTAAGTGGAAATAAATATATTTTTCCTCCTTAAGATTGTATCTAAATCATTTTTTTTTTTTACCAAATCACATGTATAAATGAACAGAAGCACAGAAACACAAACATGCATTTTTTTTGCTAGATGTACATATTCAAGTATATATATAAAATGAAAAATTATGTTGGAAAGTCTAAAACCCTACTTTGCTACAGTATGGTGATGTGTGGGTTGTGATTTTTTCCCCTCAACTAGCATTAAAACTATATTTTCTCCCATTTTGTTCACTTGTTTGTTTCTTGGAAATGAGCCAAAACGTTGTGTTTGCCTGTTTTGGTAGAAACATGAGGACGTGTGAGAATACATAAAACCTAACAGTATTTACCATGTCAACTAACCAGAGCAACACTGGCATCCATTAAAATCACAGCAGTTTTCTCTGCTCCTACCTACGAAATGCCCATCACATCTCATAGTCTAAAGTTCCCTAAATGACACAAACATACCAACACCACTGAGCTGTAAGATGTTCATTCAGGAGGTTCGTTATTGTTGAGGCTCACAGACGTGCAGCTGAACCCAGTCACGTGTCCTGACGGCAGTATTACTGCTCTCAATTGCTCTTGCCTCTCTCCCCATAAATCCTCATGGTATAGTAAATTACTGCGTCTGTAATTCTCTTCCTCTCTATCTTAACCACAGGAAGCGATTATGTCGCCGTTTATCAGTAGGCCTATCTTCTCTTCACTATGGTATGCCCTCTTCTAGATGTCCAGCTATTTTTATCAGAAATTTTGTTCATTTTGAATCAAAACCAGAGCATGAACTGTTCAAAAGATGTCAAAATCTTCTTCTAAGGTTATAAAGAATAAAAATAAATGTAAATTTGGGAGATGAGATTTGTAATGCAAGTGAGCTTTGAGATTCCTCTAAAAGTTAGAACTGTTTTGAATTAGAGCATTAGTGCTGAACGTTTTCTCAAAGAACCTGCAGCAGCTCATACATGTTTCTATACTGAAACTGATTCATAACAGATCAAACTTGATCTTATTGGTGTTACAAAATACTTCAAATATGTCATTATTTGAATGCTGTGCAAGTTGGAAATAATGTTCAGTCAAGTCAACATGAAAGGAAAATGCTTTGTAAAAAAATAAAACAAAAAAATGAATTTTTGTGTAAAATCCATGGAAATTTGAAGCACATTGGTTGTTTTTAGAGAAATACTTAAGCCTACTTCTTGTACTGTACTATGTCTCACCAGCTATGTCGAGCGATCTCTTCTTGGCAGTAGTGACCGGCCCGTCTTTCCTGCGGAGCAGAGGGCTGCTTCGACGCTCCGTCACTTTCTGCTTTAGCCATGAACGGCGCTTCAGGTTGGGCTCAGATGCTGATGGGACACAAATGAGGAAAAACCTTTTAAAACAGAGAAGTGACATCGTAGAAAAACTCAAAACTTCACTTCTTTACAGTGTTGATTCAGTTCACTGAGGTCTGCAAGGACTTATTTCTGCAAAGGTTTTGTTTAACTGTCACCCCCAAACACTTACATCTAAGTCAACTGGTTCATGAGGTACACCGATACCGACTGCTTCATGGTCAAACGTATTTAATTTGGTATGCTCTGTCCAAAAGACATTGCTACATAATTATTATTCTTTACTCAGTTTAAACTTAACAAAAGTCATGCGGCCATGTTCTTTTAAGGTCGAAGAAAGCTGAGTGTTGAGATCATGCAAAATCAATTCATGAAGACCCCCAGGCTGGGATTCAAACCCAGAACCTTCTTGCTGCAAGGCAACAGCACAACCCTCAATGTACAAATATTGAAAGAAATGCAGCTTGGGAAACTGAAATATGTAGATCCAATGCTTTCTGACATGAAATTGCCAATCCAGGAGCAGCATTTATGTTCCTTCAGACTGATTGGCTCCAGCCCTCAAAAGCATAGTTAAGACTGTGTACAATGGAAAGCTTCTATTAATGCTAAAACGGTTAATGCGTATTTGTGGTTACAACTAATATAGAAGGCAGCTTAGGTGTCTTAGAAGGAGTTTTAAGTATTTATGGATTTTAAATATTTGCAGGCAGTTGTGGTTCCTCAACCATGCAAATGCTGAGGAGTGAAATATTTAAAGTCGAGTTATAATCATATCAAATCATTAATATCCAAGTGTCTCAAGAAAATGTACAGATATACAAATATGTTAGAAAAACATACAGGCCGTCAAAAAGGAGCACAAAAGAGTCTGACCTGGATTCATTTCCATCTCAGACTCTCATTCTGTGTTGCCCCACAAAAGTGTTAAAAAACTGCAACCTCTCTGAACCTGTTGGTCTGCTACTCAGATG
Organism: Poecilia reticulata; assembly: GCF_904066995.2. Taxonomy (NCBI): domain Eukaryota; kingdom Metazoa; phylum Chordata; class Actinopteri; order Cyprinodontiformes; family Poeciliidae; genus Poecilia; species Poecilia reticulata. The sequence goes on from NC_088831.1 coordinate 40,131,632, forward strand.
CATTGTAGATTGCAGGGTTGCATAAATGGGATCTTGTTTGTTAGCAGCTATTGGTGCTAATGAGCTTGTCCCTATAGGCCATCGAGTATGAGCCGGCCAACAGATTCAGAAGCAGAGGTTAACCATCTTCATGCGACAGTGGGAAGCTCGGCAACAATAGAGGAAGCAGCCAACTGGCAGCTTTCTTGACCCGGTGCTTAATGATGCCACCTTCATGCTTTACTAATGAACACTGCTAGTTTCCAGACACTTCCAATTACATTGAAAAAAACTAGGGTTTGTACAAATAAGAAATAGGGAGGTTGACGTCCAGATTTCTCGGTTTAAAACTGCAGATGGTCGATCTTGTTGGAGGTTCCTTGCGGCAGGCGCAAGATGCACACAGAGGGCAGGAGAGGTAAGCAAAAGGTAAACTCTGGGAGTCGTGTCATGGACAGGGCAAGGCCTTTTTGGGACAAACTTTGCTTTGGTGTCTCTCTGCCAGACAATGGCAAACAGTAGCAGTTCCCTCCCCTCCTCCACGGGTTTCCCTCAGTCAGTTAAAGCTGGAGGGCTGACCCACGGCTGACCCAATGCTCGTCCCATGACCCTGTATGAAGCAGACTCTGCTACGTTCATTAGCCTCAGAGCAGGAGGTGGGGCATTTTGGTACAACCAAGTGGAAGCAATTGATTCTTTGTGTACAGTAGTGATTTATTCAGCATTGCAAGATTTATTCTGGGTCATTAAAATGGAAGCGAAGCACCAAACTTTTTATGTACTTCAAAGAAGTGCAAAGCTCTCATTATACCTTCATATAAGAGGGGATGAGAAAACCTATTGTGAACCTATCATGTCCAAGTGCTTTTACAAATACACACTTAGTTTTCGGGGAACAATGCAGCTGAACTTGTGAGACTCAATTATTATTTAATAAAAGGGCTTCCTGATAAGTGGAGTGAACTCCTCTGCTGTCTTTGTCAGCAGGGACGAGGTCAGTCGGGGTAAAACGCTATGCATTAGCAGCATCGGGTCCGGCTGTGGGAGGCCAGGAGAAAATTATAGGTCCACACTGAAGATCACGTAGGATATTTTATTACTGACAGAGTCAGACTACGGAGATTATTACTAACTAGAAAAAAATAAATTAAAATCTTTTTTTTTACTTTATTAGAAGCAAATATAACCTACAGCATATGAAAATATATGTTTTACAATCTGCAGTATAAAGCAGGCACAACATGTACCGACTTTCTTTAAGGTGTTTTTTGGCTGTTGTGCAACGCAGATGTTTTCAATTATTTGATCAACAACAGATGTTTTATAAAGTGGATTTCATAACTGTACTGGCATAATTTTGTATACTTTCTCTCAGATCCTAAATATCACATCATTAAAAAAACATCTGTTTCTCATCAGGGTCTTAAATTAGATTAATAAAACCTTCAATAAATATCATTGTGTCAACATTTATTTAAGTCAACGTTAAAAGTCAGCATGTGAGAAAACAGTAGACTGAATTTATAAACCTCTACAACCGACTTTATGAGCTTGGAAGAAAGCATCTTCTGACCTGAAGTGGCAGCTTTGGATACGGAGAAAATGGCTTTCTGCCCAGGGCGCCAGCCTTATGGGGTGACATCGATGCTTGGAAAACATAAAATACTTTCTGTCCATCTGGCCCAAAGTCAGTCCTTCAAGGAGGCTGCAACATTTATTTATTTTTTTTATTGTTGCAGCCTAAAGTTACTGACTTTGCTACACCTTTTTCAAATAGTGGTAGTCAAAGTTATAACTTTTATTAAACTTTATTTTTGGAATACAAAAAAGTTAAAATGGATGCACATAATCTTCCCCCAAAAGAGACATGATTTTAACAGAGTTAATATTTAAAGTACAAATAAAATTTCCGAGCAGTCTCTTGAAAATCATGTCTGGAGGATTTGTTTAAGGGCAGAAGAAGAATTATATATTAGTCAGTCAAGTTAGCATGAACTGTACACACAGTATAAACAAATCCTACAGAACATCTCAATATTACAGAGCCTGTCTAAGATGGGAGAAAAAAAACAAAACAACTTGTGGCCATGACTTGTAATTAAGTAATTTCCACAAAAATAAGTCAGTTGTTAAAACGAGTTTTAATTTTTTTCTCTCCTATGTCACCAAATGAGCTCCGTAAAGATGGCTGACTGGGGTTGACTGGCTGGTTAACGACACTGAAGTTTGTATCTAATCTGATCACTTATTTGGCAGTAAAGATTAAGATTATTTTACTGGAGTTCTATTAAGGAGTCTAAACTACATAATATCATCTCTAGTTAAGAATAAAACAAACTGAAAATCTGAACTGAACCAGGAGAGTTGAAGTCCAGTTCCCAAGAGCCACTTCCTGTTCACCATGAAATGAGACAGATTTAAAAAAAAAACAAACATGTTTTATATTTCTAATAAAAAATGTCTTTTTAACATATTTTTGCCATGAACACCTTTTATTAAGACCTATAAAATCTCCCTGTGTTCCCAATATATTCTGGGTGGAGCAGAAGAAGGGAATTACCCAGGACGGCATCCGTTATTGTCCAACTGTTAGAGGAGATTTTCCTCAACTTTTCAAAACACAGCTTTATCTTTATTGAAGTTCTTAAAGGTGACATCATTTATTTATTAGACTACTCTCCAATGCAATAATTCTTTTCTTCTGCAGCCTTTTTCTTGTGGATTCACATCTGTATTTCAGCTCACTGTCCTGCTGTGAATTAGAGGTGCCAAAGTGCAAAGGAAATTGTTTGAGAAGTCTTGTGGTTCATGCTGGTGCAACTTTACAACCCCAAGTCTGCGCTGTCACCTTCATTTCAGAGAGAAGAGGCTTCTTACCGACAACCGCTCCAAAAAAACTTAGACTGCTTATCCAGTCAGACTTCCATGAGCTTGAATTGTCTGACCTCCAGGTGAACTGGCTAAAACTTTATCCAGGAAAGATTTGCAACAGCTTAACATTTTCCCTTTTAGAATAATCTTTATCTCGCCTAACAGACTGACTCCAAATAGTTTTGAAATGGACTTTTAAACATTTCCAGATTGATGGGCAGCCACAGAAGCTGCTCAAACATTACTAAAATCCTGGTTGGCATTTTATTGACACACACTTTAGCGCCAGATCAGTAAACTGCCAAAATGTTTGCTTTCGCTCAGGTGGCCACATTTGCAGATCAGTAATCAGCTGATCAAAAACAGCTGCATAGCAACATCTGGTAGTGACTTAACGTCTTGATAAGGAAAGGTCTTATGAAGAAAAGGTTTTTCTGCATTTTGTTCAACTTTTAAGCATAAAAAACTTGTATATTAGTACCTTTGCTGTTTGTTTGAAAATCTGTTTGCACATTTTAGGGCTGCAACTAATTCATATTTTAGTAATTGGTTAAATTATCAATTATTCTGACTATTAATAAGATAAAAAATGGCACATTCTACACATTTTTTATATAAGCACTGAAGCCTTTTTCTATTAGGAATGCATGCAATGATGCAAATAAGCAAATAAATCAATTCGTTTTTAAAACAAACATAAACCAAGTGAAACTAAAACCATGCAACGTGAGGAGTTTTGACTCAATCAAAGGTTGTTTTCATCTTAAATGTAAAATGAAAATATTTTTTGTAAAGTTTTGGCATAATTACTGTTCTGAATATGTTTTCTTTTGACAAATAGTTTCTTTTGAGTCTAAATACTCCAATGATTACTAAATTAGTTGATGAGTATTTTAGTAATTGATTCATCACAATTAATCTGATTAATCAATTCGGTCTGAGCACATTAATGATATTTTAAAACAAATATTGTTACAACTAATATTAAAAAGTGAAATTTCTCATTATTTTTTTACTAATAAACTTACGAGTTTGATTTTGTTTTTTAATGTTTTGTTGGCGCTAGTGGCCTTTATTTGAAAAATAATTCAACAGGAGAGAGGGTAATGAGAGAGGGGGGAAGACATGCAAATGTCACCAGGCCGGGAATCGAACCTGCGACCGCCGCCATGAGGACCAAGGCCTCAATACGTGGGCTGTGCTTTTCCCCTGCGCCACAACTTAGAATTATAAAAAGAAACATTTATGGGTTAAAAAAATGACAGAGTGGAAGGAGAAACGAAGTTATGAGCTGAAACCTGGAGAACGATGGAAGGAGAGTGAAGGAGACAGACATGGCGGCGTGGGTTTGAAGGGCACTGGTCACTGTGGGGCGTTCACCTCAGGACAGAGTGACTTTGAAGGGTGTTAATGCCGACTGGGCAGAAGCGCGACAGTTTGCACACGTGCAAACATGTTCGCTGCAGAGAGCCCAGACTGGTTTTACTGCTGATGCTGGCATTTCGCTGCAGATCCCCCTCTCTCTCCTCCACCTCTTCACCTCCTTCTATGCCCTCCTTTCTCTCACTTCCTCTAAATTCCCACTTCTCTCTTTTATTCTGGAATTAGTTCCTCTCGCCTTCATTGTTGAGCCTTTATGGGCACATTGTGAGCAACCGTTGGCAAGGGCGGGTGTTGCGCTTCATTACAGCAAAGGTCACTGTCCCACTTTGCAACTTTTATGACCCAGAATAAGTAGAATTTTTAAACTTTATGTCCTCTTCCTCTCAGGTCCTGTTGCTGGGACAAAGTAAGAAAAGCCTAGAAAGAGCTAAACTTTACCTTTTTTATTATTATTATTATTATTATTATTATTATTATTAAAGGCTCAAAAAGATTCTATCCTTACACTTTGATAAATCCATTAAGAGGATATGACGTTTAGATTAAATGACTGTTTGAGTGCTACTGAATGTTTCAACAGGGAGTTGATGAGGAAACTGCTTTTGATAGAAAACATATTGATCAGCTGCTCATCTGTTTGACAGGAGGGAGCCCCGAGCTCCTAGGAGGCGTGATGGGGAAAGTCGTGCCGCTCTGCCAATAAATGGGAAGGAAGGAGATTTACTGTATGGAAATCAATAGGCTCATTTGCTCCAGCTCATCAGCAGAGCTTCCGAGAAACATTGTACATGCGAGATACATTAGATAAGTGCATCAGCGGCGCAGAAGCTGGAAGAAATGCACGCCATCTTATCTGGACGTTGTGTTCGAAAAATAAAAGTTAAAGAGATTACTGTAAAACATGGGTTTCAGGATTAAACATAAGTAAAAGTAATCATCAGTCCCAAGAGGAGACGGCTTACAGCTAACGACCCCCCCCCCCCTACTGGGGGGACATAAGGTCAAAATCAAACTCTAATAATACAAATAATGTCTTAATATATCATGTCCTAAATTAATTCAATCAACAGTGAAAACAGATGATTATTTAAAGAACTTTACAAAAGTATTTTATCTCTTAAACTTGTTTAGATTTATCTCAACCATGAATTTATGTTATCAATCTGGATTTTATGTGATGAACATGGTGCTTAATTGGGAAAAGAAAATGATCAACAGCTTAAAAAAAACAAAAAAAACTTTACAATTAAAAATGGAAAAAAGTGTGCCATGCATTTGTTGGGTCAATATGTAGTGAAGCCACATTTTGATGCAGACACAGATTTCACTACCAGCTTTGCGTATTTAGACACAGACATTGTTGCCCATTCTTCTTTCAAGTACATCTTAAGCTCAGTCAGACCAGATAGAGGATTTTCAAGTCTTAGATTCTCCAGCGGATTTAGATTTTGACATATGAATTTGTTTTCATCTAAGCTTCTATTTTTGCTCTGTCTTTATCTTTAGGGTCAAGTCTCAAACCTTTTGTCGTTTCTAACCGGTTTTCTTCCAGGATTGTCTTTTATTCAGCTCTACCCATCATCTATTTAAAAGTTGCAGAAGTCGGTACCGTCTCCTGTTGTCTGTCACATGAAGTCTCAATAAAATTCAAGTTCAGGCCTGTTTCGTCTTCCACTAAACTATTGTTCTTTTATTGTGACACCGTTGAGCCACTGACATTAGTCACTCGGCATCGATGAGACATCTGCAGGACAGTGATGAAAGACAGCCACAGTTCACATGTAGTTTTTGTGTTTACGCTCCACAGGACAGAACAATACTTCCTGGATTTTACGCTGAATCAAAGGTTCTCATTATTTTCCCATGTGTTTCTTTGTGTTACTGCAGCCTTAAGGGGAATTTGCAACAGAACACCATGAAGTTCACACCCACAGCCGGCAACAGATTTAGGTTACAGGGTTAAGACTTCCCCAAATCTAGCATTTGCAAGCATTATAAGATTTTCTTTTCAGCACTTCACTGTTGTAATAAATAGCACGTTGCTTCTTTTATGGAGCAAAAAGCTAAACATAATGGTTTCACATCCTCATCGCACAAAATTAGATCTTAATTTGGTATAAAGTGCCAAAACACAATAAATGCTATTTGTTGTTTTAGACCTGATTCCAGGGTTGTAAATCTTCCTCAACAGAACATAAATTTTAATTTGAACTTCCAGCATAAAAAACTGCATGTGGTTCCACTTTGAGACAAAGTTGTATGTGAAAAATTATTGCAGTGAATGCATCACATACCAAATGTTTTTAAAAATATATATATATATATTCATAGTCAAATCTTTCAGCAAAACAAAGTTCAATAAGTGTGACTCTCAACCACCCATTCACAGAAACAAGCAATTTGGAGTTTGGCCACTAAGTTGGATTTCACTGTATTTGTTCAAAGCCACAAAAACATATGGAGGGAGGGTGTGTAAACTGAACTCCAAACCCTGTTATTAGAAGACAACTTGTTCTTTCCCCTGAGGCACAGCCACCCATGTAAAGCTTTACATGTGTGAATCAGCTTGGTCCAGTCAGACACTCATAAACAAAGATACCGACACCTAAAGACTGGGCCGCAGCACCATACGGATTCTTTACTTATTTAGTCATTCCGTTGTGGATTTGCTGCTACAAACGTTGGGTTCAATGTCCTTTTCCAAACCCAGTTTAGTCTGAGCTTCCACTGTCAAACACATGGCCTCACGTTTGACCATAGATTATTTTGCTCTATAGAGCTCAGAGTCCATTCAATAACAGCAAAATGCACTCATTCTGTGGCGCTAAAGAAGGCCCACATGATCACAACTCCACTACCGTGCTTAACACTTGGTTCAAGATGTTGGTGTTGACATGGTGTACTTCATTTTCTCTAAATGTATTGTGTCATCTATGCAATACTAACATTGGAAAAGACAGTTTTTTAATCAAGCTATTCACCTGGTGGATTACAGTTTCCAAGATGCTGAATATCAGATGGTCAGCTGAACGTACATGAGAGAGAGGAGAGTGAAGAAAGTGTTGATTTATCACCACTGATATCATAACCACTATATTTACCGGTAAGACTTCCTAATTTCATGCTGCATTATGGTCAAACATCTCAGTGTCCCAGAGCAGAGGTGGAATAATAACTGAAAAATGTGAAGCTACTCTGCTACTGAATCAACTGGTGAACATTAAAGTCTTCAATGATCTTAGTGCTCATTTTATAAGTGTGGAATGATAATGTCTGTGTGTAATAATGTAATGTATGAGCAGCAGAGGGAAGGTCAGCATGACAAGCATGCCTCTGTAATGAAGGCCTTGCTGACTTCCTGTCACAGCATTCAAAGTGGTCCTCTGTGCACCGAGCGCCGTTATGACAAAGCCCTGCTGTAATAAACCGTACGCATCATCTTACTGCACAGACGCAGAGCATTCACTGCGCATTTAGAGTTTGCATAGATAAAAGACCAACTTTAGGGGGACAAGCGTCACGAATGACGCGGTGAGTGCACTGATGTGTCGAGTGCTGTCACTCACTTCCTCTTCAACATGATTCATATCTCTGAAGGCCGGCCTAATACGATCACAGTCTGCTAACTATTTACACAGTAGTTCCTCAACAGCTGGCTGTAAACTGACGCACAGATCAGCAGCAAACGTCTTCCAAAAGCACTTGTACGTATCAGACTTCCTTCTTCGTCCAGGAAGAATGATACCATGTGTGTTATGAACAAATCTCAGAGGAAAAATTCCTGAAAGTCCAAACTCTGAGTTTTCTCTCTGCAGATCTCAGCAGGTGGGCCTCAGCGCGGCGTGCACAGGGTTTGGCTTCCAGTGGTGAAAACAGACAGCTGTACAGCCGAAGCAGCTGCTAACGCTAACTGAGTCATCGCAGCTTGGCCGGCCTTGGCGCGAGCAGATGGACCGAGCCGATGAGTCCAGAAAGCAAGAATGATCGTTTTCTCACGCCTGTTAGGGCACCAGGGCGATCAGGAACCATTTTGTTTAACAGAACAGTGATGATGAATACGTGTTACCTCATAAAAGTTTTCATACGCCTTGAAATGTTTAAAATTTTGTTAGACTGCAACCACAAATTTAAACAATATTGACATTTTATTCCAAGCTTACACTATAAACATCTATAAAATCCAGTGAAATCAACTACCTTCAGCAGACACTTAATCAGTGAAGGACAAGTAGAGTGTGGTATAAATGGGGTGGAGGTTCACCTTCCAGCAGGACAATGTCCCCAAACATACAGCCACAGGGCCATGTTTAAAACATAATGTGTTGGACGGCCCAGTCAAAGTCCAGACCTAAATACAATCTGTGGTAACTGATGTTCGCAGACATTCTCTATCCAATCTGACTGAACTTGAAAATTTTTGCAAAGAAGAATGGGCACAAATATCTCCATGTCTAGATGTACAAAGCTGGTAGATTGAAACCCAAGAGGACTTGAGGCTTCAACTGCAGCAAAAAGAAGTTGAACATAAATACATGGCATACTTTATTCAGTGATTTATTTGAAAAACAAAAAAAAGGAAAACAATGCATAATTTTTATTGCACTACACAATTCTTAACTTATTGGGCTGTCACATCAGTTTGCAGTTCTAACCTGACAAGGAGTGGAAAAGTTAAAGAAACATGTATTTTATCATCAAAAATATCTGTAGCTAATAAGGTTCGTGGGTGGTGGATGAAAGCATTTATTTTTGCATCGGTTCTTCTAAAACACTTTCAGTGGTGTCAAAGTTTCTACTTTTCCAATCCAGATGGGTGCTGTTATCTTCCCTCAGCCTTCATTTACATTAAAATGGTTCAAAAGAGGCCATTAAATACATTTTTCATATCTCAAGTTAAGAACATTTCAGCCGGCCTCATTAATCCTCCTGCGTCTGACTCCCAAATTCAGGCTTTTGGTCCTCGAAAGCCAATTTTCTTGTTGTATGAGTAAAAAATGTCTCATTTCTTTACCTGTTTTCCTCAGAGGAAAGTCGTCCTTTGAGTCGAACGCTCCCAGCACTGGATGCGTGTACGCCGACAACGCCGCTTGAGGGGGTGAGCTCTGGTCCAAAGAGCTATGCTGAGTTTTCCTGCAACAAATACAAATAAAAAAAGTCTTATAACCCACAGCATATTATGCAATATCGCTACTTTTTTTTAGAACTACAATAACCATTGCACCTAGTTCATGCACACACGCCTACACACTTAAGGAAGTGAAAAAGACAGCTTCTATCTTCTTTTTCAAGGTCAGGATTTTTAAAGACACAGGAGACTGTGAGCAGCTAAGGGAGGTGGAAAAGAAAAAGAGACTATGAAGAAAGAAAGAGGGACTAATTCACCTTAAGTGAAGCTTCGGTTTCCTGACTCGGCTGTATGAGACAGATGGAGGACGAGAAATGAAGAGAGGACATACCAGAAAGTGAGGAGAGTCACAACAGGGTGAAAAACAGAGAACTCTATTAAACTAATGATGCAAAACCACTCAAATCTCCTGCACAGGCAAAATCTTTGACTTATTAAAGCGTCTTTAAAGTGCAAAAGAGACACCACTGTTGTTTTTTTTTTAACTGCCCACTTCAAACATTCACCTCAGACAGAGCCGGCTGTCAATCACCGCCAACCGGCACACAGAAAAAGCCTAGACATTTCAGCATTTTCTCTGTCGTTTAAACTCGGAGACTAACGATGATGTTGGCAATTTGATGTACACACAAAAGCGCGGCGCTGACAGGCGCCTACACTACGGGGGTTTGGAACACCACACTGATAACTGTGTTCCAAAAGCCATGAAGATGAGAGACTTTTACCTCTGCCATCGACAGATTTTACGTTTGATATTTCTCCCCAATGAGGGATTTTTTTTCACACTCAAATGAGACAGATGATGACTCAGACTGAATTTTTTGATGAAAGGAAGGTGCATGATTTGACAGATTTTTGAAGGCTTTGAAGTTTCAGATAAATGTAGTTTGCTATAAAATGATTCTTTATGCTCTAGTTTTAACAGCTGAACCACAAACCTCTATGGGTGGATCACACATGAGAATAAGCCAGTAGATTTTACCTTTATTAGTATTTTATTAATGCTAAAGCTAAAATTTTGACACATTTTGCTTGTTTTGCTCCATAATGCACCATGGCAACAAAGAGTTTCCATCACAGCTGCTTCATACATACTGTCTTTTATGTTGACCTCTGTGCTATAAAAGAAACAGTGCTCTTCTATTTCTGTAGAAAACAAACAGAAAGGTGGAATTTGAGTGATAAAATGTGATCCACTGTGAAACACGGTGGTGGTAGTATCTTTCTACAGAACTAAATTCATCTTAGAATCTTTGGTAAAGGTTGAAAATTCATGTTCCTAGACACTCTCCAGCCATCCTGACTGAGGTTTGAGTTACTTTACAGAGAAAAATGGGCAAAACTTTCAGTGTTTTTAGTCGAGCTTTTGATAGAGATGAACCCCAAAAGACTTGCCTCGGTAGTTGCAGCAAAAGGCTATTCTACAAAGTACTGACTCGTGGATTAGAGGATAATTTTAACTAAAAAAAATAGATCTATAGAAGCAATGTAGCATTTTTCGTCCCCTACTTTGTGCTGATCTGCTTTATAATGTCCCGTCATAGAAGTTGTTCTCTGTAACCAGACAACATGTTGCTCGCCAGCTGGCTGGATTTCCAAAGCAAGCTAATTTTTTCAGGTAAAGATTCTGTTAGGCTTTTGGAAAAGCAGCTCTGGTCGATTGTCGAACCTTGAAAAGGCTTGGTGCCTCAGGATATACTGCAGCGGCTGCTGCAGGATTTGGGGTACTTGGCTTGCTATTAAGGGCTGTTTCTCCAACGCCTGACATAAACTCACGGACTCTGCCAAGACTCCCTCTGTGTCCCGATCCAGTCTGCAGTGATAGACAGGACCTCATGGTGTGGTCGTGGTTTGGGACTCATATTTGTTTTTCACACATGACATGGTTCTGCTTGGTTCTTAAATTCGTCAATCAGAAGCTGTGATTAGCTTTACTCTAAAGTTGCTAGGTTCAAACTTAGCAATATGGAGAGTAGCTCTGTCATCCAGGATCAGAGTAAAACTCCAACATATCTACAGGCGAGAACTGAGGCACTTTGAGTGTCTGATCAGGATGATCCCTGTTGTTACTAAGTGGACAGACAAAGTTTGATGGATGGGTGGATTTAGACAGCAAAATATAGACCAAAAGTATATTTATCACCAAGAGTTGCCAAGGTGACATAAATTAAAATCAACAAAAATGCCTGTAAGTAAAACGTAGCAGGTGAATCTGTGTAGCTAAGGTTGCAAAACAAATAAAGCACTTCCTCTTGACTTTCTCTGCTAATATATGTTGCCGAGTCAGATTTCCCCTGCAGAAATGCCTGCTGTCTAAAAGCAGAACTGCAGGTATGATGAGGATCCTGTCAAGTATCTCAATCTGCATTATATTGCAATTATAATGGGGATACTGATGTTCGTTTTTTACAAAAATACTTAAAATAATGTCAAATACCAAGCAGACTTACAAAACACTAAATAGATTAGTCCAAATAAACTTTGATTCCTTTTATATCCAACTCTTGGATGTTCTTACATTAACCTTATGATTATCTGATTTTCAGATAAAATAACTTATTTATTTTGGAAAAGATAATAATCCAAATCCAAAACAGAGACCAGAAAGAAAAAAGTTAAACAAATTTTATGACACCCTTAAACAAATGTCCTTTTTGCATCATCAAAATCTAGCAACAACAACTATCACGTTCACTAGTCTGCACAGTGACAATCTGTTGCTTCTGCTGTTTAGATGGAAGCATTCATGTAAAAACAGCAACAAACTAAGTAACCATCTCATAGCAAACTGTAAAGACTTACGCTACTATTATGTAACATTCACTGGTAAGTTTAAAAGGATTCAGTTAAGAGCTGACTTTATTTGAAAAGCCTTTCTGTCCACAACAGGTATGGAAAATCAAATTTACAATTCCAGAACCACAAAAAATGTCAATCTGCCCCCATCCCAACCTATTGCTGCAACATAATTTGGCTTGTTGGAAAAGGTTACAAACCTTTTTGGTCTTGAAAAACCAGTAATAGAATAAAAACTGAAGATATTGTCACCAATCACTCATATTAGGGAAACAAACTGACAAATAATGAGGGGTCTGTTTGTTAAGTTGCTGACTGCTAACTGGCTACTGGAGCAGATAGCCTGACTAACTAACCCGCTGATATCAGCTTGTTATAATTGAGAAACTTTATTAAGAGCAGAACTGCAAAAATGTTTATTATATGTTTCTAGTTTAGTCACTTCTGCATGAAGTATAAATACTGTTGCTGCTACTATATCTGAAGTAATCTAGATTTCATAATTGATGCTTTATTATTTCAAATTTAAGTGATTAGATCATTTTGGTTCTAAATGTTTGTGTTACTATCCTATTTTTGCTGTGCCATACCTTGTTCAGACAAAACAAGTGATCAAAGCAAATCTGAAAAAATTCCCTTCTAGAGAAGCGGCCAGTCACACTTACCCATACCAGTAGCGAGGGTCACTGGGCAGACAGTGGTTTAGGTTTCGCTGAGCCAGGGCTTTCTTCTTGTTCAGGACAAACTCCTGAAGTCGCATCTTTACCTCGGTGCTGGCCACAGCACCTGGACAGAGATAATCACCGAAAGAAAAGCACATGAGTCCTGACGGTGCAAGTGACCGTCTGGGTTAAGTACCCAAAATATGAGTCCAAAACCACCAGGATTTCAGCGATTGAATCAATGTCGGGAGCAGGGGGGTTTACTGCCCCTGAATCTTACCTCTGCCACAGTGTTTGACACAAACACGAAGGTTTGAACAGCTCCCATTCATACTACACACAAATCAGGGGCTGCGTTTCCATCTTGTGCTCTCCTCAGTTTCCACTCTTATTTCACAGCTTTACAAACAAATTATCCAGGAAGTGAGAGACGGGGAGGAAAAGCTGAGAAACAGGCAGAGGAAATCTCAGCAAGAGCAGGAAAAGCTGGAAAAAGGGCTGCTTTTATGGGAAAATGACAGTGGGAGTGACGAGAGGTGATGTGTCAGGCTTGAGAGAGGAAGTGGTAAATTCAGCATGTGAAAGTGACAAGGGCTAATATATGTTCTCTAAATCACGCTGCAGCTGTAAGTGCTGACATCCCAATACGAACGCCTCCCCACTGAAGCAAATTGGCTTTTATGAGGCTGCCTTCCATGCAATTTAGTGCAGTACTTAACAAAGCTTCTCCTGTTTACAACCCAAAGCTCTTTCCATAGACGTCAAACAGTACGTTCTCTCTGCCTAGAGCAGAATCGAGACTTTACTGGCAAAATCCATAACTACAGTGTACTCAAAATATTGAATGACACGTCTTTCCAACGGGAAACAAAAGCAACGGTGCCATTACATGTCAATTCCAGATCACATTTAACCTGTAAATCCAAGTACAGTGAGGGAACTCTGCAGTCAGATCAGCATGACTCATACAAAAACTGTTACTTTCATTTTATAGATTGACAAAGTTGGCTGAGGAATTCTGGGACTTATTAAGCAATGGATTTCACACAATTTGAAACAGGAAAGAAAAGTAGCAAGTAGCACATAGACTTTGTTTGTTGTGGATTTCATCACATTTTTAAAATTCTGCTTTGGTTCCACTTTCTTCCACAAAGTAAGAAGGAAAAAGCTTGTTAAGATCACCGTTTATCTTCTTTTTTTTCTAAAGAGCTAGTCACATTTATATAAAAGAGTAACTTTTCATCATTCAAACAATTCCTTCCAGGAATCTGCAGCAACTTAGGGAGATGAAACAGTGATAACAATGAAAAGGTCTGAGCCACTCCAAGTGACCCGATCTAAGAAACTGTGACTCCTACAAAAAGTGAAAACTTACAAGAAAAGATTTATATTTATATAAGAAAGAAAAAATTTTCACATGAAATGTTGTTCTTGAGTTCTTGAATCTAGTTTGATGAGTTCTGAGCTTGACTTGTGAAAGACGAGTCTTTTATTGATCTCTCTGACTGCCATCTACAGCAGAAGTATGATACTGACTACTCACAATTTCTCTTCATAAACCCACTGACAAAATAAAAACGCCATCTCTTTAAGGTACACCTGCGCTGAGTGGAAAGCATGCACCTACAACTGTTTCCACTGAAAGCATAAATGCAATAAGATTTCAGTCAGATGACTAAGTCTTCCCGTATTTTCTGTGTGTGTATATATATATATATATGTTTGGCCAATTAATTCATTAATTGGCAAAACATTAACATCCTGACTGTTTGGCAGATGTAACTGAAGTGAATTTGAACTCCTGTCCTGATTTTGAACATGTAAACCAAGGACGTGTTTGCCTCAGTGTCTGGCTCCTCTAACCTTGCCTTGGTTAGAGGATCCCGATCCTCCCTGTGGTGAATGTGTGAGGTCAGACTGTTCTGACTGCTGTGCCATGGCTGCAGGTGTTGGGACAGAGGGGCTGGAGGAGCCGAGCTGTCTGACACCTGTTGTGATCATTGGCCACAGTATTTCAGCACAGATGTTATCAGGAGGGCAGAGTACATTAAATCCTATCCTTCCACGCTTAAAAATGCTGTTTTAATTGAATTCTTCACTTACTTTCTTGTCCCCTTTCCTTGTTTTTCAGCTGCTGGAGTTTCTGTTCCCGCTGCTGCTTCTCCAGCTGTTGCTCATGACGCTGCTGCTCCATCTTCCTGTGATGCTCCAGCAGCTCTTGTTGATGCTTGAGGGCCAACAGGTCCTGTTGATGCTGGAGGGAAGAGGCGCAAATGGGTTACAGAAGGAGGAAAAAAACAAGATAAAGGAGTTATAGGACGTTGAAAGCAAATAACTGGCACAGATTTCAGCTGAAACAACTGAGATGAAGCAAAGTGTGGGTGCAGTAATGAAAGCAGTAAATTCAAGGGACTCAAAAGACACATTGTAGTTATTTTCAGCCTAAACCGATCAGATCTTCTGGCTCCACAGCTGTCTGGTCGCAGTAAACCCAATGGGAGTTTTTCTTTTATAAAATTTGCACAGAGCGAGTTTATGGGGCCAATGTTCTTCTGCTGCCAACAGATCAAATTACACCAGTGTACCCTCTAAATCGTACACATACATTTGTTTTCTTTTGCCCTTCACAAGGTGCTGACTACATTGGAGGAACAGATCCCACCTCACTCTCTGTCGGCGGCTCACACACATCCTCTTACCTTAATATGCTCCTGGAGTTGGGCCTCATGTTGTCGCGACAGTTGCTCATGTTGCCTATGAAACTCAGCAATCAGTAGCTGCCTCTGGAGCTCCTGCTTGTGTTTCAGAGCCACCAGTTCATGTTGCAGGTGCTGATCCTGACGGCCTGCGGGTTACGGCAAGGTTATTTGTAAGGCACGTTTCGGCAACAAGGCAGTTCAGGGTGTATAAAACATTAAAAAAAAACATCATAAAAAGCTGAACGCTGCTTCTCCATCTTTTGTTCTGGTTCTGGGGATGCAGAGCAGAACCAGCACCAGAAGACCTAAGAGGTCTGGAAGGTTGATACAACAACAGCAGAGCTTTAATGTATTGTGGTGCTAAGCTGTTTAGTGATTTGTAAACTAACAAAAGTATTTTATAGTCTATTCTCTGAGCTACAGGGAACCAGTGTAGAGACTTTAGAACCAGGTTGATGTGCTCTGACTTCCTGGTTTTAGTGAGAACAGGAGAAGCAGCGATCTGGATCAGCTGCAGCTGGAGGATTTTTAGTCAGACCTGTGAAGACGCTGTTGCAGTAATCAATGCGAATAAAGATAAACATATGGATGAGTTTCTCTAGATCTTGCTGGAACATTAGAAATGTTCTTCTAGTGATAGAAGGCTGACTTTGTAATTGTCTTTATGCATCTTTGAAGGCTATCCCAAGGTTTCAGGCTCTATCACTACTTTCTAGCTGTAATAAATGAAGCTGTGTGTTGACTCTAAATCGTTCCTTTTTAGGTCCAAAGATAATAACTTCAGTTTTGTTTCTGTTCAGTTGGAGAAAGATATGGCACACCAAGCATTTATTTGTTCAGAGTTTCCTGATCACATTGTAATTTAGACTTATGTATAATCAGTGTAGTTATGGTAACTAATCTTATTTCTTGTTATAACCTAAGCTAGTGGGATCTTGTAGTACAAGCATTGAATAGCGCATCACTCTGAGAGCGGAGGTAAGGTTGCAGCTAGGAGACCTCCAGGACTTACCGGCGACCGGCCCATTGCCCAGCTCGGACGATGCAGGACAGGCTGTGGAGGGGTTTGGCGTGGGATGGGGTTGGGACACCAGGCCGAAGGGAGGCTGCTGGTGGTGGTGGTGAGGGTGGTCCACAATGCGGAGGTCCATGGGAAGGATGGCAGAGGCGGCAGAGGGAACCTGCGAGGGGAGCGCCGCTGTGCTCACATCCACTAAACAAACAACAGAAACGTTGGAAGATTAAACACCTGACATCTGAACCAAATCCGACAAACAAACTGAAAAAGCAGCTTTGGCTGCAGCACTTAGTATTAGACTTTGCAGTGGAGTGGTCGATTGGAGCGTTGGCCCACTTGGGATTTATATCTGTGTCATATTTGTACACTGAAGATAAGAGCATTAGCTTAACACCAAAACATCAAATGTGTGTGTGATTTTGACAGAAATCATAAGGAACAAAAATATTCCACAGCTTTAGAGCTGCAGTAGAAATTTGATGACATTCATGCAGGCTTAGTCTTCGTAATTTGACACTTATGACGTGTGACATGATTGTAAATGCAAAGTGATTCCTCTTTAGGCTGCTTAACAGCTCTGAGAAGATATACATGGATGCAAGTTAGATGCCCTTATTGCACATAAAATATGATGCCTTTTAAGGGTTGCAGCATTCAAAGCAAAAAGAACACATGTTTAGGCTGGTAAAATTAACTCTTGAAGCTTAAAATATAACAAATAATGTATCTCAGCACAACTGATATGATCCTATCCTTAGAATAAAGGATCTATGAGGCAAAACATAAATAAGTCAGAAGTCAAATCACATTCGTAATGTGATCATATGTGAAAAAAAAACTGAAATGCATTTGAAGAAACAAAAAGCGAACAGTAAAAGACAAAGCAAAAGATCAAACATACAGAAGAATCTCCCACAATGTGTTATCTTTGACAACTTTTATGTCAATTAAAAATAACAGAAAGTAAATATTGATTAGAATTACTTGAAGATACAAAAAACTGGAAGACATTTATAGTTTTCAAAACTCAATGGATGTATAAGAAGCACTGGAAAAATAAAAAAATATTTAAAAACTCAATAAGGACAGGGAACACAGGAGGACAAGCCATCACACAACTACTAATTTACTAAATTGGGGAGAACTATGGCAATGACAACCTTGAGCTGTGTTTTAGAAACATTCACAGATGAAACCTTTTTGAAAAAGACAAATACTGAATGCGGGGGGCAAAACTGGGGATATAATTTTCCTCCAAATATTTGTGTTTTGTCATACATAATATGGCTCCAGAAAACTCAAATGACAGAAAGAAAGACAGTGACACTGAGGGCTGGAAGACAATAAACTGAGACATGTTTAAGAATAAGTCAGATGCATTATATAAGAATCTTTTTGTGTGTTAAGAATCAAAAACTAAAAGGTACAAAAAGAAATCACAAAGTCAGACGCAGAATGAAGATTTAGAATAGTTAAAGAGTTTATGTTCTGTCCCCTCTTGGTCTTTCAATCTGCAACATTTAATCTGCTTTATAGGCATAATCCATACAACAGGGATGGAAGGAGCAAACAGCTAGAGGACTGATGCAATCAGATTATTTCACTCCAACAAGTAAAACAGCAGCTTAAAGTCCTGCAGAACCACACACAGTAGTGAAACATGAAAAACACTAATTCTATGCCAGGTTTAAACCCTCTGTATGCCGTCTTAACACATGCACTAGCAACTTCCTTTACCATAATTGTAAATTAGTTTTATTAGTAAAAGTGCATATATAGAGGAGTTTTACACAAACATGACAGCCAAAACCGAAGTTAGGAGTGCAAGTTGAGAGTAATCTTTAATTTCACAAACTCAAAGTCTTGTCTTGCCGTCAGTGTTTCCTGATCAATATCTGCTCCATACAGAACCACCTTCCACCGTGCCAAGCCCTCTGCCAGGGATCGATACGCCGAAGCCAATGCAAAGCATCCTGAGCCTATCATGCACGTCCTGCTGTCCCCAGTGACCAATGAGGTGGCAAACTGAGGGGCAGCCAACTTGCTGAGGTAGCCAATGACATCTTTGGTACCGGGCAGGTTTTTAGTAGTGAAGGGAAACTTGACACCACCCAACGGGACGGCAGGGAGAGAAGAAAGGGTGTGGCCAGGCCAGACATGCTGGTGCTTTGCTGATGCATATTGCTGTGCTTGTTCGGACCCGTCTCAGAGCTGGACATTAGAGGGTTTGTTTTTTAGTTAGGAAAGTTTGGAGGACACTTCTGTAGACTTCACAGCCTTCCAAAAAAAGCTCAACTGACAGCAAGACATGAACTTTTCAGTCATTCCTTTATAACCACTTCATACTGTTCATCTACATATGTCAGGCAACTGTTCACTTAGATAGCTAATGGATATTAAACATCAATATCAAACAAATAAAACCTTGTTTGCCCATAGGCTGAGTGCCAATCTGTGCATGATGGTCATTGTTATGGTCCATATTGTCCACCATAACAACAGCCCAATCAGTGGCAGCTTTGCAGATGTAGAGTTCATTTGCAGTACAGTTGCTAAAGCGATGAACATCTGCTGCTCTCACTGCAGCTGGAAGGGACTCCAGTGGAAAGACTGTTACACCTGTGAGTGCTTGGGGTGGGGCGAATTGCTCGGAACAGCATCATGTTTTCACATCTGACTGATGATAGCCACAGAAAAAGTGGATAAACGTGCTTTAGACAAAAGCAAAAAAAAAAAAACTGCTGCTAGACGAGTCGGAAAGCTCGATAAATATAGCAACAGAGTCTGAGCCAAGGCCAGCTCGATGACAAGTCTTTATCAGCTTTGTCAATACAACAGAGCCACTGCAGAAACTACTTCCTGCTTTACTACAAAATAAAAGTTTTGATAAGAGACAACTTCATGTCTGGGCCTGAAATTTGCCAAGATTTACTTCATTCACTACATAAAGTCACATGTTGACAGCAACTGGACACCATTTCACAAAAGACAAAAATTTGACCAACATGGTTTCAACTTTGTGGGATGTTTACACACACTTGTTGGAGGTGCATATCTATTATACCATTCATCACATCAGAATGATGGATTCATCCAGATTTTTGGAAAATGATGTTACTTTATGTAATTATTTTTACCAGCTTCTTTGCGAAACCTGCTTTTTAACCATTGATGGAATTTAAATAAGTTATTGGAGTTGGCTAAAAGTCACGCATACAGACACATACAGCACCTTCTTTTCTGATGTTAGCAATTTAAATCAACTCAAACTGAAACTATTCACATCAGTGGGAAAAAAAAAACATTGTTAAAGTCCACACCTTAACAGCAGGTAGTTGCTTCGTTTGGTGCCGTTTTGTTCGGTTGGGGAAAGTTTGTGTTGCATGCTGGGTGTTTCAATCAGCACAATCAGCTGCAAATTTCTGTTGTGCAATTCCTTTCGCTCAAGAAGCAACATTCAGGCGTTGCATCAGCATCAGCTGTGCGGAACCATTAAAGTTGCGTCATTCCTGTGTTACCAGTTCTCACAGATCTCATGATCTGCTGATGTGTGAATCCAGGTGATGAGACAGATTGATAATAATGATGACAGGTTTTCACCACAGATAAAGGACACTATTACCAGTAATAACTTCAGAGAATCTAACTTCAGAAAATCAGAGCTAACACATTAAGGGGGTTAGAAGGTCACGCTCACAGTGGAGTCCAGGAATACAATAAAGAAAAATGATCGTAAGATACGATTTGGGGTATTTTTAAGGCTATTTTTAACGGATCTCAAGTATGTTGGAGCGACTAAATGCGGATGTATTCTGCATGGAAAATACCTATTGTAATCTTCCATTCACCCACTCAGTCTCACTGCCATGCTCTAATCAAAACATGAATTGTATCTTGAAAGTTCAGTGACAGAGTTATACCGCATTGACAACAAGGGCTAGAGCTTATGAAAAATGCAAACTTAACTTCCTGTCAAAAGAGACAACAAAAAATATTTCCTTATGGCTGACTGGAATTTACATGCAACTGTTTACCAGCTGACTGTAAATGACATTCATCCTTTCCGCCATCCTATTTTTGGTTGTTTCCTGTACTTTAGTAAATTACAATATTTACTTTGCACAGTAATCTGCACTGCAGCATTTACAGTTATGAAACATTTGCACACCAAAAATAGACTGTAATTTCTAATAAATGACTCACCAAACACATTTACATATGTTTCCATAACTATTAACCATTCTTTGCAAGTTTTTTTTCTAAGTTGTCAAATAACAAATAAACAAATAAATGTCACAAACCGTAAGAAATTAAGAAAATATGTAGAGGTTCCTTGATAGAGGCAGTATGTTTGAATTCAGTTCAAAATGAAGGGATTACACAGGATTTTATTTGAAACCATATGACCATAGCTTTAATGCAGCTTTATAAATACAAAATGTCAAAGAAAATGCTTTTTGCTGATGAGTTTACAAACACATTTGACAATTTGATGCATTTTATAAACAGGTGGAAAAAAATAGACAAGATTTTTTAGTATTTTTCAGTTCAGAAAACTAATGATGTTATGGCTGAAAAAAATTGCAATAACGATGAAGACAATTATTAACCCATATTTTCTTCTCAGTTTGTGATATTTTCTATTAAACATTGTCTCTAAATTAAGATTGCTTTTCAAATCAAGGATTCAGAATAGCTTCTTTTAAACATCACTAGTGACTAACAAAGCTGTGGTCAGCGAGTATCTACAAGGCTAAACCAAAGCGAAGAAAGCAACACAGGAAGCATCAGAGATGGAGAAAAAAGGTTAAGACGGAGTAATCACAGCTCCAGCAACTCAGAGGCCAACCACAACAGCTCAGAAATGAAGATCAAGAGATAATGCTGTCTACAGAGACGTAATCCAAGAACTCACTCTCTCTAAAAAAAGAAGAAACTTACGAAATGCAGAGCGCCAAACCTGTAGTTCAACATCAGCTACTAACCCTGATTTAATTGTGTTTACATATAGTTGCACAACTGTTGAACTGTTTGTTTTACAAATCTGGACATGCTATGTTTCAGCAACACACAGGAAGCATCTGCATCATTTGTGCGTAATGTTAAAAAAGGCAGCAGCTCTTGGAACACAACCTGAAGGAGCCATTTACAGTAAACACAGCGAAGGCAGCAGACATGCAGGGTGACCAGCACCTGCGAGCGAATTAGCCCAGTTTACAAACCGTCAGTGAAAGTGACATGAGGTTAATGTTGCTGTGCCAACACGAGGACAGGAGGTCGCACAAGATGACTCACAGTGACGGCGCACAGCTTAAACGCTGCTGCTGCAGGAAAAGCTCAGAACTGCAGATTAACACCTGATGCTCTCAGGTCTGATGTTTCACTCAGATGTGCAAATTAGAGGAGTAAGTATATATATATTAGAGTATTGTGGAAAAGTCAGTTCCTGTCCGTTGATGAGTAAAAACTACATGCAAACTTCAATAAAAAATATTTTGAACTGAAAAAGTGGAACTTATGTTCATGACCAAGTGATTGATGATTTAAAGATTTGTGCCTGACAGGTAATGACAAATCCAACAAAATATGTAATTGCAACAATTACACCAATTACAATTATTTAGGGATGGCTCATAAAAAAATCCTGTTTGTGAAGATTTAATTTTCGGAAAATAAGATTATATTTTTTAACAAGTCACTTTTTGGGTTTCCACAGTGACATTAACTCCTCCAAGAACCACCGTATTGTTTGACAAGAATTTTTTTTTTTTTTTACAGCTTCTACTGATTTCGACTTTGAAGGCGGGTCAACTCACAGTGAGGGGAAAAATGATCCACATTTTATTTACTCTAAAGAAAGAAGTCTTTTGCAATTACCCTATTGCACATATTGATATTTCAACAATGATTGCAGCTTGACATGTTGTGCAACTCTACATAAAACCTGTAAATAGGTGATTTTGATAGAGAAATGTCAGCCTGCTGAAACGTACATCGACGTACTTATGGTATATAAATGCAATTCAGTTAAGGCCCCTTTAACATGAATTGCTGCACCAACGCAGGTCGGCTCTAAAGTGATCATCCTGTGGTTCTCTGAGGCTGCTTCAGCTTCAGTGCACTGTAGGGTCTCTGTGAGCTTACAATAGAGAATCTCCAGCAAATTATTTAATAGCTTTTGCTTTAAAATCCTGTTAAGACTAAGGGTGGATTTGCACTGTTTGGTCCACTTTAATCAAACTAATTCATTTGCCTATAAAGTCCGGTTTGCTTGTAGAGGTGTGAATGTGAAATTTAACCATGATACCAATCATAACAATGAACTCTGGTCCACTCAAACCTACATCTCGGTTTGGTCGGAGTGAACTCTGGCACAGTTTGAATGCATATGTGAACTGGAGACAACAAGAAGAGGACAACAGCGCAAGGCATTCTGGGTAAATACAACCAAAACAAGAAGGAAATGCCTCATGTTCTTTTATCAAAGAGAAATCCTACAACCGCTAAAATTTCATTCTACTCCATTTTCGTTTACATTTTGTGAAGAAGGAAGTTATGCTCATGTCTTCTTTTGAGGTTTTTGTGTAGTTTCCTTCAGGTGCAGTTTCCTCCTTTGGTGCAGCGCCACCAAAGGACAAGAGGAGGAGGAACAGTGTTTTCAATTATTTTGGTTCATTTGACACAGTGCAATGTGGAAATGTACCACACCAGCTGAAAATATAACAAATTTTGCAATTTTGGTCTCCAATAGAACACTTTTTCTATACATTTAACTTTCCACAAATATGCTTCCATGAAGCAACTTGAAAAACTATACTATAACATTTTTGTAATAAATGTATTATATGTAATCATCAAAACTAACTTGAATAAACAGATGATCTGTGTGACTATCACGAAACTGTGTACAAGTTTCACTTTCTTGACTTAAATATCTTTGGTGATATACAAATGATTTTATATGCACCTCGAAGAATGTAAACAGCAGCTTCAGCATGTGTGTGAGCAGCTAACAGAGTATTTGAACTCTGGAGGATAAAAAAAGAAATGAAGGAGGATGTGAGAGACAAGAAGCTGCTTCAAAAGGAAGCCAAAGTCAGGGAGAGTAAAACTACAATAATCAAGAGAAATGTCAGGGCCCTTCTCATTAGTCTGTTCATCCATCAGTCCAGCTCTGACTCAGCCCATCCCACGTTCCCCTCAGCAGAAGACTATGGATCACACAGGCAGGGTTATTTATAGCACAGGATTCCCAGGGGGGAGATCCTCGCCCCTCTGGGTCTCCCTGCATTCACAGAAAAATCCCTGCATGTTTACACACCGCGCCTCGAAAACTGAGTCTGCACACTAAGTCGCAGCTATGTGTGCAAAAAACCTTGCAGGTCGAGAATTAAAAAGAAACAAAATGCTGACATAACGACCCCCCCCCATCATCTTACCCCCTACTCAAAAACACAAACCCCAGGTACTGAGGGAGGACGGAGGCAAACGCCATGGTGACTGGTGGGGTTGTAGCCAGCGGTTGGTTGAACAGCGAAGTAAGGGAGGGGCCTGAGGAAGACGGCTGACCAATGATGGTGGGGTGCTAGTTCAACTCCACAATCAGCCTGCATGTGCTGCATAAGCTCCTGAAGGCACCAAAAGCCTGGGACGGTACTTAGTGACGGTGAGTGTTATGGTGCGCTGCCGCCTCTTTGTTTTCTCCTCATCTGTTTTCACTTTTTCATGACGAAAGCGAGCCTGCACTCCCAAGGTCTGACTCAAGTGGATCAAACAGTCAGAAAGGTGTTTAAGACTGTTATATTTGCAGCTGGGTAAACATTCACAATCATTATTTTAACAAACAAAACAAAAACACACACAAAAAAATGAGAACATTCAAGAAAAATGTGCAAAATAATCTCTGTTTCTGTGGACTTTTCTCCAATCTAAGGCACGCATCAGACAGGATGAACTTTTTGAACCGCTCATATGCATCTTAGCACACTGAGGAACAAACACAAACAGCCTCATGTGTTCACAGCAGACTGTATGGAGGGACAGGCGCAGCCATCTGCTCCATTCAGCTGAAGGCTGCTGAGCGTCCATACATCAGTACCATTCAATAAACACTGTCACCACGCAAAGCCGCACACCCACAAACTCTCTTCTCAACAGGACACACACACACACACACAGTCACACCTGCATTATAAACATAAACGCATTTCAGCATAAGAGTATAAACTATGAAAGGCTGCTGAGGAAAAAAAAACATTTGCACAGCATTTAATACAGGAACTCCTTGTAGAGAAGTCAAACTGCAGGAAAAAGCTCTCACCCATCAGTTGTGCCGTGCTGTCCGCTTGTTGCACGTTGGTGTGAGTGTGTGTTTGAAGGTCTGAGCAGGAGCTTTTTAAAAAGTGTTTTAGTTTGTTCTTTTTTTATCAGCTGAAAGAAATACAGAAAAGCAGCGTGCCCCTCCACTTCAGACGCGAAGCAGGAAGAAATTTCTGACAGAGTCCGTCTCGTCTCTCTGCCTCCTCTCACTGAGCCTGTTTTGCTCCGCTCTCCAGCCGCCTCTCTCTCTATCTCTCTCTCTCCGTTGGTCTGGTCTCCTCCCATCCTCCCTCCCTCTCTCAGTGACATCACAGGGCAGTCTCAGGCATGTTAAGGATTTTACGAGCGTCACTAGCTCCCTACCTCCTAATTCACCGGCTGACAAAAAAAAAAAAAAAAAAAGAGGTAGCGTCAGCTTCTGGCCAAACAAACCCGGAGCTTTTGTACAGGGCCTCTTCATGTTTTGACTGAGCAGTTGCACTTGCTCGCATTTAATCTTCTACTTGTTGCACACACACACACACACACACACACACACACACACACACACCTTCCTGGTTTTTGTCTGTTTTAAAAACCTCCTACACAACAGGAACTCTTCACACAGATAGCTGCTGTGAACTTGACTCGACAATAGATGCAGCTTGCAAGCGAAACATTTTGCAGCCACGGAAGATAAAAATCATCACGAACAGAGCTCCAGCTAATTCTTTTACAGATAAATAGGGGGTGAGACTTTATGCAACTTTCTTCTAATACAAACTGAGGGAAGTGCTACTCTGAATAATTCAATGAAGCAATTCTTAGAAAACAGGAACAGAAAGAAAACTCAGAGGATGAATCACAACAGTAACAGGACTGAAATATGTAAGCGTCTTAAAACACAGGAGAAGCCAGAGATATTATGTACATACAGATATAAATGTATGACAATTAATAATAGTTCAATGTACATTATCCAAAATCAGTCATTTCTAACTCACCAGAGGAATTAATCCAGTTTGTATTTAGAAAATAATTGATAATTATTATATGGAGAGGTTCCACTCTATTATATTTAAATTTGAACAAAATTTTTATTGAATATTTTTATTTTTATTTATAATTCCCATGTATTTTTTATAACTGTGCTTTTTTTTTTCAAATTAAGTACATTTTTTTCATGATTGATATTTTAATGTTCCTTCATTTCCATCGGAACTGGGGGGAAAAAGTGATTAGGAAAAATAGCCTGCCTGCAGCGTGAGTGGCTGTTTACTCAGTGAGTGAAATAACTGTGGCAAAATTCACAGAACTTGACCGTCCATCATTCTGACAAGTGGTTGCTTTCTGATGGCTTTCTGTCATGCGAAAGTGAGAGGACGCATGTGAAATGCACATGTTCCTGCGGGCAGTGCTGACAGAGAGCTGCACAGTGGAAAATTGGGCAACAGAGAAAGTTTATGCAAATGTTTTCCAATAAAAAGGAGTGGCAGCTGATTATGGTTATTTTCATTCTCACGGTGAAGAAAAGAGGTGCGAAGGCAACTTTTCTCCTCCACTTTACAAGATGTGAATGTAAAACAACGCAAACAAAATAAAACTACCGAATTCAAGAGCTTTTCAGCTCCGAAGTACTAAAGAAGATAATCGGAAAGATGAGGACCGAGTTAGTCTGCCATGCATGAAAAACATGTTCATAAATAACATAAAATTAAATATAAAACTAAATCAATTGTAATTTATTGTGACTGATAAATAAGTCTCATGGCAGCCGATGCTCACTCCGGACAAAATGACATTGATCAAAATACAAAAGTTTTCAAGTACCGCCATCAAAATATGTATTCATATTATGTAGGCATAACTGGAAATAATGTTACAATTTTTGAGTCATTAGTCTGGTAAAGCATCTTCAGAGGGAGCTAAAAATTAGGGTGATGGCAGAGAGACCTTCCAACCTTAAGACCTGAAACTTGTCACAAAACATAAATCATTACAATTCCAGAAAAAACGGGCAAATCAGCAATTATTAAATGGGACTAATTGCAGTGATCCAGGTAAAGATTTTTTTTATGACAGAAATTATAAAAATAATTTAAATATAAAAAATAGGGGGGGGAGTATCAATAATGAAATCAGTTCAAAGGATTGAAATCGGATAAAACTGAATTTCTAATAATAAAACATATTAAAGTAAATCATAAAATCTGGAGGAAATAGTTTAAGCTTAAATTACAAATGAGATATGTTATTAAAAAGCAACAAATAGGATGATGTGGTGCAGAGGCAGAGCAACCTGCACATATATATGGAGACTCTTAGTCCTCAGTGAGATCAATTCCCGACCCCGAGACCTTTGCTGCATGTCATCACCCTTTTCTCTCTGCCCATTTCCTGTCTAATATACTGCAAATAAAGGTCACTAGTGCCAAAAAACACACAAAAACAACCAAAATTGACATATCTTCTATATTGCTTCATTTACTGTTGGGAGTTTCTCAAAGAATGAAAAAAACACTATCTGAATGTGACTATGGCAAAAACACTTTTAGCACAAGTGTTTAGCATGGTGATTGTTTAATATATTAACATAAATCTCAGGCAGTAATGGAGCTTTAATCCTGCAGCCAAGGTTGAAATGAGCAGTGAAAGAAATCAACAAGTGGAAAGAACAAACGGAAGACAGATAATTTTGGCCATATTCTGATGCTGCAGAAAGATTTGACTACAGCTTCAATGAGGCAGAACCAATGATTCAGGAGTTTTCAACAAAATCAACTAATGTTCTGAAAAGCAACCTATAGATATGATGATAAAGAGGCAAGTAATGAGGTTGCAACACCAATTTTTTCGTGTGTTTGTGTGCATTTCAGTGGGTAAATGCATGTTGGGTGGTCTGATAATGTGTATGTTTGCGGTAGCTATTTCTGAAGTATGGCGCAGAATCCAGGAAGCCTAGTTTTGTTTGATCTGACAACACACCCACACACCTGGCTGCGATAAAGGTCTGTGTTATCAGCTTGTTGTACGGCATTGACGTCAAAGGCTTAGCTGAGCTCCATGCAGCCATGACACCGGCAACAGCTAATGCTGGTGATCCCAAACCACAATGGCACACACAAACACACAAAGGCAAACACGTCTTTCATTTTTAGATCAGGGAGAATCACCCCCAGGGAGGGCAGTGAAGCAGAGCAGAAGCAAACCAAGTGAACTTTGCACAGAAAAAATAACAAAAATCAATACATGCACACAGGGTGGTGTGCAAGTCAAAGACCCATGGAGGTAAGGCAGGAACCTGTCACGCAAAGAAATATCACTTCCTCTGAAAAAAGGTCAGAACCTGTTCAGGACTTCTCATTGGAGTAGCATTTACTTAACTGACCAATAACTGTTCAGGTATGTTAAGCACACTGTGCACTGGTGTTGTTTTACTTTGCTAACGAAACCCTTTTATTAGGGAGAAAAAAAGTTATTCAAACTGACTTGATCCTATGTGAAAAAAATAAAAGAAAATAAGAAAAGAAAAAAGATAAAGAAAAGTTCTGCTTGTCAGAAAACAAAGTAGTCAAAAAAAAAAAACTTACAGAGATCATGTCTTAATTTTAAAATAATTAAACAGGATGAGCAAAAACAGCAGAGGTAAACATTTCCAGGAGGTGCCACCCTCCGAAAAACATCAATGGCTCATCCATGAGGCCCCAAAAAACCCCAGAATGACCTCTAAGCACTGAGGGCCTCATTTCAGAGAAGGTCAGTGTTCCTGATTCAACAATAAGCAGGAGAGTGAGTCAAATGTCACAATTTTGGTCCCCAATTGAAGCGCGGCTACCAGACCATCAAGTGTGAAAACACCCATTCAGGCTCAAAAATCTATGTGACCTAATAATAGCCAATTGGTCCTGCCACCAAAAGTTTAATTGCAGTTGCTACTGCATTTATAAGGCTGGGGGCAAACATGATTACAGAAAAGGTCAGCCTTCTAACGTCAACAGTAGTCGTGACATAGAGCACACATTTGATATATAAAAATTTGTAGTGAGATGTAAATCTACATGCAGAATTTCAGAATTCCTAAAAGTTTCAAATTCCTTTCTTTACTGGACTTAATTTATTTTTCCCCAAACACTTGAGTATAAGAAAGTAAACCAATGAATCAAAAACTGAAATCAAAACATCAACAAACTGGGTTTTATCTGTATTTTTCATAAATCGTGAAGCAACAGAATTCTCATTAAGTAATGCATCCATCCACTTAGACAGATCGAATCCAAGCTGAATAATCCTCAACTAAATGCAAATTCCTTCAAGCAGCTTGTAAAACGTTGATACTTTTATTCTGTTTGGGGAAGTTCAACAAATTTGGAGCTGCATTGCTTTGTTTGGCTCCTAAACCAAAGCAGAACAGAAAACATTATGAAAGCTCACTCTGCTCTATCGCTGCTTTCCACCTCTTGGTAACTTCTAGATCTTACAGGCACAAGCATGTCAACTACACCAGAAAAAAAAAAAAAAACAAACAGACGCACTAAGCAGTCTGCAAAGAAAAGTCTTCCAGCTTTTGAAGATGGGAGCAGAAGAAAAAAGTTGAATGAATGTTGGCGTTTTGGCCACGAAGACTTTACAGAAAAGGTAAAAGGTGTGTGAAAGACGCTTTTTGCAGTAATTCTCAGCATTTCTGAGAGACTATTTATGCGGGATAAATAGTTCCCGTAGCAATCTTCATTGGAGTCAGCGTGCACACGTGTGCCTTAAATAATACATGTGGCATAATGATTGCAAGGCATGCTGAAATACACATTGTGGCAAGCATTCAGACATTGCTGATGAATAAGTAATGCACAGCGTCCGACTCGTAATATACATACGTTCCCGCACACACACACGAGGCGAGCGTGCACTTCATAACCACAAGTCTGTCGAGGCTTGTGGGGGGAGAAGACGGCACCTCTAATGTTTTCAGCTTCCTATGCTCTTGTCTTCTGCCTCACTGCGCCTGGGGAGGAGGGGGAGAAAGATGGGAGGAGGGCTGCTTTTTTCATCCATCTCCTCAGAGGACCCCAGACCCAACTCTAAATATCAGTGTCGTTTATTATTGATTTGGGTTATTTATAATACAGACACTCACTACTCCCCCTTTCCCACACAAAACCAAACACACACACACACACATGCACACACGCACTTTGGTATTTTGGTTTTGTCAGAGTGCAGAAGCTAAATATGATTCTTCAACTCAAAATAATCTTTTCTAAAAATAAAAGCACTGCCAAAACTGGGGGGAGGCAGAGGGGGTTGTCCCGTCAGACCGTCAGTTCCCAAAACGACACACAAAAAAAACCCTTGTAAAAGTGAACTGAGCACAGGGTAAAAAGCTGGTGGGGTCTAAATGACGACGTCTCGCAGGACGATTAAAGCAAAGACACTACTCTTTAATTTGAACAAATCCATTACTTCATGGTTAATTTTTAAAAAGATAAATTTACTGTTATCATTTGCTTGACCAAAAAGAACCACAGTTTACTCATAAGCCTGACTAAAAATAACTAAAAGGTAGCTTTTTGTTACTTAAACATTTTAATACTTCACATTTATAAAACCAGACCACTTCATACTGACAGCATCTACTTTACAAATAGTTTACGAGGTAAGGTACTGTGGTGTAAGAATTTGACCTGTGAAATTCAAAGGCAATTTAAAAGGTACCAAACATTTTTAAAAATGAAATAAAATCAAACAGAATTTATGCTTGAAGCTGCTCCTGCCTCACTGCAGCACCCAGCTTTGTTCTTGATATTCAATAAAACCAACAACTCTCAGAGTCCTGAAGAGCACCTTGAAATATCAAGGCTTTACAAACACCCAGACAACATGACAAGATGAGAATACTTGAGTCGTTGCCTGCAGCGGGGAGTTCCTTTCATTCATATTTTACATCCTCTCCTTCCATCTCAATGGTAATGCCTTTCCCGACTGCAGCGCAGCTTGCAGCAGACGCAGAGCCATTAACTGTGAGTGATGCGAAACTGAACTTATAAGAGATGTCAGCACACCACAGTGCTGCCTGCGCTCTTCAAATCTAAGAGGTCACAGAATCAGATCAACTCATCAGTCCATAACCCTCCAGTTCCATAGGAAACCAGTCAGACTTTGCTGTGGAAAAGCATTTTCCCCCTTACAGATTTCTCTCTTTACTTTTTTCACAGATTAATTTTTCAGATCCGTCTATCGTCTATAACCACTTAAACTGAGCAGAGCTGCAGAGGAAGGAGGGATGCAACGTGGATCTCCCAGCTTTAAATTATCCAAGCCAACCTCAACCTTGGTGAAAATCTACCTACCCCCTTTATTAAATTATGAATAAATGCCCATAATACATATTTTTAGACTCATCTGTTCAATTTAACCCACGTCTAATTTCTGCTAATCTACCACAACAAGTAGATTCAAGAAATCCCAAACATGTAACCTTTCTTACATCAAAAAATAAGAATTAAGAACATCTAAAATGCAGCAGGACAATGATCCATATCAGCAAATCGATCTGAAATAATGACCTGAACTAATGTTTTGCAGTGGTGCCAGGATGTAAAGACTCATTACTAGTTACCACACATTCTTAATCGCATCTGTTGCTTCCAACAGTGGCAAACTTGCTCATTTTCTAGGGATAGATTATATTTTTACATAGGGCCAGATTGATCTGGACAGCTAAATACTTTTTCACAGCATCTGTGTGAGGCAGACGAACACTAAGACAAGATTACGTTCCGATTATGAATAAGAGCATCCGAGACAAAATCTGAACATCATTCATGCAACAGTTTATCCTGCGAGGAATGTTTATACTTGTCTAGGTCTCCTTTGAAGTAATAAGCCACTCTGATAAGACACAAACCATGACAAGATGGATGCATAAACATCCAACTCCCTCCTTCGTTCCGCCTGAACTTATGCACTTGACTTAGAAAACTCTTAGAGGCAATATAAGTTGGCAAACTGCTGTTTATTTCTCTCTTTAAAAGAGACTGTGGTGAAACACACTGAAAGCTATGTTATAACCATTAGGCTATCAGTGTGCGTGTAGTGAACTCCCCCTTCCCGGATTAGGGAAGGCTAGCCTCTGGTTCAGATGGTGTCAGGGCCTTTTCGAGCAAACAGCAATGGGTCTGAACTTATAAGGAGTCATCTATAATAGATAAAAGATTCTTGTGGACACATTTGGTCATGGTAAGGCTTTTAAAAGCCTTTACAAAGTTCACCTCTGCATAAGCAATTGAGCTTAACAGGAAGGCAAAGCATGAGTGGTATTTCATGCTCTGATAGGATTAATACCATAACCATTTAAAAAATGAGCTGGAATGTTTCTAAAGTACAATTTGTTTGAATCTTTTGGTGGGAAATTGAATTTAGCGTGCTAATTGGCCATTCATCCATGGTCTGTGCAGAGGTGTGGGAGCCAGTGCGTCCCTCCAGGGGCCATTAGGCGAGAGGCGGGGTACACCCTGAACAGATCACCAGTCTGCTACAGGGCAGCGCAAAGACACACAGGTCAACGTCGTTTGCACACAGCAAAGAGTAAATAATAGAGACCAATTAACAGTCACAGGATTCGAACCCAGAACCTTCTTTCTTCAGAGTAAATAGTGTTCTAGCAGTATCACTGTCCAGAACACTAAATGTCCAACCCTAAATGACAAACTTTACTGAATTTGAAATGTATTAAACAGAATCGGAGATCAGTGACAGACCAGGACTGAAAACTGTTTAGAAAATCCAAGATTCAACAGAGTTACAGACTCTGTTTACAAGTTTCTTCCTTAATTGTTTAACACTACAGAAATAGTGCTAAAACTACTATAGCATTCTTTTTGTATTTTAAAACAAAAAGAATGATTATTCTTAACTTTATGTCATGTAGTAACAGAGGCAGACTCACTTTAGGTACTTTATAATGAGACTGGGTTTGAAGCTGGTGCAGTTTTTATACAGTAAACATGGAGATAATGCTCATATAAAAATACCTCTTATTTTCAAATATGGTATAAAACTGATATTAAATAATGCCCACAATAAGACATAAAACAGTAAAATATAGACTTTAAAAGTTCACAGTGAATTACTATTTACACCATTTGAAACTATGTTGTGTTTTATATTTATGTTAACATAACTTGGCAAATTTTTATATTAATACTTAGAATTAAAGTTCTGAAATGAAATCAACATTTAAACCATATCCAGTTAAAATGCTACTAAAAACAATAAAAAAACTCCATCAAGCGCTTTGTGTGAGATGCGTTGAGAAACTGTGAACTTATTTCTTTCTTAAACTTGTTTGTCTAACAAAAATCCCGATAAGAGACTCTCTGTTGAAGCACACAGACTAACAATAGCCCACTCTGCTGACTCCCAATACGTTTGTGAAAGCTGATCCTGGCAGCCAAAACAGCAAAACACACCAGACCCCATGCAATATTTATAACCTGGTAACATGGTAAAATCTTCCCCCATCCACCAGATCCAGACAAACTTGGTCTCAGAACCTGCTGTATCCACAGGGATAATGGACCCCAGGCAGACAAAGTAGGTTAAAACACTGTCTGCTCAACTGGAACACAAAAAGCGTCTGACTCCAGAGAGACTGCCTCACTTTCTAAGACCTGAATGTGAGAGTGGTGTCCCTTTTTAAACGACTCAACATGACCGCCGCAGTCTATGGTTATGTCCTGAAATGTAATTAGAAAGTGCTCCGCTTATTATCTGTTGGAATCTAATTTACTTTCACCACAAGCTCTGCTACATGTTTGTGGTGAAACCTGCAGCAGAGTTATGGTTTCATAAGGTGCAAGTCAAGGATTTATGACATCAAAATTAAGTCTAATACAATTACTCTTACATGCTTTTCCAGCAGTCTTTCGTCCGCTTGGCGTTCACATATGCATTCGTAACGCACCAGAGTTCACTTCACCTGAACCAAGACCTAGTTTGGTGGGCAGATCAAAGTTCAATATTTTGGTCAGCATCAGAGTTTGATTATGCATTCACAACTCCCCAAACCAACCAGTTTTTCTAGAAAATCAAACTCTAGTTCGATTAAAGGAGACCAAACAGAGCTGGTGTGAATGAGCCCCGAGTTTTTTGGAAAAGGTATGAAACCCGTTCCAGATTGATCAGCAAAAACTGCTTCTCTCAGGTGATTTCTGTTCTCTTTCCCTCTTACACTCCAGACCAGGCAATTTATGAAACTCCAGCTTTTATAAAAGTAATTAAGAAATTACATTTAAATAGCAGCATCTGGTTTCTTCATTCCATCTTGAACTTCGCCGTTTCAGAAAGAGAGTACCTTGTTGTTTTTTTTCCCCAGCAAGTCTGTATGTGTAAATGTGGCTGAACAGAAAAGTGGCAGCTGCTCAACAACTCTTGTCAATACCAAACTGGCAGTAAGTGGAGGTGCCCATGCCAGGTCAGGGAGTAGCAGTGGGTGGGGGGCTGGTCCTGGGCTCATGTAGCCCATCTGGAAGCCATGAAGGCTCCCTGATGAGCATGTGTACAAAACAGGTGGTCTTCCATTAGGGAAAAGGAGTGAGTTTGAGTTAAGGATTGTCATTGCTGTAACCCAGAGCTCAAAATTCAATACAGGCAATTAGCAATGTGGTCATATTGGTAAATAATATATCTCTAACATGAATGATTAATGCTTAATGCTTTAGAGGCAGCATACCTCACTCTGAAAACACATTTCTTCTTGCATTCTCTCCTCGATCTGTGATCGTCTGAGTATGAACTGGAGTAAAACGGTAAAGCAAGAAAATAGGAGACGACAGAAGAGAGGACGTTGCATTTCTAGAGCACAAGAAAACGCAGTCTAAAATAATTGTCAACTAATTTGGTAACCAATGAATTGTTAACTGGAGTATACAGACTCAAAAGGCCACAACACTCTTGAAGAAGCGATTAAACCAAAACTGTACAAAAATATGTACATTTTCTATTCATGATAGATAAACATCATCTGTAAGTATTTTCTACCCAGAATTCCTTAACTGGCCCAATTTTAACTTCGCCTGATTCAAATTCTACACAAAAAACTATTTAGCACCTTTATCTGTATTGACGTTACGTCGATCAAAATGGGCTGAACATTTCACACGTAGGTGTGTTTTTTAGCTACAGATACATCCTTTGCTACATATTACCAAAGCATTGCTATGCAACTGCATTTTTGGTAATAAAATGTTTTTTTTTTCTTATTTAAAAGAGGAATTTAATTAATATGTATTTGCATATTTTAATGTATTTCTAATTTTGTAAAAAAAGTCTTAAAAGGAGGATGTAGGGCTAACTAAATCTGGATTAAGGTCCAGCATTCAGCTACATGAGGAGTCCAACATGTTTCAGCATGAAGAGGGGGAGGCGGAGGGGTCTGGCCGGAAGACAAGAGTCTGGTCGCAGTGACCTCCAGAGCAGTTGTCCTCTGGAACACACCTCGCTGTCCGTCTCTGTCATTTCAGTACTCCTGCTGTCCCTTCTTCCTCTGCACTTCCTCGCTCTTCTCTCCATGTGTCACATTTGATGTTTCAATACTGAAAGGATTCAACAATCAAGTTTCGCGTCTAAATCCTGTCTAATGTGACTCAGAAGTGATCAGAGCGTTTAGAAATGGAGACGCTGCATGTGAAAGAGTTTGGTTTCGTCAAAAGAAATGTTTCTCCCCACTTTTGTGATTTCCTTTCCCAGAGTTTTGAAATGGTAATGAGGCTGATGATATTTGCATAATGTGCCGTTCCTCCGTTTTCCCTGCTTTTTCAGACCCTCTCCTCCTAAAATTGCAGTTCTGTTCCTTTTAGCATCTCCACCCACCCCCCACCCATCTCCATTCATCACATTTACACCCACTCCTGCTCTCTCCGTCTAACCCACTCGTAGGTTTTTAAGTGCTCATAGATTATTGACAAGTATAACTATAAGATAAAGCTTAGGAGCTGGCCAAGTGGTGTGCCTCCACCTTAAATCACTCTCTCTCCATCCTTTCATATCAACACTTTGCAGACTAAATATGCCTATGTGCTCAAAGCCTCACAAAAAAAGAAAGAAGAAAAACATAAAAAAAACAACAACTGTCAAGGATCCATAACGAAGCCCTTCTGCAAGCAACAAAAACCACTTGTGGTCTTCAGTAACTGTCACTTCTGCTCCTTCTCCCACTCTCCTCCGCTGTTTTTGCCATTCTCCACTCTTCCTCCTCCTCCTCCTCCTCCCATCACTGCTTCTCTCACCTTCCCCTCCCTCCTCCTCGCTTCCTGCAGCGTCTGTGCTCTGACAGTTATGTGCGAGTGGAGCGTGGGCTGCTGCTAATTTGTGCAGAGTGGGAGAAAGCTGTTTTGGCTCGTGGAGGCAAAAAAGCTCAGTTTAGCCTGTGCGCCGGGATGGATGGATGGAAGGATGGATGGATGGAGAGACACACAGACCGCCTTGCTACGCAAACGCGCTCCTATTTGTGCATGTTTGTTTAGTACATAATTCTCACCCCATCTCCTAATGTCACATGTATTCAGATGGCAGCAGATGCTCGATTCCTACATTCAGCTCCTGAAAGGTTCCTCCTCTTACGGTACTTCCTCCTGAGCGCAATTTAGTCATCCTAATTAATATGCACTCAAATCTGTTTGCATCAGTCTTCCTCATCAGCCTCAATGCTTTTATCCTTCATTTTTAAATTTCAGCAGCATGAATCATTCCCTTTGATTCAAGCTCAGTCAAGTTGTCTGCCGAACTTCTTGAACAAAAACAAAACAAAGAGAAAAAAAAAAAAGCTAGCACTCCTTGACTGGTAGCTTTAAGGTCAGCTCTGCCAACTGCAGCCGCTCATGTCTCATTAAGGTCTGAGTCAAAATGGACTTTGCATGACTAAACACACAGAGGGAGTGTCAGTGCTGCTGTTGGCACCCAGTTAATTCATTCTAACACATAATATGAATGTGTTAGCAGAGCATTTCAGAGCGTTTAGTCCAATAAAAAACCCTGCTGTCCTTTTTTTGGCAGGTATTTAAACATTTAGTTATTCTTAGAGCTGAGAAAGAAGAATGATTTTTTTTTCCTGAATAAGTGACAAGATTTAACAGTAATTAACTAAAGTACACAAATAATATAATTGGGTTTCTTTAAATGCAAGTTCATTGTGTAGGTACATGGGTAGCAAAATAGATCAGAAATATATCATACAACACACTTATGACACACTTATGTATTTAATAAACTATCATTTTTATTTTACTTTTTTGCTAATGTTTCTCAAAACAGCAGCTGCAGATAGATTAACCTTTTCCCATAATTTTTATAATTAGCTATGTGATATTTATTTAACATTCTAATACAACTGTATTATTTAAGAAAGAGGAAGAGAGATAATGATAACGAATTTTATTGTATGGCAATATATTGTGGTACAATTGTGATAACAATAAAAGTGACAATAATAACTATTCAATATTTATTTTTAAAGTAACTGTATGGCTGTGACTGTGAAACCCAGTAACACAAATACTGCTGTTGGAAAACATTCCCATTTGTAACTTTAGGACACCAGTCATAAAATGCGATTAATATCCTTAAACTGCAAATCACAACTGCAATACATTTGAAAATCATATTTTCAAATGTATTTATATTTACTATATTTACTAATGTTTTCATTGAACAAACAGTGGATAAAATAGTAAAACTAACAATCCCAACATCATTAACTAGAATTTGTCATGACATTGATAAGCCAAACTTATCATCACGATAGGAACTTTATCACAATAAATGATAAACAATACGATAAATGCCCATGATCAGCTCTGCAGCTAGATAAACTCTCAGATCTCTGTGTGGAATAAACCCAAAGAACCAGGATTTAGGAAGTTTAACTTTATAAAGCTGTTAAGTTGAGGTGTGAGGATTTCTCATGATGGCATCTCTAGTCAAAGTGTATTTAGTTTTCAGACGCTCATTTCAATAGACAGGAAATAATTCTTGATTCGGCTAAAAAAGGCAGCTTGTCTGACTCGCCAACAAAACTCGGTTACAAAAGCACTTAAGAAGCCTCAACCACTTTTCATGGGAGCAACCCACATACTAATCTCTGCTGCTCAACCCTCCAATTGATTTTTATTACTAATGCTGCAATATTTAAAAGCAGATACACAGGCTTTCCAATGCTGGAAAATCTATTGCCAAAATAAATTGTTATACTCAGAAAAAAACATACCAGACACAAATGTGCTTTACTTCTTGTGCCAAATTTGCTTTTCCTGCCCAAGAATACCTCATATATTTTGTAGTTTTTTTCCCTTTTTCTTAGATTTTTAGTTTTTGCTGAAATGGTTATAAGTCAAACTCTCTGAACTTTGATGAAATGGTAATAAAAAGTCCCAAAGATCTTTCGTACTCAGGGCACATCTATCTAGTTCTCATCCAACACATACCATCTGAAGATTACAGTGCTTCCAGTGGAGAACATAGACTACACAATGGGTTACAGATTTTTCTAAAAAGGCAAAAAGAACAGTACAAGACGACTTTACTTCAAAAATAAAGTTTCAGATATCCTTTATTTTCCCTCAATATGCTCATTCGCCTACACATCAGCATTAACATTTTCTCTCTCTCAGTAGGGAGTCAGTTAGATCTTCTCTAAATGCCAACATATTTAAATCTATTTCTGTCTCAAAGTCTCTCCAAAGGAAGGTTTCTAATGATAAGGACTTGTTCAGTCTGTCTTAGCCGCAAAACTGTATTTCAACAATTTTTTTTTCATTCTAAAAACTTTTCTAAAGATGACGGTGACATTTAATAAGCAAGAAGTGTTAAATAAGTAAACAGTTCAACTAGATCAATAAATGTTGCTACTTGTTAAAGTGATAGCTACATAGCACATGTCCAGTTTCTGAGTATTTGATTTGCAAAACTAAGTGTAAGAATAAAAGTGGTGCATTAATGTTTAACCCCAATGAATTTCAAAAACTAATTACAAATAAACACATAAATGTCTCTCCTAAAAAGGATTATCTTTGGTTTTCATAAAAGCCAAATTTTATAGAAAAAAATGTGATTCTTGAACTGACCTCTTTCCTTGTAGACATTTGAGCTCTTACTTAAAAACGCGTTCGCTCTGACCGGAGAGGCTTTTTACAAGAGAGGAGAAACACCTTTTAGAAATTACTAGAGAATTTTAGGACTGCCATGTGCCACATGGCTGAACATTTACACCAACATAAGAGAAGGTGGGATCAAAAATTCACACAGTTCCTTCCATTTGGTCATTTATCAAACCAAAACAAGAAACACCCAGAAAATCTTTTAACCAGTCAGTGAACAAACTTTAGCAGCTTTCTGGGGAGACCATCTTGCTCTGCCCCTCCTCACTGCAGGCATGAAGACAAGAGGACTTTTAATCAGCACATTACATTTATGATCAGTTTTAAATTTAAACTAATGTGTTTTCACCAACCAGACAATAAGAGTGACTCAACACCAGCCTACTGAGTGTTTGGAAAAGACTAAAAGCACATCAGCTGATTTAAATTTTAATGTAAATGAGAGAGGGGGGGAACATGGCAACGCTCTGATTAGCGTTTTTGTCTCTGATGTGCAATTTAAAAATAGAGTTCATTATCACGAGTGTGTATGAATCACCGTCCAATTTAATGAAACAGTCAGCCCAACGGTGCAGAACACATTTGACTGTATGTTTATGCCATTATGCAGGCGGTGAAACATGTTATTAGCAGACCGGAGCTGCAGGTCTTCAGCACCCATGAGAGTGACATCATTGATGCATCAGCATTTCATCTGGCCACACAGGACAAACATGCCGCTTGTGGGCTGATGACCGGCTGATGTGGCGAGATCGTCCTACATTCCTGTCAACAAGAACATTAAGTTCCAACAAAATCTGCCGGCTGGACACGCAGACGCACATGCACGCCGACATGCAGGGTGCTAATTCTGAACTGAGTCGCTCACTGAATAATACATGGTCAGGTGTTAAAAACAACGTGCAGCGTCAGCCGGTGGACATTATTACATGCCTGGAACCAAATAATAAGTTTGCTCACGAACAGACGTTGACAGATTCCGTTGTTAAGCCATACATTAGCAAGCAAAGGCAACCACAAATACCAGATTCCCATTTGAGCACTTAAGTTCTGTAATCATCTGTGGTGCATTACACACACAAAAAAAGGGTGCCTTGGATCAATCACGTTTTACTGGGAGGGTAATTTAGATGGTCATGGCGATGAGAAAAGTACAACTATCAACATTATCTGATCAAAAAATATGTCCTTTATAGAAACATTTACTGAAAATGAGAGATAAACACATCTTATTTGT
The DNA here is from genome assembly GCF_904066995.2 of Poecilia reticulata. Classification (NCBI taxonomy): domain Eukaryota; kingdom Metazoa; phylum Chordata; class Actinopteri; order Cyprinodontiformes; family Poeciliidae; genus Poecilia; species Poecilia reticulata. Next base: position 40,171,847 of record NC_088831.1, read on the forward strand.
GCAAAAAACACTTTTGTGTCGTATTTACCTAGTTCTTGACTGGCAGGTGAACTCACAGTATGTGGCTGTAAGAAATTAACAAAACGGCATTGACTTCACATCTGGAAATCTAGCATGCATACTGTCATCTCCAGCTATGCCATGATTTGACAAACTGTTGGATCTATCACTAAGAGATAGATGCTTTCTACCAGGAACACCAGCTGAGAGATAAAGAAATCATCCTTGAAGTAAAAAAAAGTTGACTGTATTTTTTAAATTTCTATTTGGATAAAGTTCTCAATTACATCCAGGTTGTGTAATATTAAAATAAAAATAATTCATCAAGTTTCTTTCAGCATGTGACTATCTGGGGAAATAATTTAGTGCTATTATAAGAGCCACTGTTATGAAAATGTCTGTTTTTAACTGCTGTATCTGTGTTTAAGACTCTTATTTTGAATAATAAAAAGAGGAAATAGTTCTTGAGTTGCTTCTTTGGTGAAGAAATTGACAACTTCGGTATACAAACCAATTATTGTTCATGTACTTCAACCATTGTGCAAGACTTTATTTGCTAATTTTCATTGATAATGATAATAAAATTGCAAAAATTGTCAAAGTTTGTAAGTTATTCAATTCAATTGTATTTAATTCATTGAAAATAAATTATGGCACTTTATATTTATTTTGGTTCTGATCCTGTTGGGACAAATTAAGATGACTTGTGACTGAAATATTTTCCATTTAAAAAGTTCTTCCTGACATTCGTTTTTTATCGATTTTCTAAAATTATAAAATATAACCCAAGTAGCTTTGGTTGTCTGTAGAAATGTTACTTGCTACCAGTAATTCTCTAATCATCTAATCAACTTTTACGATGCTGAATTTATGATTTTATACTTCAGTTTCAAACACAGAGTCCTGGAGTTTATGAGCTGCCCATAAAAATGTTACCTAAGAGAAGAAAGGGTTGATGTGAAAAATGAAAACAAATGTCAAAGTATGGCTTGTAGCGTGTTTTACTAAGACGTGAGAAAATTGTCATTATTCTTAAATCAGAGGGAACAACGGAGGAAATGAAAACACTGCAGGGAGGAAGAAATCGGCAGAGTGTGTGTGCTGTGTCACAGTTGAACGAGCTGCGGCGCGAACCCACACCTACTATACATTCTGTTTTTCTGGGTTGCTAGGCTCTATTTTCAGCCAAAGCAGACTGCTCCATGACTAATACATGACAAAGGGGCGGGGCACAGTTAAAAATTCATGACATATACAAAAATGTGCACCAGATGCATTTCTTGAAATTCCTACTGTAGATGAGGCTTCTTTTGCTGGTCTTCTTCAACAAACAGAGAAGAGAAGAGAAGAGAAGAGAAGAGAAGAGAAGAGAAGAGAAGAGAAGAGAAGAGAAGAGAAGAGAAGAGAAGTTTTGAATTGACCGAGTGTTATAAATGATACAGCTTGTGTTAGTAGGGTGGCAGCAGCAGATGGCAGAAAGATGACACCGAGACTTAACGGGCAAGACAAAGCCAAGGAATCACACACTCAAACACACACAAAGGAAGAGCTGGTAGTGTAAGCGAGCGTCCTGCCTTTACCCTCTGTCGTCCTCATTTCCCATTTTCTCACTTTGGTCAAAGCACTTTGCAAATGTATTTTTTATTTTTATTTTTTCAAACAATGAAATGCAAAACAAAACCAACTGCAAAAATTTTTTTATTTTTCTTTATCTGCACTTGTTGATGAAACGTATCTCATGGAATCCGTGCAGCTTCATGTGTAATTCCTGTGCAGGAGAGCCAGGTCGAGTGCTCAGAGCTTTAACACGCGGCGATGTGAAAAAATCTCCATGGGAACCACAATAAACAAATATCCAGAGAGTGGGAGAAGCACATTCTTCCACAGTTGAAGAATAATGTTCCTTTCAACCTCACGGCACTAAAATTAGCACTGCAGCCCTACAGCCTGAATAAATACAATAAAAAGATGATGTGGTCACAGGGCTGGATAATGTTAACATGTTTTACAGTAAGACAGAAGATGACACGGTTCCCCCAGGAGAACTTCGGTTTACATCATCCTCCCTTTATGTATTTCCAGCATAAAGCAAAACTGTTTATAGATATTAACTTTCACAGCTTGCAGGAATAATTTCAACACGACAAAATATCTATGTGTTTGTTTTATCTGTTGCTTTTGAGGTTAAAGAGAGTGTCTCATAAGTATGACTTCCTGTTTCCCTTTAAATACAGAAATGTTGACGAACTGAAAGGATTATCAGTTCATATAGATACTGAAACCCAGTATATATGCTCAGTACTTGGTCTGGGTTGATTCTGGTTGAATTACTGTGTCAGTGCGTAGTAGGTGATTAACTTGTACCACTTTTCAGTTTTTCCTTTCACTGAATTTTCCGTCAATACACCCAAACGTAGCAATTTGAAAATGATGCATTATTCTAAAAAAATTACTTTTATTGTAAGCTTTAATAAAAAAACAGCAAAATAATAATGTTTTAAATGCATCACTTTATTGATGATTTGAAGCCATTCATGCAAATGGAGAAATGAGGCTGAGTTCACTGCACACGTGCACTGAGTTATAGTCACATATTTTGTTAGATATAGAAATTAAAAGAGGAACATTGGATAATTCAGCAGGAAACAAAACTAAAACCAAATGTATGAGAACAGAAAACTGTCATGAGATACAAAGCATTTAAAATAAAGAACTGGTGGAATCTGTTTAGAACACGTATTGTTTGTGCTTTATGTTATTTACAATTATTTATCAAAGTAAGAAACGTCCTGCAGTGTGTGTTTCTGCTTTATGGGGACATGCACAAGTCAGAAACAGTGGAAAGCACCATGTGATGGATACTTTAATGCTTTGACCTCTGTGACCGGCACCATATGGAAGCCTCTCAGCATGGATTCCCCAGCGACATGAAGAAACACGCATATGGCCTCTAAATATACATTTAAGTTCTAAATATTATTTGCTCTTCAGAGATCATGCAGGAAAACGGACTCGTTTCGTTTCCATGTGTCACATCTCATTTGTAAAGGCCGAGCTACGTCGACAGACATCCTTGTGGATAGACATACGTGATCGCCGCATGGAAAAAGGAAGAGCGGGGACGCCAAGTTACCGATGGCTGGCAAGACGACAAGTTGGCTCAGAGGGTTGCAGGAAGCAGGAGTGTCTGGTTCAGTGGATGTAAACCCCGTCCTACCAAGCAGAGGAGAATCCCCTCCGTCATAAAAGACAAGATTACAGGGAGCACACGGATGTTTGTGAGAGCTGTGTCTTAAAAAAAAAAAAAAAAAAAAAGAAAAGTGAAGCACAATCAGACACGTAAATCAGCAAACACCTTCCGCTCCCACTGGGCCTCCTGTACTTCAACACGACCAACAGTTCACAACACAGCGGGTCACGCCAACCTGTCTGGTCCATTACAACCCAGTCTGGTGTATTCCCAGCTCTCAGTATCAGCTTCAGAGCTTTGCCACCCTCCACTTTGCCAACTATGCCATCCTGTCTGCTGAGGCTCCACCAAAATTGTCCTTCTGCTACAACCAAACTCGGAGCCAGCCTCCAGAGAGTGCCAGCAACACCAACCTGTCACTGCAACTCTAAACCACAAGATAATCTGCCGGGGAAGCCAGCATATGAGAAGATTCACTCCAAAATTAGATATGCATGTCACCGACTGCCGAAATAACTGACACTTATATTACATGACTGTTCTTTGAAGTTCAAATGGATGTGCATTCTCTAAAAGATAATTTAGTGTCTATAACTGGCTGTGAATCAATATGAGCTTTTAGATCCAATGGCAGTCATTATTTATAAGGACAAAAATGCTACAAATTCGAAGGACCAAACAGAAATTAAAATATTCACCATCCACAGAAACCAGATCAGATAAAATCAGAAGGTGGCTGGCACTGGTTGGCTGGTTTTTGTCACTAGAGGACTTTACTGACATTCAGTAATGGAAAATCTGATTAAGGACAGAGAGCAAGAGTTTAATTCCACTGTTCCTTTTAATAATTTAGAAAAATATGTTTAATATCAGAAACTGGGTTAAAGCGCACCGTTTGTAGGATATTTAGAAGGGTTAATCTAAAATAATGTGAATAGTGAAAAACACAATGATTCCTTATGACTTCCATATGTTGTCTGGAGTATAAATACCATTATAAGTATTTTATTGAATTTATTGAAAGCATATATTCTTTAAAACGGTAACCTTTGTAAAGAATTTATGCAGATAAATTAGTCTCACAAAGCTTACAAGACTTATATACATACAATAAGATAAACAAGCGTACAACAGTATAATTCACAACTGTCGTATAACACAATGCATGAATGCGTACCTCAACACTCATACATTCATGGAAGATTAACCTGAATCAATGACTTTCAGAAATAGTGCCGCTGCAAACTACATTTAAAATAACTACACTGATAATTGGTGCAACAGATAAAACAATAAGTTAAACATACAAGTCTGAAACTCCTTGTGCACTGTTTCCTACAGCATTTTGTTTTATTAAAAAAAGCTCAGGCTTCTAAATATCTGCATGACCTGAATTATCCTTCAGCATTTCCAGACGCTTTGCAACCCAACCCTAATTCTGGATTCTTAATGGGGAATCCAGCAAATCTCTAATCTCAGCGTTTCCCAAGCTTTCTCTGAACCAAACTCTCCTGGCATCCCTTCTTTGTGTGAATTCATCCTAGGTGTAATAATGCAAAACCTCATTCCTTTGGTAAGGAGGCTTTGCATTAATGTTAATGACATTGGGTTATTTGGATAAACAGATACTTGTATAAACCTGCCATCGTTTTTTAATTGTTCATGTTTTTTCCACATAACATTGCTGTAGCTAAATGTCCGATTGAGAGCACTGCATCTGCTGGTCGGTCTCACTGTAGCATCAATATTTCAGAAGAAATTAAAGTTTTTATAAGAATCCTTCATCATTTGTTTATTTTTAAGTATTTTTAATGTATTAAATAAGCTTTAAATGAGCTGAATTTGGGTTATTTTGTTCATGTAATGCAACTTGTGCCTCTTCAGAGCTCTCTAGCGCCCCCCTTTGTGTTGAATCATTAAAAAAGGCATAGAGACGCAATAATACTCCTGGCAAATTATCTTTGGTTCACATCAGCACTACTTTAAATAAGTTCTTTCAATATATGGAGGAGCAGCAGATCTTTTATGAGACTTCCCAGTAGATGGAATGAAATCACCACCAGGATTACATTCAGGCTCACATTCGTAGTTAAAGGTCAACATTTTGATTTAAGTCAGATAACATGGTCTTACAATTTATCACTCTCCCTGTGCCTCCCACACATGGTCACAGTCACTGATCACAATAACAGAGGCCATGTGGTCTGGCAGCAGGCCGGCCGTGTGAGTGAGTCCACTGGGAGACGGGAGATCCCACTGACACACAAGACGGGAACGGTCTGAAAATGTAATAAAAGAAACTGAGACATCGAAAGGATCAGTGAGCAGAGAGAAAGGACCTTTCTGTAGGTGAGAGTATCACATGAGAACATCATTTGAAAGACCACAGTTAAATGTTACATGATGCCCTGCAAGAATCTCAATTTATACAGCTGTATGCAAAAGTAACCCTGGATATGTCAAGTTCCCTTTCCACAATAACACAATCTCTTCAGAGCGCTAAACCGTCAGGCTACGAATAAAGCAAAGGAGGAAACACTCCTTTGCTTTATTCACTTTTTGGGCAAAGTAAAAGCCCAAAAACAGGTAAAACTTGTTCTACGTATGAAACAGATACTGAAAATATTAAAATGTTATTTTTCCAAACACAACATTCCTGGTGTTTTCTAAATCTGCCATAAATACACTGGTTCAACCCAGAGATAAAACCAACAGAAGATGAGCAGTTTGGTGTATGGAGTCCAGTGCAACCAAAAGTCCTCAAATCTTTACCTTGTAGAAATTAACAGCCACTTCTGAAACACATCCTAAACTTCACATTTCTTTCTAATAGCACATTAAAGCTGAGCTACAGCTAAGTCAACAGCAAGATTTACACATGCACATAAATGTTTACAACCATTTTAAGAATTTTGTTTTACAAATTCACATGACTAACATTTGCTGACATCCATAATTCCTAAAAAAAATAAATGTAACAAACATTTTTGTAATTTAGCTTGAAGTAGAGGGTTTTTGTTTATTTAGTACTCCATAGTTTCATGTTTTCCTGGAGCATAAACAAGGTTTCTGGAGCATAAACAAGATTTGACAATTAGTCAATTTCTCTTAGGCTCACTTCACAACAGGAAAGACAGGAATACATCTAGACTTGCTTAAAATACTTTTAAACAACTGAAACTGTGGCATGCAATCTTGGACAAAGCCAGAGGCTTATTTTACTATCAGGTTGAAGGTGATAGAGGTTAAAAAAAAGGAAATAACGGCAAATTCCAACATCAGTTTTGGAAATATGTCAAAAGTGCCAACTTTAACATGTTCCCACACACCCAGAAGTGGCATGGTGTCAACAGTTGGATGAGACAATAGGCAAATGTGAGAAGTCTTCAGCAGAAGCTGTCATGTTATTTCCCTTAAAATTTTCTCTGACTGCCTAGACTGAGTTAGGAAGCCAAACAGCTGAACTACAGTTACAAAGGCCCTGACTTTGGGCAGGAAGAAAATAACTGAACCGAGATAAAATCACGCTCCAAAACTAAGTTTTGCTGATCTACCTTTGGACAGTTTTTGGCAGACTGCTGCCAAGGAGTTCCTCATTGTGGCAAACAGAACTATTTCAGTTCTGCTCCGTTTTTCCACGTCACATCTATGAAAGTCGGGCTTTTCAAGCATGACTTCTACGAAGATGAAAAAAGTGAGAGACTCAGAAATGTTGAGGAAGGTCTTCATGTGTCTTTCTTCAAATCTTGTGAAAATATCAGCTTTGTGTTCAACTAACACACCCAGGTTTCACGCTGAGAAAGTAACTTGAGTGAAATGAGACTATATTTTCATTATATTTCAATACAGTTTGTATCATTTTTGTGTGATGGTGTGCCTTGTGCTTTTTCTAAGTGGATATACGTGCCATGGCTCAAAACGATTGGATAAGATTAGCTCGGTTCAGAGAAGAAAAAAAAAGTTCTAAACTCTTGCATGGGTCAGTATTATTCGTGTTGTTGCACCATGAACTCTGACCTTAACTACAGTAAGTGACGCCTGCAAAGCTTTAGGTGTTGCTCCTGGCTGATGTGAGAGCTCCCAGATCAGTCAGTGTGCTTTTTGAGTCATTTTGGAAAGCTGGCCACTCTTGGAAAGGTTCACCACAGTTTAATGTTTTCTAAATTTGGAATGGTTTTCAATGGGGGAGACAGAACAATAGAACAAAACAAACAAAAAAAAAAAAACAGGATTATATTTCACCGGTCAATATGTTAAAAAAAAGCCAAAAAGTCTCCAGAGCAACAAGTAGTAGACTCCTGATTTAATCAATCAATCAAATTTTATTTCTATAGCACATTTCAGCAGCAAGGCATTTCAAGGTGCTCTACATAATTAAAAAACAAAATAAAAACAGCATGTGACATTGAATAAACAGTAAGAAAGAGAAAGAGATTAAAAAAAAAAAAAAAAAAAGATAAGAACATACTTTTGATACGGAATTTAAGCGCCTGTCGTCGCCGGACTGCCGTCCGTTTAACACAGGTATTATCCAGGCCCTGTCGCCTAACAGGACAAGGTCTCCAACCTTGCAGCACCAGGCTCCGTCCACCTGTCATTTATCAAATATGATCCTATTTTTATATAACTACAGCTAAATATGTAATGCCTTCATTTTTAATGTTTATTTATTAATCAATCAATAAAATTTTATTTATATAGCACATTTAAGCAGCAAGGCATTTCAAAGTGCTTTACATAATTAAAATAAAAACAGCATGTGACAGTGAATAAACAGTTAGAAAGACAAAGATATATATATTTTTTAAAGAAAAAAAAAGGTTAAAGATAAAAACATTAAAACCTGCACCCCTTAAAGGACTTCAGTTAAACGTCTCACACCTCAGAGTTTTAGTTAAAACGCCAGTTAACAAGGATTCTCACACCGCAGAGTTTTAGTTAAGATGTCATTTAACAAGGATTCTCACACCCCTAGATATAGATTCGTTTAATTGGGACATTTTCCAGGGGGGCTTTGCATAGACAGTGTGAAAGAGAAATAAAAAGAAGTTAATAAACTAGATGAAAAGTAAAGATAAAAACATTAAAAACATGGAAGACATCAAAACCCACTCTAACCCTAATTTAGCCATAAGCAACTCTAAACAGGTGGGTTTTAAGTTAAGATTTAAAGGCACCCAGTGTTTCAGCTGTTTTACAGTTTTCTGGAAGTTTGTTCCAAATTTGTGGTGCGTAGAAACTGAATGCTGCTTCTCCTCGTTTGGTTCTGGTTCTGAGGATGCAGAGCAGAACCAGAACCAGAAGATCTGAGGGATCTAGACGGTTGGTACAGCAATAACAGATCTTTAATGTATTGTGGTGCTAAACTGTTCAGTGATTTATAAACTAACATCAGTATTTTAAAGTTTATTCTCTGAGCTACAGGAAGCCAGTGTAGGGACTTTAAAACTGGTGTGACATGCTCTATCTACCTGGTTTTAGTGAGAACGCGAGCAGCAGCGTTCTGGATCAGCTGCAGCTGTTTGATTGATTTGTTAGTCAGACCTGTGAAGACGCTGTTGCAGTAATCAATGCGGCTAAAGATAAAAGCATGGATGAGTTTCTCTAGATCGCGCTGAGACATAAGTCCTCTAATCCTGGAGATGTTCTTCAGGTGATAGAAGGCCGTCTTTGTGACTGTCTTAATATGGCTCTGAAGGTTCAGGTCAGAGTCCATCATTACTCCCAGGTTTCGGGCTGATTGCTGGTTTTTAGTTGTATTAACTGAAGCTGTGCATTGATTCTGGTTCGCTCCTCTTTAGGTCCAAAGATAATAACTTCAGGTTTGTTTCGGTTCAGCTGGAGAACCTATGTTTTCTGTGGCAGCATGCATCAAAAATGATTTACTGTTATCTCTTCTCTTCATGATGCATCTTTTTTTAGATTAAACTGAAATGATCAGACTTGGATTTGCTTAGCTATCCAAAAAATGTGCTTAGTCACAGTTAAGTCATGATTTTTCTCACCCCACACAAAGGGTCAGGTCGGTTTGAATGAGTTTTTCCTATGCTAAAATAAATCATGACTTATTACCTGTTAATTTTTACTCAGACTATTTTTGCAGGATCTTTACATTTGCTTGAATATCTAAGTGATAAAAAAAAAAACAAGAAACAAAAACAGTAGACATCTGTAAGCGGGTGGGGAAATAAAATATTTTGAGCATGTCATCAGACGGAAAAGAAAAGTCCAGCTGCCATGTAATGTACGTATGCAAGCAATTAGGATTACTGCAACCTGGAAGACTGTGAACCTAAACTGGCAATTTACAAGAAATGTATTCATTGTATGTTGATCCCTGAAAGAAGGGTGTGATTCCAAGCAAGTCGAGTCCTGTTGAACCATGCGAGTGTTTGTGTACAAGCTGTTCAGCTCTGTGATTTGTTTCTCTTACTCCATAGACTATGTTTATGCATGCGAGAGAGGAAGATACAGAGAGAGGGAGAAAGGGAGAGAGGGAAAGAGGGGTGGGGAGAAGCTGCTGTGTTTTTAACCCTATCTTATGAGGGGAATACTTAAATTAAGTTAACTTACCTGAAACCTTTCCACTTTAAACCCCACTGGTTTGAAGGGCAATTTTGTTAACAGACATCATAATCAATTTAATTTATGGTTTTGATTGTAAGCGCTTATTATTATTATTAGGGTTGCACAATATATCGGCACTAGCATTGGTATTGATATTATTACCGGCCATAAGACGAATATTAATATTGGACATTGACAATTATCACAAGAATTACCAGGACAATTTATCGTCCAGCAAACTTTATTGTGACAGGTCTACCCTCAAATACTAAAACCAAAAAGATCCAGATGCTTTTAGGGCTATATCTAAAACAATAAATCTGAAAGCACATTCACTCCTCCATCAGGTGTATGACTGCTTTCTTTGGTGTTTTAGTAAAAATGCAACTATAGAATATAAAAGTGTTGGAATTAGTTAAGAAAGTACGTGCAATGAAGCATATTTTAAAAAGACTGAAATATTATATGTATGTTTAGAAAAACTGAAGCACTCTTATGTAAAACATAGAAGAGTGAGGCAGGAAGTATATATGCAACAGGAAAATACAATAGCATGATTAGCTCTAAATAATTCATGTCAAGTAGTTTGTCAAACAAATGAGAATCAGCCGAAGGCACTCAGCACCATATAAAACTATTTATCCTGCAGGATTAATTACTGACTCAGGTGTGGAGAATGATTGCAGTTTGGACTGACAGAGAGCTCATTTCCTGCCATAAGGTCACCGATCCAGCAATTTATCAACTGAACCAGATTCTGCCTTGTTAAAGTAAAAGTAATGCAGAGTGACTGGTACAACAGAGGTGTACTTGGACTTAAAAAGTTTAAGGGGACTTTTAAAAAATTAGCCAGGTTACAAAAGTAGTGAAAAAACATAACAGTCACAAGTGTTAGCCTGAGAGATCTGCTCCTTTCAGAACATTCCTGGAAAGAGAAATGAAATCCAACTTCAGTAGGTCATCAGAAATAATCCAAACACGAGTTTTATAGTGGTACAAGAAAAAGCAGGGGTTTCTGAAATGAACCAAGGGTCATTTTAACATTTCTGCCACAAGCAGGGAGTGGAAAAGATAGGAAGGAAGGATGCAGAGGAGAATAGGAAACACGGGTAGGAAGGAAAACAAAGGTGAGCTGGAAGGGTGGAAGGAAAGGAGACAGAAGTAAAAGGACAAATGACGAGGATTTAAAGTTTTGCACTGACAATCTGTGGAAACAGAAACAACTGACACAACACAAAGGTAGACGGAGAATAAAACCTGGGAACACACTCAAAGATGAATATGACAGGGATTTTTTTTAGACGATAAAGCCAGGGCATTCCGGTAATTAGGAAGGAATCTCTTACATGTGGCTCTCTCTGACGTCAATCCTGTACCTTCCCAGAGTTTGCTTTCTCTGCTCTGGCTCCCAGGGTGTTTAGAGTTTGGCTGCTCTTGGCATACCTCCTGGATGTGTGTGCTGCCAGAGCTTTAGGTAGGAGGTAGGGGTTTCTCAGATCAATGACAACAAACCTAGTAAAAACTGAAGTGTTTAACTAGCAACCTAAACCTAAAGGGATAGTTGCTGCTTGATCAAAGAAATTACAAGAAGCACAAATGATTTGAAGTAAAACTAAAACATGGAGCTCTGAACCTATGAAATGGTTGTTTATCTCCATAAACCTAACTGATTTGGTGTGGAAGAAGATAAATTATGGTTAGTTGGGACATCATGCCTCGCCTTAAAACTGACTAATATTTCATTCACATTGGGCGCCTTGTTATTTAAGCATAACATCAAGAGTTTACCTTTAAACATGCATGTACTGCATGGTCTACTAGTAAGCTTAAGGTTTAGCAAAAAAGTAAACTCCCTGACATTTATTTATTGCAATAGATCCATGACTTGTTTATCCAACAAGACAGCTGGTAGTACAATACAGACGATCATCTGTTATAAAGCTCAGATGAGGCTCCTCTGTGTTCTAAATCGAGCCTCATTCCTTGGAGCAGTTACCTGCAGGACAGTCTAAATTACACAGAGAAGGAAAGAGTTACTGGGAACCAGCATAAACTATATCAACGAACCATTTATTGGAAAATTACTTAGAAATTGCTTCTCATAAAAAAATACTGGCAATAAGCCAGTGGAAGCCATAAAATATTAGTGTAAAAGTCCCAAAGATGAAGGGATAAGGGAAACTTCCAGATGAAGTTTAGAACTGAGATTAGATGTCCATCTTGTGCTCATGTGAAAAACTACAACCCTGGTAAACAGAAAACAAAAGTTTCGTAAAAAAAAAAACGTAGAATAAAAACATTACAGAGATGTGGAACAAACAGGTTTGGAAATTATTTTTGAAAAAGCAAACTTTAAATAACTTCTTAGAAAGAAGTTGAAAAGTTTTTCTCCACTCGTTGATGGGGAGATGTTCAAAAAGTAATTTCTGAATTGATGGGGATTTATCAGGCACATCTCAGCTATTTAGGTTAATTGGTAATGATTAAAGTAATGGGTCGAGTGCATGTCAAAGGTCAGTACTTGGAGAGGCTTACTTTGTTGGTTACCGCTCATTAGTAACTAGCTAGATTGAAGGTTAACATGGCGAAAACAGAAAACTTTATGATGCTAAACAGCAGCTGCTATCAGCATTGTGCTGTGTGGCATCTGAAACGGAGATAACTGATAATAAATCAGTTTGTAAACAGAAAAATTAGCGTTAGTGTGTGTGTGTGCCAGGCAATTGCCAGCACGTCTCACAAACCGCACTGAGGGATTATTTATAATAGTAGTGACTCACTTTGGGTTTAGTAAGAGTTTACAGTAGGATTACAAAGCAATCTGATGCTGAGTGGATTGTGTTGTAGTGCTGGTTATTAATATTCATACTGAGCTCTGGCGTACACTGTGTTTATTTCTACCAAGTGTCCCATTTGCACCAGCCTCTCAAATCAAAGTATTCTGGGATTGCTTGCCTGAAAACAAAGAAACAGCACAGCTAACACCTTGGAAACATTGTCAGAATAAAGGTTTTAAAGATGTGCATGTCTTAGATGACTGTAATGGCATCTAGTACAAAACACAATAGGTAGGTTGGACAATAATTCAATAATATATCACAATACAGACAATATCAATAGATAATACATTTGATAAACTATTAAGTAATTTCATTGAACCCTGATCCAGAACCGCAAAGCATTCTGGGGGATGTAGGCAGAAAATATGTTCAATTTTGCAAAGTTGTAGCTATTAAAAGAGACAGTAGATCTACTACAGTAGTTCTGGTCCAAAAATGTGACTGGTTCTACCTTAAGACTGTTAGAAACTAGTTTAAAACTAAGAGGAAGAACTGGAATTGTTATTAATGGTAATAATGGATATAATGCTTAAATAATCTATGTATTCTATGATAAATCTGCTCATACTGTTCCCATTAGAGGATTTTTGTTCCGGACTCTGACTGATAAGCAGACTGTCCTCTTACTCGTCTTCTTTCCTGACCAAATGTCTATGGGAACGGGCCAACTGTGCGGGTACTTACTTCAGGCTTATTTTATTTGTTTTTCCCCTCCATCTCTCTCCGTGCCCAGTGTAGGTTTGCCCTAGCTTCAACACAGAGTGTGTGTAGATTCATAGTTTCCATGCCATCTGATGTCAACAAACTGCTTCAACAACACTAATCCATCTCTAAAACTCCGCTAAATCTGTAAGCAGTGCACTAAACAGAAGCTGCCAAGTTTTACAGAAGTGCTGTCCAATAAACTTAGAACATTTATTACTAAGCTCATTTATTTTATCTTGTTGAACTGCGCTGTGCATTGACTGACGTTTATTTTTACATAAAGCTAACTGAGGCTAAATTTGTCCTCAAAGGTGGAGATAAAAGTGAAAATAATATGACGCCAAAGTCATCTGAAATGTAAATTTGGAAACAGAAACGAGATCATCTGCAGCTACGGCACCAAAGCCCACACCTTTGCAGTCTAAAAGACAACTTATCTAATCAAAATCCCTCAAGGTCAATCTCTTCACTCCTTCCTGGTGGTAAGCAGTCCATTAAGAGCTCATCTTTCTTTTAACTGCTGGCATATTTGGGGTGGCAGTACCGGGGAGGGCTGCGCTAAGATGTCAAAACTGTCAACATGGGCCTCTGACGGAGCCAAAGCACTGCCATTACCATCATGTGAGCGGATGGGTTAATTATAAGATTTGGTTTCTAATATGGAGCCTTTCAGAGGAAGAACAGAGCCTATACCCGGTAATTAGATGTAAATCGTTTGCCTTAAGTAAAACTGTAGGGATGTTGGTTGACTAAGCTCATGTTTTGTCTTTAGTAAAAAGGGAAATGAATAGTTTCCTGGAAAAAATACGTTATCAAATTTTGAGAGGGTAGGAGATAAATGGTGCAGAACAGCAGTTTCAGGCACTTCTAGAAGCATAAAATGTTTGTGTAAAAAAACAGCAATACAGTAAAGTTAATTCAGCAGCTCAGACATTTGGTACAGTTTATCTTTGCTCTTCAGCAGAATAATATAAAATTTTCTGCATCACTTTTCATAGTGTGCGCACAACATTTCCACAGATTTAACCTCCAAAATAAAATAAAAAAAGCTGATTATAAAAAATATCTTATGTTTGATAAGAAAATATAAATCAAATGGAAACTATAGCTATCTAGCCACAGTTGCTATGTGCATGAAGCGGTTACTACTGTTGTGTCGTGACAATAAAGTTGTGGATTCAATTCTCAGCTGGAGATTTTCTATGTTGAACTGCATGTTGTCCTTATTAATTGAAGTTAACAAAGGACACAGGAAAAAAGCTGCAGGAACAACAGGGTTTCCAGATCCCACAACGAAAACAGACACTAGAAAACATCCAAGGTATTAAATGTTGTAGGGAGTTACATTCTGAAAAGAAAAGAAGCCAACAACAAAAAACTGTTGAAATATGCCTAACGAGTGATATTCTGGGGTCACCAGGTTTCTCTACCAGCCTGTGGTTAGAAACCAACCATCTGTTTGAAAAAAAATGCTAGAAAAAAACATCCTGTTCTACCATCACAGTTATAAATGTTTGGCGTTTTCTACTTGAACTTTTTCTGGAAACTTGTGCTGCAGTCAACTTATTTGCAATTGGATGAATTGGCAACAAATGCTCATCCCACAGAGACACTGATGAAATGAGAATATATGAGACGACCCTGGATCATCCAGAGAGATTTTGCAAAGTAAAGCAATCAAGGATCCCTTTTCTCTGTATTTGGAAACCATGTGACGTTTGGAAACAAGATGATTATGCTGTCATTTTGGTGAAAGGGTTGTGCAAAGTACTGCCACCAACAGTGACATCAACAGATGAATTTATTTTAAGGTGACAATAAGCATTCATTGTAAGGTGGTGAGTGGTTTGTCTTTTTAAAAAAAAATTAGTATCAACAGGGAGGCTAAAAAGAACCATAAATATCTAATCCCTTGTGTTTACAAACATGGACCTAATGAGACCCTGATAAGAACCCTGATAGAATCTTTACTGAGGTGTTAGGCTTGTCTTGAACGTGTCTCTGCTTTCACAGCAAGTTGCTGCACAGTTGCTGAAATGTTGAAATGAGTCATGCTTAACAAGCAGCAATTGAGTAAAGGAAGAACAGACCCCTCTGGAACACTTTCACATTCAGTAATGCGTTGAACCTATGACTAAGCACGCAACACTCACAGCCTTTGACTAAGAGATTCTAGAGTACCATTTCATGAAGTGCGGCCCATGATAGCTTCATTATTCACATAAAAGGTTAACGGAGGCTTGTGACTGTACTTGCCCCAGAAAAACACACAGAAAAATGGATTCTCACTTTGATATACACACACTCGGGAACACAACATACACACATACAATAATTCAGTACCTACAGCTGGCTCTGCATCTACATCAGTGCTCCCTCTGTCTGACTACAATTAAAATAGTCACGCTTGTTTTCATGCGGTCTAAGCAAAGCAACCCAAGGCTGAGAATGGCTCACTTGTTTGTTGTGGTCACAATGACAAAAGGGCTTTCAATAGCAAGCGCCCGTGTCAGCGGAGATGGAGAGTTGTTTCTTCTCTGGCCAGAATATTAGTAGATTAGTTCAGCATGCCATGCAGGAGCTAAGAGGTTGCGGGTTCAAATGCACCATGCTGCACGAGTCACCGCAGCACAAAGGTCAGGAGATTCAGGGAAAGTTTGAGCTCATAAGCCTTGCTGATTTATTTGTTCTGGCTAAAATGATTTAACCCTTTAGGCCTCTTTTTTCTATAAAAAATAAATAAATAAATAAATAAATAAATAAATAAATAAATAAATAAATAAATCAGCTTGAAATTGGCATGCCCAATGTAAATATAATATATCACACAAACTACTAGGTTTATTTGAATTGTATGACATTAAAGGTAATACTCCAGAGGTTTAAAAATCGATACTTATTTTACTGAATGGCAGTAGATGAATATCAAATGATGAATATCAAACACAGGAGAAAATGAAAAAATAAAATTAAAAAAATCAACAAACAAATGCACTTTTTGATGTTAATATCCCTTTGAAAGTATGTAATTGCGTTCTAAAACATCTGCCACACCAGAGTTCAGGATCTCACCATTTGCTGTCCTAAAATGTGTGTAAAAACAATGAAGCATAGAAATTTGGGAGAAGCATAAGTTGTCCATGTTAATGATATGATCTGGTGACACATTGTGTTCAGCTTAGTTTCAACAAACTCACAGAAACTATCAACTTTGGCTTGGAAAGCTGCTGACAGTTTCTGACATGCTGATGTTCATGTTCTAACTCAGGTTGGTCAGGAATGGCTTCCCTCCACTGGTGAAGCAAAGCAGAGACGCATGCAGTGTAAATACGGGGTGACAGTCAGGAGTTTGCATGGAGTCACATTAAAATAAATCCATCTACAAACTCCAATATATTAATCTCTTTGGCAACTACCTGGGCATGGAGACATAACTGTGCCGTTCACAAGCCTCTACAGGGATTTCCGCCGTTTCAAGTGATAACACAGACAGTGATAGCACAGACCCCTGCCCTTAAGTTGTAGTGATTTAGATGAGTTGGTCTATAGCTTTCATTCTGAAATTTCAGAAATCATTGATTCCATCGCCCCCATTAAAGTGAAGGTTGTGTCTGGTAGGATCAAATCTCCATGGAGAAATGCACAAACAGTTAGATCTGCCTTCCAGAACCTCTCAGGTCTTCTGGTTCTGGTCTGCCACGCATCCCCAGAACCAAAACCAAACATGGAGAAGCAACATTCAGCTTCTATGCACCACAAATCTAGAACAAACTCCCAGAAAACTGCAAAACAACTGAAACACTGAGTTCCTTTAAATCTAGACTCAAAACCCAGCTGTTTAGAGTTGCTTTTGAAACCTAATCATGAAGCATTAATCAATAATCTGATGTGCAAAATGTAACGTTGACTGTGTGTTCTATGATTTTGTATTTTTGTGTTTCCATGATGTAAAGCATTTGCTGAAAGGTGCTATACAAATAAAATTCGATTTATTGATTCATCAGTCAATAAATGTGACATGAAGAGGAAAAAACACAAACAAGTCGCACATGACTACAAGTCGCATGGCCAGGCAAACTATGAACAAAGGAACTTATATTCCCAAAAACACAGTGCATCTCACCACAGTCATTACATATAATTGCTTTTGCAACAAAATAGACAAAGTGTCTGTAAAATCCGACAATGACTCGATCAAAATAGAAATAAAATAAAAAGATTAATTGAGTATGTTTGTATCTTTTTGGCAGTAGAGACAACCCTGCTTCTGCTACAGACAAACAGAGGACGGGGGCCCTTTTAGATCAGTGCCTGCAACAAAATCTCCTCTGTTCTCCAAATAGTATAAACTTGTGAGAAGAAAACACGGGAGAGAACGAACTGGCATCTATTAATAATGTCTAAAAATAGATCGAAAGCATGAATATTTCCCAGCAATTAGTTATGAACGCTGGCCGTGGTGAGAGGGCAGATGAAGGCTGGCGTGACAAACGAGGGTGCAGAGGATGGAAGGGATGAAAATGGAAGAGCAGCTCTGATGACCCCGTGACCTATTGCTCATTTAACGAATATATTCAACAGGAATTATGGTAACCTTTGGCAAGTGGTCCACATTTTAATTTTTAGATGCTAGAGGAGGATTGGACCATGACTCAGGTTCATTTTTCTAATATCTAATATTTCTAATACACTGTTGATGGGAAAGAGATTAAAATATCCATGTATATTTTATTTTTCAGAAACATTTAGTGACATTATGACATTTGAAGTATATTTTTTATACACTCTACTGAGGCTGCAAAGGTATCCCAAGTGTTGCTTCTCCTTTCTGCACCCACAGTGTGTCACTCAATCCAACCTCCTGAGCGTGCATCTTTGTCAGGTCAAATAAACATTCCCACGGACGGACCAGTGTTTGCGTGTAGTGAACAGAGTGTCAGCAACTTCCATTTCCATGAGACCGAGATGCTTGCTGTGCAGCACATCGTCATTGCACGGATGCTCATTAGTTTTAGATCCCAGTTCAATTGTGTGCAAAGGTCTGCTTGGTCACCAGGGATATGTGCTGCCAGTGGGAACAACTTGGAATTTAAAGTCTATTTTCCATTAAAGTTCGAGAAAGTATTTTCATCTTTGCATTGGTTACTTGACAGAACCGCATACGACAAATCCCAATTATCACTGAGGAGAAGTTTCTAGAATTACAGCTCACAATTGGCTATATCTATTCTAGTCCTGCAACTTGTTTTGTTCCACCTCATTTTTCTTCCCAGGATTAAGTCTGCTGTTTAATCCATCTGAGAGGCCACTGCCTCTGAAAGCTGGAGAAATGAGCTCACTACGTTGTGCTAATGGATGAAGGAGAAGTCTGGCAAATTACAAAGTGGGAGGACAACAAACCTAATTTTCCTGCCATTTGACTGATGACAAGTGCAACTGAACTCAGTGATCTTGTATAGATTTTTACAGTAAATCAGGGCTTTGCACTGGAAATTTTTACATGAGCCGCAAAAAAAATAAAATAAATAAAGGTGGCGGACAATCGCTTTTTGCACAATGCTGATTTCTCACCTGGGTTCTAAAGGTCAAAGTGGCTGTGCAGGGCTTTTAGTAACACAGAGGTCTACAAAACTAAGCTGAGCAAATAAAATGTCTCATTTAAACTGGTTTTCAAAAGGCTATGCAAGAATAACGAATAACAATGATGTTATACAAAGCACCTTCGAAAAACTGCTTGGAAAGTTCATGGAGCAGGAAAAAAAGCTCAATTTGATAAAAACACAGCTTTTATCACTGTTCTGGGTGATGGATACATTTTGGACTGAAACACACAATTCAGTTTAAAAGACCAACATTGATCCTCAGTGATTCTGTGTGTGTCCCCCATTGAAGTTGAAAATGTCAACTTCAGTCATTTTTGACAGTATTTGCTTTAGAAAACTGGTAAACCCTTTACTATCCTAACTCTTCTTTCTCACACAGTGGGACATCACCTCTGCATCTAATATAAATATAAGTAACAGTGACAGTGACTCATGGCAAGAAGGTTGGAAAGAATTAACTGGTAATAAAATTCTTGAAGAGAATTTAGAACCGACTGAAACCGATGTCAGCAGCTCAAAACTTTAGACAGAACAGATTTGAAAATTGTCTAAAATAACCCCACTGATGAGTGTATCTCAGTAAAACACTGATGTATCGTTCCATTTGAGCTACAATCATCTATCACACAGTGAGTATAGTAAACATTACCGTTTCTGCAGCTGTCACATTAAGAGACATTAATGGACGTTCCTAGGTTTGATTCTGTAATGCCAACATAGAGCAAGCACTGACAGTGAATAAAACTGTGGCCGTGTGCAACTTCTAAGATAGCAGCAATTAATTCAATATGTGTACATGGATAAAATAAGCCAAGAAATAGTTTTTATTGAGGCATATTGTGCAAGAACACACAACACAACCAGGGATGCAGAGCTGTATCAAAGCTCTGCTTGATTCTGGGTGTCAAACTAGCAAAGACAGCTCATTGCAGACATTTCTGGTAAATGAAAGGAATTTTGGTTTAGGCTGAAACTCAGATCACAGTATTTAACGAGCTGATTTACAGCCTTATTGCATGCCCCTACTGCAACCCTTCCTGTGGTGTCCACATATTGTCATTTTTCTTGAGTGCCGTCTTTTTCTATATTAAGACCATCTGCCAGAAGTTTGCTATAAATCTCCTTAGCAATATTAAATCATTGTGTTTTCCAAATTAAATGAGGATCATGGGATTTAAAATTGTATTGTTTCTGTCTTAAAATCTCTCTGAGGATGTGATTACACAGTCAGCTGGTTTCTGTCCTTAACCCAGTCACTAAACTGTTGATACTCTGAAACCACAAACATCATACTCTGCTGTTTTTAAAAGAACCCAACATGAAGCAGTTTATTTTAATAGGAAAATATGTCCTGCTGAGCTTACATGAATAAATCATTGGTGGTAGACCACAGAAAATTGAGTTGCCAAATATCATTAGTATCACCAAATATGGCATAAAAAACTAAATAATTACTATATTCCATATGCCTAATAATATATGCTCTTTGAGGTTTCTGCATGTTTTTCTCTTTGCTTTGCTTTCTCCTGTATGTATCACAAGAACTGATAAACCAAGTAAACCATCTTTTCTGTTTGTGCTTTTTATCTTCATTTGATTGCTTAAAAAGTTCAGAGGTCTTCTACAGTACAGTCTAAATTTACCTGAAACATAAACTTGGCATTTTGAGGAGAAAACACCCACCTGCTTATCAGTAAAGACCCAAAATAGCACTTGTGTTTATCCAAAACAGTGATAGTGTCTCTGTCTTGCTATGGGTCATCCATGTCTGTACATTTCAGACCCTTCATGTTTATTAGACAGGTTGAGTTGCAGACTCAATATAAATACAATGTAGAGCCACAAAAAGCAAATAAACGGTCTTGAATTTACAAGGTCCTTCAAAGTACATCAATATACTCAATAAATTAATTCAGGTTCCTCAGAACTTTGTTTCCTTGGTAACCTTTATAGCTTTAAAAGTGTATTTCAACAAAGCAACTTAAAACATATTTTTCCCTGGAGCTTAATTACCCGGAACCTTCTGTTTTACCTCGGCCATCACCTGCGTGTTTGCATTGTGGGGTTCAAAACAAGGCTGTGTACATAAATTACATAAGCTGACATTGGGCGGTAGGAGAGGCACTGCTTTCAGGTTTTAATCAACAGCTGATCTAAAATTGAACCAAAGTCGGTAAAATTAGATTAACAGAGCATTAACATCAGATCATTTCAGAGCAGTTATAACTTAGAAATCGATAAATGTCATTAAAACTGTGCAGAAATATGCAGAAGAGCAGATTTTAAATGATATCAACTGTCAACTGTGGGGAAAGGAAGGAAAGGAGTTCAAATTTCCAAAATAAAAAGCTGACTCTGGCACAGAGAGAGCTGACTCCAGAAAAAGTTTAATGCTTTTAAACTCTCCTATCAGGACACTCACATTTTTATATTCTTTAAATGCAAAGTTTCCCACAGTTTCCTGACATTCTGGGTTGTCTCCCATCTTCTTTTTATGTAAAAAGTTCCTCTTTGCATTTATTCCAGTTAACTTTCTCACGCAAAGTTAACTTATTTATGGTTGCTTCTAAAGTTTCTCATGTTTGCTTCACACATTTTTTTTTTTTTTGCTGGTGAGTTTTTGGGCTTTTTGCCTTGGAGGGTTTTGCTGTTCAAATGGAGTGCCTGTCAAACCACTAGCTGAATTTTAATTTAAACTCTGTTCAGGCCTTGAAATTGCCCACAACCATAATATTGCAAAAGTAAGCAACATCAGCAACAAAAAAATTAGTAACTAACAACAAGAACAGCACTCAAATAACTACCCAAAGACCTAATTTAGTTCTAAAGTGTTATTGCACACTATTATATAGTCATTTTTACAGTGAGCAGATGTGTGATAAAAATGGCATAAAAATACAAACATGAAAAAAGGTTAATTCCACCTTTTTCGTTTTCAAACTCAGAACTGAAACTCATTAGTTTGAAAAAATGACTAAAATAAAGAAGTTCTGTAAATTTTGTAAGCAGAAACATGTTGCTTGGATCACACTTGAACAAAATTCACAAGAGCGCAGCAGCCTTAATAGGTTGAAGTAGAAAGGATAATAAAGCAGACAACACTAGGAAATAAAACAAACTAGAGAAAAAAGTAGTACAGTGTTGATTCACACAAAGAAAATCTAGCAATAGCTCAGCTGACTGGATTTTTGAGAGAGCCCTGCGACAACACCTGCTTCTGTGTGAGCTGGAAGCCGACACTAGGAGCCGATCTTCAGCTCTGAAACAAGCAGGCTGAAGAACAAGAAACCATTCAAATCTTCTAGGCCAGAGACAGAGAAAATGGTGCAGGTATGGATGGTACAATAGAAGAAAGAGCAGAACCAAAGCTTGAAAGATATCATGACAATATTATGAAGTTTCTGCGTGGAGATGAGTAACATGCAGTAAGATTCATTCTCTCTCTGCTGACAGCATGCAGGGCTGAATCTGATAAGGTCACGACTGCTACACAGGTTTTAAACTAAAACAACCTTCAGAGGGCATAATGCGATTCTGTAACGGTCCCACAATGTTATGAAATATTTTAATCCAGCTTTTATCTTTTCTCTGTTGCTTAACTCTGTTCATGCTACAAAAGAAAAAAAAAAAGAATGGTGCTTTTTCAATTAGGAAACCCCTAAAATGTTATTTTCAGACCCTCATCATATCTATTCCCCTGAGCCAACTTCAATTCTATCTTTGAACTTATTTATTTACACAAACATTCAAATTTAAAAACATTTAGTTTGCGTAGAAATTACTTTTCTTGACACGCAACCAGCATGAGACACCAGCTGTAGCCAACCCAGCGGTTCCAAGGGGCATTTATGCATTCTAGCACATTGTGGCACGCAGGGGGAGTTTAAAGGTCTCAGTTTGAAGCCATGAACTCGGATTAATCTTGCGAAAGTTCATTGTGGCCTCAGAGATTCATGTTGTACTGAGCCCTTCCCCGCAGAGATTGTGTAACTGCAGTGAACTTTTGATTTTATTTGGTTTATAGAAGCAGAAGGATTACACCCTCAGAGCCCCACCTGACCAGGCTCTGTCTCTTCTTCACTGTCCCGTGATCAACCCCCACGGCTGACTGCAACCTCCAGATGGGGGAAATGCAGGAATGGGAAGTGATTTTCGTTTTTGTTTTACTTTACCAATGAGGTTTGGCAAAAGGAGACTTTTGAAGCGAGACAAAAGATGCGAATACTTTTATGTTTAACTGTAACCTTGTTCTGTGACGAGCTGGGCATGGAGCAAACATGTGAAGGAAGGTGCTAAACACACAACACTGTGTGTCACCCTGAACACGCCGTTCTTTCCATCCAACATGGTGGCACCATAATGTTGTGAGGATGCTTTTTTTCAGTAGAGAGTTGATAGTAAGATGGAGAGCTAAATAAGGGTCAATTCTGAAAGAAAACGATTTACACCAAAGCATATTTATGTGTTAAAATGTCCCAATAACGGTACAAAACTAAATCCAATTGAAAATCTGTGGCAACACATGAGAACTGACCATCATTTCCAAACTATTTTTCAAAGACGATAGGGCAAATCTTTAGTCTCTAGATGTGGAGAGATGGAAGATGGTAGCAGTATCCCCCAAATACTCTGTTGTCATTTCAGTAAAAGGTGGTTGTAAAGGTATTGACCCCGAGAGGCTGAATGCAAACATGTGCAACATTTTTTCACATTTGTATTCATAAAGAACATTGAAAACATTCAGCCTTTGTCTTTCACTTTCAGTAATTAGGAACTGATTACCACAATAAATCTCAATACAACACATGGAAGTTTGTGTTTTTATGTGACAAAACATAAAAAGTTTCAAGGGTTATGAATATTTTAGGAAGGCACTGAGAGTACTCAAAGCCTTACATATAACGGCTATAAAGACTTTCTTCACTTGCACACATTGACTGTTGTGGTACAAAATAGTGTCAAGAGAGATAGATTTCCAGACGGATTTCAATAAAATGCAGGAACAAGAAGCCAAACAATTATAAAAATGCCAACTAGAGAATATTTTACAATTGTTTATGACAAAGAGGTTGTTTTTTTTTTAACTGCAAATGTTTCAGTTCTGAGTTTTTCTTCCCGAAGAAGCTTTCAGAGCCTCATAAATTCCTCCAAAGACCCCGCTGCACAGTTTCATCTGACAATGCAATTACTTGAGTGGAATCTTCTGGAAAACTGTGGAAAGGAAAACAATGATGAAGCAGTAATCTAATTTAACCACAGCAGCTTCCATTGTTCTCTCAGAAAGGCCTCTTTTTGGTCTGAATCAACTCCTTCCAATCCATCTCTCCACTGAGGAATAATTGCTGTGCCAAGAATGAATCAGAATGATAATATTTATGCCATAGTCCAACACAGATAGGAGGAAATGATTTGTACAGCTCGAGCTATTTGGGGGGGAAAAACTCACAAAAAAGCAGCGACTGGGTAGAGTAGAGAGAATCCAGCAGTGTTACATTTGACTTTAAATTCTTAATTTCTTCTTAATGTTCTCCTCTCAACTTCATTTTGCCTTTCACCTCCGTCGTCTTCAATCATTCTTACCTCCAGCTTTTAAGACATTCAGACTAAAACCTCTCATTTAACATCCTGCGTTTTCCTCGTTTGCCTGGCCTTTCTGAATGAGGAGCCTTCATTGTGGGCCAGCAGGTGTTAAACTTCCTTTTGAAGATTATGCTACACTTTCCAGACATTAACTGCTCTCCTTTAATCTACCACCACAGGCTTTTGATAGCTCCTGCCGTGAATTATTATAGCTACTGATTGAAACTGGGAGCTGAGAGTGACAGAGGAGAGTGTGGGAAGGTCAAGTGGAAAAAAAAATTAAAGCTTCAGCTTTTAAGCAGCAGACGTGGTGCTTAAAGGGGCAGCATAATGTATTTTTTAGGAACATCGTGCCATTTTATAGCACAATCAAATAGATATGTTACCTTAAGTTTTCAGAAAAATGCCGTTTATATCAAACATGACTTGACTAACACTCCGTCTTCAGCACACCATCACAACGATTCTCATTATGCCAGTTACAACGATTCTTAAGTCCGTTTTCCATTTAATGCCATAATTTCTGAATTTATATCAAGTATGTAGAAAGAATATTTTTCGTCAATCTCTGAATGAGTTAAGCATTGATCATTTGAATATTACATAAACATTCATGTAAATAATTGTATGATGCTAATTAGCAACATTAGGGACATAAGGAACAAAACTCAAAGAAGAATTACCAATCTGAACTATGTAGATTATTTCAATGATGTGGCTATTGCTCAAACAGAACATTCAATTTGAACTATAACATATGGCTTGGAGCATGCTATGCTTTTTCAATATGACTGTATTTCAAGTTCATCTAAGTAATCCCTTTACTCCACAGCGCCAGGTGGATCTATAGCTTCTCGTAATAACACTTAGCATATATGTACAACTGCAAATTCTACTATTTTAATACATATCAGGGTTTCCCCCAGAAAACTTTCTAAGCCCAGTGGTCAGGGCGCCGAGGCGGTCCACTGGGTTTTTGTATTAAAAGATGCTAAGTAGACAGGAAAAGTAAAAATATCACTGGGTAATTATGGGAAAACATCGTCAGTGAGCTGCTAATATAAACCCACAACTAGTCTTAAAAATAACTCATCAAAAAATACAATTAAAATAAATATAAATTATTTCCACTTTTCTTAAATCCAAATTAAGTCAGCGGCTCCATCAGGCGTTCCAGGGCCCCATAAATGCTAATATTTTAACACAGACATATAAATGTAACACTTGTTTATTGAGATTATCAATGCTGCTAAATTTGACATAATGGTTTCAGCATACCTAAATCAAAAGATTTTAAATTTAACATTTATACGTAAGATTTTAAGGAGCTCCCAAGTTTACTTTGTAAAAGTTCAAAGAACAATACTCATAATCAGATAGGTTTGTTACCATAGCAACCATCTGATGCTGTGAGTTTAATCTTTGAGTTTCAGCTCAGTTTGTTCACAAATATAAATGAGTAAACTGCAATTATAATGTATTGCTTTTTAGGTTTGCCAATTAAACTACTCCCCATGTCCTAGATTTCACTAAATCTAACACAGAAGCTGTTAGAACTGCTCATGTTTTTAGCAACAAAAGGGGCCCCTAAAGCAAATTCTGCTCCGACCCTGTATTATGTGTTAAACCCGCTGCACTGCGCAGATTTAATTCAATGCTGCTAATGTGGCTTTAGTAGCTCTTCCATTTCGTGTCTGTTGAGTTTTTAACAAAAACTAAGACACAGAAACTATTTTGGTTGGTCGAGTTTCTGGACGAGTTTTTCAGATGTCCGGTGGCCGCGCACATTAACTCTGTCTGACTAAGTGGACAAAGCATTTGATACGGTTTGGTGCTTAGTGTAACCGGAAAAATAATACTAGCAATAATAATATAATAATATAAAATCAGCGTGATGCGTGACTGCTAGCAGAGCGCGAAAGTTCCTCACCGGGTTAAACCTGCACGATGAGTGATTAGCGCTGGGTCGTTAACCACTAACGCACCGGCTAACAGACCTAAACTTTACAGGGAAGACACGGCCAAACGGTGGGCAGCGTGTTGAGATGCAAACGCCGCATAATGTTTTGTTCACAAATATACATCATTCTCACCGCTCACTCAAAACACCACTGAAAGCGCGACTACAAGTTATTCATGCGGTTCACGTAAAGCTGCGCAACCAGAGCTAACGCGGTGGGTTTTTAACTCTTACCTTAATCAATAACTCCTCATAACTGATCACAATTCCTCACAGGGAGCTGATGTAAATATCCATACAGTTCAGCCTGTGTCCATTTCGAGTGAAAGGAGGCGCGCGCGATCCGCGCTGAGGTTAACTTAATCCAGCTACGGCAGCGCGTGAGGTGATTGGTCAGCACGCTGCCGGCTTTAAATGCATAAACTATAAACACATCTTCTATAACCGTATCTTTTAGGAATAAATCTGCTCCGGTAGTGAAACGCTGAGTAACAGAAACGTTCGCAATCCGGCTTTTAAAAAAAGGGCGATTTTTTTTTTTTTCCTAAAACAACAACAAAAAAAAAGAAAAATCAAGAAAGGCTTAGCCTGGCGGTGGCGCTAGTAAAGCATGGCGGGCCGCCAGGCCTATAATACACTGGGGGAAACCCTGCATATATCACTCATTTTTAATGCATTGCCTCATGTCACAAAAATGCATTAAACCAAAAACTACAACCAGATTTTTTCACATGTTGGCATTTTTAATATACAAGTAGAAGAAGATATCAGTGAAGCTCTGATTATGACATTTTCCTCAGTTTATTTCCCAAAATATTCCCCCAAGTGCATTCCTTCCCGTGTCACATTCCTGCAATTTTTGGATGCACTAACTCCAACACATCTGAATTAAAAAGCTGAATCACCTCTTTGGCATCCCGGCAAGTTTTGCCAAGACCTAGTCATTAACCACTCATTTGGTTCAGGTGTTCTGAAGTAGGAATACATCCAAAAGTTGCTTAACAGTAGCACCCGAGGACTGGAGTTGCTCAACTTTTCTTTATTAATGTATTACTTTGTATGGGAGGCACAAATATCAACTGGGATACCACTTTAGCTGTGTTCAAACAACATGTTTCGATGCCAATTTATTACATTCGCTCTAAATGTAGTTAAAATAATGGACAATCATGCTCTATGGTTCCAGGTGACACATGATCACATTGTAGACTCTGGTTCATAAAGGACACCTTGTGGAGGTTTTCATCATGTGAAGAAAGGATGTTAAAAAGTCAGCTATGAAAATCAGTGAGAGGACTTATTGTGATTCATTTCTTAGTAGTGTTGACAATTCTAGGTAGTCTGCCACCAAAATATGACATATTACGTCCATAAAAAGGTTGTAACAATGTATATGGAGCTAGAGTGTACAACAACTTGCTGAAGTCCGTAAAATGCAAAGACACAAAAGAAACACCAATAAAACCCAAAGGTACTTTATTTGGGTGAGACAAGTTCTGAACTGAGGCCTCCAGCGAGCTCTAATGCAGAAAGTCGCTCTGCATGAGCTCTTCACTGACTCGAGTTTCCCCACTCAGGCAGGACAGGACAG
The DNA here is from genome assembly GCF_904066995.2 of Poecilia reticulata. NCBI lineage: Eukaryota > Metazoa > Chordata > Actinopteri > Cyprinodontiformes > Poeciliidae > Poecilia > Poecilia reticulata. Next base: position 40,199,883 of record NC_088831.1, read on the forward strand.
GACAGGACAGGACAGCGATTATTGCTGCTGGAGAAAGGAGATGAGCCAATGACGGCAGAGGACAGAAGGGCAGGGGTCTTATGGGGAAGAGAGTCCTTCTGTTTTGTTTTACTGCTGCCTCCAGGGGTATAAACCCTTCTCCAAAATACCAAGAAGCATGACAACATGGTAGCAACTGCCACCCAAGTTTAGATCAGACAAAAGGGCTCTTCAGTGCTATGACATGGTGGTTTTGGAAAAGGAAATTATGATCTGTCAAATGTGGAAAAACGGCTTAGTAATACCGCTCAGACTAAAAGGCGACAAGGAGAAAATGAGCCACAAACTGGAAGGAAAACTGAGAAGTGAGCTTCTTTCCCAATTTTCAAGCTACCAAAATAGAACCGAGGGTTTAGAGGTTTATGCTCAACATAAAGGTTAAGTGAAAAAAACTTTTTTTTCACTTCTTGAAAGGCAGAGGCCTCTTAAAGTAATGGCAGATAGTCTCTTTCTGTGGAAACTGCCCTCTTATTTCTATAAAGCATAACATCGAAAGTTAAAATCTACACTAAAGTTACATCAGTTGTGAGAATTGTGCAAAGGGAAAGCATGGAAGTGATCAGTACAGGGAGGGAAATGAAAAGAGGAAAATATGGCCACATCGTCGTTCCGTTTATGTAACATGATGTATTCAAGAAATAAATTAGAGGAACATAATGACAGGAATTGAAGATATCTTTGCCATCTGCCAGCGTCCTCTGACGCAAATGCTTTAAACTCTGACATCATACCTCCTAGCACAATTCAAGCAGAAAAAAAAAGAAATTGGTGTAAGAAACCTACACTGTGCTATGCAAGGACCGTTAGTGGACCAACAAGCAAACAGCTGAGGCATCTGGAGAACATGAACGAAACAACCAAAGCACGACAGAGAGGAAGAATCTGTTCAACATTGTCTTTATTTAGATAAGAATTTGCGGAAAATAAAGCTCATAATGGTTGCAAGTAAGTAAGTTAGGTCAAATATTTAAAAGCAGACTTGGAGAAAAACCTTGAAACATCATCTTGAGATGTTCCATGTCATACATTCAGAGTTAAATAAAAGCGACTCGATTTGAATCTGCTCAGCTGCGTCCACAAACACTCAAATTGAAAATGATAAGACAAAATAAAAATATTCACTCCATCTCTGTCTCTTTGCTAGTCAGAGAAGTTACTCTGAGATAGCCAGAAGTTTCACAACTGTGAACTCTACTTGAAAGCTATGGCACTTCATGCTGCTTAAGATCTAATTTATGACAGACCTTGAACTGTTTGGAGACAAAAATAAAGCATAAATAAAATTTTAGTACAGATTGACTGGCTCAGTTAGGAGATGAGATAAGAAGTTTAACAGTTTATCATATCTGGAAAAACTGTGTGGTTCAAGTATTAATTTTTTTAAAGGTTTTATTGGCTGTAGTGGCCTTTATATATAAATGTAGTTGGACAGGAAATGGGGAAGGGAGAGAGAGGGATATGTGGCAAATGTCACCAGGCTGGGAATCGAACCTGCAGCTACCACCACGAGGACTAAGGCCTCCTCCTTATGTGGGTGGCGCTTTGCTCCTGCGAAACCACAGCAGGCCCCTGGTTCAAGTACTTCTAACAAATCAATTAAAATAATTAGCAGGCTAACGTTAAACTCAGTGAAGCTACTCAACTGTGAACACTATTAGTCTGTAAATCCCTTCTGGTTCACACATCTGCCAGAATATTAGCTTCAAACTTTATCCCTCTCAACTTATATATATAAATCCTGCTGTGTGTCGCTGACCAGACACAAAATCTATAAAGATGTTAACCAATTAGTTTACCCAGCTAAATTAGCACTGATGAAGACACCAGCATGTTGAAAACTGTTTTAATGATCTGTTACGTGATCTTGTGGATCACGTAACATACCATTCTGCACGTAGGCCACTGTGCAGAATGGTGTGCTTCGACTAGTTTCTGGTGCAGTAAACAGTAAATATAAAACTCCAGATGGAGTTTTTGAAAACCACTACAAAATAACTGACTGCCAGTGTAGTGAGTGCACTATAAACTTAAAAAGTGGTCAATTCAAATGTAGCTCTGTTAACACAAAAAACAGCAACGTGCACAACACAGCAGTAACTCTCTCCAACTATAAACACTATATGATAATTATACTTCTGCTTCATTAAAACAGTTAACAAAAAAAAGTGGAAAAGCTAAAGCAAAGGTCCAAAACGAAAGCATCAACACTGGCTCTGCAAATTATGATTGAATTGTTTGCATGACATATAATCTGTCATGCAAAAATTCCACCCATTCGTAAAATACACGCACTTCCAACGAGTCAGACAGTAACTTAATAGGTAAAAAAAAAAAAAGAAGATAAATAAACAGTAGATCTTACCTTGGCGACTGTGAGAGTTCATTGTTTCACAGGCTTGTTCGATGCACCTCCTCAGTGGATGTAGCGATCGTCATTTCCTACCCGATCCAGAGCAGAGGAGAATTCTCAGGAGTGCCAGACTGAGAGCAGAAAAACAGGGCAGCGTTTTAGACGTTTTCACCTATATTTGTTTTGTGTGACCAAATTTTTAATAAATAGTACAACCATAAGAAGAAAATTGCAAGCCTGTTTTATTTATTAAGCTAATCTGGTTTCATTTTAAAACATCTGGGTTTAATGAAAGTCATAGTTTGTTATTCTAGCACTCAATTCTGCTCTGGCTGCACCACACCCAACAGAGAAAAAGTTTGCTCAAGAAAAGTCTCACATCCACATGAACAAAAATAATTATACATTTGTGGACGTTTCTGTTGAAGCTGTTTTAATTGCCAGCGAATTACAAAGTAGGATTTATAAAATGTTATGGATTCTGCATCCATTGCATAACCAATAAAGCCTCAGAGGTCAGCTTTGGAGGTCAATGCAGAACTAAAAGGCTCTTATGTGTAGTGGATCGCGTAATTAAATCTATAAACAGGCTTCCTGAAGCCTGAGACATCTAATGTTTCAAAATCCCAGTCCAAAAAGATGAACAAACGTTTTTATTGAAAACAGACACACAACCACATGATTCTGGCATTCGCTGCTTAATTCACTTACATTATATATCAAAGAATCCAAGAGTTCAACAGAAACATGACTAACATCATTCCAATGGAATTTTATTATCGAATCAGTCCTGCATATTTCTCAGTATATCATCAGTCTGAGAAATAATCTGAGACTTTGAATGAATTTGCATTCTTTTTCTTTTTACATCATCTTACATTTCTTCATATTTTTCTTCCAAGGAGCCAGACTTTGTTTTATTTAAAGTGGTCTTAACAGTTCTCCAGAAAGCTCTTCACAGGATTTCATTTTGATGCTGTTTTGCTTATATTTATTCTAGTTTTTTTGAGGATTTCAGAGGAATCTGATTATTTAACCACTTGGTTTTCTTTGCTACATAAAGCACACCCTGACCACATTTTAATTTAACCATTTATAGAGCAATTAAAGCCCTGTTCTTATACTTTAGGAAGTGCTGCAGGCTCAGAGCTTTCCGTTTGCCCTTTCCATGTTGCAGCAGATGGCAGCTCATGTTTGCTGATGCATAGGGCAGGAAAAGTTAGTGTTTGGGGATTTTTTCTTTCATTTCAGAATTAATTTCTTTGGAAGTTTGCATAGGGACCGCTGTATGCAAATATCACTGTGGGCCTGTGATGCAGCAGAGAAAAACAAGCTTCATCAGAGAATTATTCATCACAACTATTTCAAAATTATGTTCAACAGGCCCAAAGTATCAGGGGGTTATGTTTACTGTGAGTTATGGTTAATTAATCATAATCGCTGTTTAACTGTATGAATTCAGACAGGGTGTTTGATTAAGCACCGACTGTCTCTACAAAACATTTATCAGGCTAACCACAAGATGATGAGCTGCATGAAAACAGATTTTAGCAATTTGTGGCTGAGAAACTCCCATGTGTAGCTGAGCACTAAGTACGTAGTTTCTGTCTTGACGAAATTTTCTTTCAATCCAGTGATCACTTACCATTGAGGCATTTTTTTCTCCAAGGCATGTCATTAAAAAGGTAAGAAATAGGACTAAAAGGAGGTGAATCTGGCACTCTAGGGCTGTAAAGCACATATTCGCCCCAGCCATTGTTGTTGTTGTTTTTACATGGAGTAAATCTTTTAGTGGGAGATTGGGGAAGCAAACATCCGGATACGAGCAACTGCAGCGCTGCAACAGGTTACTAAAGTAGGGATGAGTTTACCTTTATTTTTATTTATTTAAAACAAGGACAATACATGAACTGCAAGAGGAAAGATGAACTGTACCAGATTGTAGCTCTGGTGATAATTTATAAATGTATTAATTGGATAAATCACTTTTTACCACCTGACATTTTCACTTACTTGAATTTGAAAGTATTAAATCATAACTATACTGAATAGGAGTATTTATAATTAGATCTGAGTCTGGCTACATGCTTGGGTTGCACTGGAGTGAACTGGGTCAATTTGAATTGCATTCGGACCCAAATCAAGTCAATTTAATCGAAAGTTAATTGAGGAAGTTTGTCTGGTAATGAACCTTAAGCTGACATTTGTTGTAAACTGACATCATATAAATAAAGTCAACTGCAATGAAGTGATTGTAGCACCAACAAGGTGATTTTCAAAAAGCTTTTAGGAAGAAGAAGGTTGTTGTCATACGAGTATTGTCCGTATGGAAATAAAAATGAATAAAGTTTGGTCTCTTCATACGTAAGAGACCAAAAAAACAAAAAAAAAAACAGAAACAAACAGCAAAGTGAATTTTAGGCAACTAAAGTCAAAGCAAACATTGGTGAGATATTCTGACAGATGGAAATTGTTGATGAAGAGCAAAGGTCTTTGACATGACAACAGCTGCTTGTTTACTCTGTCGTGTAATTTAGCTTCCTCATATATGTGCTCTTGTCTAAAAGCAAATAAGAGATCTAATTTCTTCAACGAAAACACTAAAGTTTTGACTTGGACTATAATTAAACTGTCAGAAATGTATCTCCAAATACAGAACCTCTCAAAAGTGAACACACCTGTGTTACGATTCCAGGTTTGAGACAAAAGAAAATGATAAATTATTACAAGATGTTTTCCGTCTTCAGTTTTCTTGTACAAGCTGTGCCTTTAATAACAGGACAAAAAAAAGGTATAAGAAATCCTACAACATTAGCTAAACTTATTTTTAGGTTAAAAAACTTTCTTTATAAATCCACAGCAGCTTCATCAAAGCTCTAGTTTAAGGTTGTGAATAACAATCCAACAAAGTTACTCCATTTTTGTTATTTACCTATTCTCAAACTGATTTTGAAAAAGTTTTTAAATTGTTTATTTTGACCTCAAAATCCGGCATCTTAAAAGGGTTGTCTGCACTTTTGAAATCTTGATATTACACTTTTCACACTGTCTATTATTATCAAGAAGCTTATATTCAACCTGCAGGAACATGTCAGTGCTGACGTCAGACATTTAGTCTTTTCAGTGGCTCCATTTGCTACACATGATGTCCATGCAAGCATGCATGAGTAGGTTTTATTTATTTTATAGAGTTGTCTGAGCCGCTTTGCCCTCTGATGTAAAATGACTGCTGGAGTTAGCCACCAACGACCTTCCACGGATAGGCGGGTATAGACACTGCATGAATGGATGCAGTTTAATCACATCCAAGTATAGTAGAAGTACTTTTTCCAGCACCACTGAGTCATTAAATACATCTTTGGCATCTCTTCAAACTCTCCATTTTGACAGGCTGAGACTTTAAACTGGATGTGGTTTATTGTGTTCCTCTGAAGTAAAGTTTCATGATGCTTGACAGAAAAACAGCTACGAGGACCTCTTAATGGACTTTATTTCCCAGGCACTCCAAGCGCTGTCGGGAGTAATCTCCATGGCATAAAAATAACGTGCGGTCGGATAGCGAGAAGTAAACAACAATTAAGCACACCCCTTGCAAAGCTTGAGAAATGAATCATTGAAAACGCGTGTATGCCAAGAAGACTGCTTCAGCCTCTCAGACATGATTGAGTATGAATTATTCAGATGGCGAGAGAAGACTGGTCGTGTGCCAAGGACTGAATTGTTCTTCATTTTTCTTTTCTGCAAGTAAAAATGGAGAATAGTTCAACTAAAATGAAAGAATAAAGATTCCTCAGAGTAACTATTGATTAGATGCCAAAAATAAAAGTGAAATATGTGATAAAAAAATGTAAATGGATAACAAAGAGCGATAATAACTTTGCTATTTTGGATTTCACAGGATCGATGAATTCTCAAGAATCAGTTGTTGATAAACAAAAAGAAACTAACAGACGGATCCCATACAGAGTTCAAATCAAGAGCTTTTTTCTTGTTCTTACTAATATCTAACAGCCTTCATCAGCAAACACAACAATCTGCAATGAAAGAAAGTTTTAAGAGGTAAAAACACTCAATTTCACTACTTCTAACGGCCAGAGATCAGTATTTGTAAGATCTGTTTATTGTGGGCAGGGAAAAAGAATTTAAGTCCAAGACACTGAGAAGAGTAAAAATCAGAAGTATGAATACTATGAGTACTAATAACAGCAAAAACATTTTAAATATGAGGAAGTGGAATTGTTTTTTGAGCCGCTCTTGCTGTTTGGGAGCTTAAATGCTGACAGAGGGAGTTACATAAAACTACGTGAAGCAAGGCATGAGACTGTCTCAGGTTTCTCATCTACAGTGAAAATATAGTATTTACACCAAAACAAAAACTATAGCTACAATATAATCTTATTTAAAACAGAAAAGAAACAATCACTCCAACTTCCGCTGATCTTATAATGTTATACATTCACAGTCTGTTCTACACAAGTTTATCTCCAGCCAGAGATTTCTACATATCTACTGTAGTACAGTAACTTGCATTTAAATGCTTTGGTGGTGACAGGCAGATTTTGGAACAAAATCCAAATGATATTGATGTTTTCATGTCAATCACACAGTGTGAAGATCTGCTTAAGAAAATCAAATCACCTACTTGCATTTATCTTACTTGGTTTAATCAAAATCTACTTTTACATTCAAAATACATCATCTCTAAAACCAGATGAGTAAAAACCAATCACCATGAAGATTCATGTCTGTTCTGGTTACCGTAAAGTGCTAACACAGACGTGACAGCAGACTCTGCACATCCAAGTGAGGAAACCTTCCCCAAACACCAACTGATTTTACAGCACCAGGGCGGGTTCAAAGTCAGGACAGGGTCCTGGCAAAGCACAAAGGAGCCAAAATGGGTTTATTACTGATGATGTGAAGACCAACAGGATGGAAGAAGCTGGACGTGGGAGAATGATTCGCAGCCACTGACTCACTGGATGCCTACAAGGATTGACACAAGGACCCATCAGGCCCCAAATCAGATCAGTTGAGGCTGAGAGCGTCTGTATAGTTGCTCATTGAGAGGTCTGAGACCGTTTTACTGCTTGGATCTTCCTCTCGTCTAATTTTACTGCATCTCTGGCTGACGTCCAGCTTCCTTTTCTTCACCAACTTGGATGAAAGCCAAATCCAAAAACCAACAGAAATAAAGAGAATTTGCTCATGCTGACCTTTTTTTGTTTTGTTTCTATGTCTCTATACCACCAGGAAGAGTTGCAGGTACTCGACAGACTCTCCTGCTCGTCACTCAGACGGTCTTCTAAAGTACTGCGTGTAATCGAGGGGCAGACAAACGGACGAACAGAGAGAAAAACAAAAGTACTTTAATATCCTGCATGGTGAGCTGAATGGGAGACCCCGCCAAACTGTTTACAAATTCCTGCTGGGTGGCAGAGTCTCGCCACCTTTTTTGTCCCAGAGCACAACACTGGCACTAACAGACCCCATTAGAGTTCATTAGTGTGATAACATCAACAAACTGTCCACAAACAAGTAAACCTCCCCAGTGCCAGCCTGGGCCAGACCAAACACAGTGGAACTGAGCTAAATTATCTTGTTAATGGAATTAGAACACACAAACTGAACTGAAGCAAAATTAGAAAAAAAATAAAATAAATAAATAATAAAAAAACAAAGTTACAATTGATTTTAATATGTTTCAGAGTTTTAAGCAGAAAAAAGTGTGGAAATTGATTGAAGTTTGTACAAGCATTAACGTACATCCAGGTGAAAATAGGATTATTTGACTAAGTTAAAAACAAATACCGTTTTAATCAATTTTACCGCACTGCTCAGTGGGCATCACATGTCACAACAACAAATATGTTGTAGGTTATGCTTACATGAATGTCCCAGACTAAAACCAAGTTATTCCAACAAGTCATTGTAAAGGATCTGAATCTTCAGCTAATTTTGACCAATAAAATAAACAGCTTCCACCAGGAAGATTTCTATTTAGCAATTAAACAAATTCATGCACTGAAAAATGTATTTCATTAACTGGAAATATTTTACAAATAAGAACTTGTCTAAAAAGAAGAAAGAGCCAATGACGAAAAGGGCCAAGAGATTTTACAGTGATAGATCCATTATTAACAGAAATGTATTAGTCTAAAATTATGCAGTACATATAATTTCAATAGTTCATGTTGTATTAAATTTAAGCAAATATAAAATAATCTGCATCTCTGAAGTAATATTGACACTTTTGCAATATGTCGGTAATAACTGTGATACTGTCAAAGTTAAGAAAATTGAAATGTGGGCTGGGTAGAGGAATCTCCCCAAGATTGCTGCTCATGGTTTCTTTGACATTACTTATTCTTTGCTCTCTTTTTTTTTTTTTTTTTTTTTAGCTTTTTCAGCTTCAGCATCTAAACTTTAACAATGATTAGAATTAAGAAAGAGAAAGAAAGATGTGGGCAAGCTGACGTGCAGTTTGGGTGTGTAAAGCAGAAAGTGGTTGAACTAGGCCTTCAGATCCATGGTTTTTTGTGATCTCTGTATAATTCACACAACGAAGTGAGTTTTTAAAAACCTCCAATGACCAGAAACACTATTTACACATCTATGATGAGATTAAAACACAGCAGAAGATCTTGTTTGAACAAAATACCAAATTAGTATGAAACAGATCTCAGAGAGTGTGTGCGGTGGGTTATGCATTCACCTCAGTTCTGCAAATCAACTCAATAATCACCTAAAGAAATCTTAATAGTTTCACCACAGCTGCAAGACATGCTTCACATTCCAGAAATAGCACGATCACCAGACAAAAATAAGGAAGTGATTTACAAACTCGTCAAAGACGTCCAGGAATGCAAATCGCAAACCGCAGTCACGTTAGCACAAACAATTTGTTCCAATATTTTAGTTAGGCATTTTTAAAATATCCAAACTAAGACAGCCAGACATCAGCAAGGTTGATTCCTGAAGAGCTGTTAGCTGAAAACTTGGCATACATTAGATGGATGACACAGCTAATGGATTTTCTGTCCTCTTTCTTAAAGATGTGACTTTTAGATACTGAGCAACCAGTGGAGAAAGTTGGTCTCCTTCCTTAGTTCCAAGCCGTCACCAGTCTGAGTCACAAAAAACTTTACAAACAAAACATTAAGGTCTCAACTAACCGTAGACTTAGATATGCAACTGAAAAACTGTGGCTGCTCTCCTTTGGGTATTGAGTATCAGACAGTAAACATACGCGTGTGTGTGTGTGTGTGTGTGTGTGCGTGCGTGCGTGCGTGCGGTGTGTGTGTGCGTGCGTGCGTGCGTGCGTATACATGCAGGAAGTTTGCTAACTGATGATTTATTTATCTGTGAAAACGTTCGGATATTTTACCACCTTGATTCTTTACATCTCTGCACACAATCAGAATCAGCGTGTTCTTCAATGAGATGTTTTTCACTTTAACTCTGTCTGAAAACGGGTGAATTCATCACACCAGACCCGGTGCAACATTTCCTCTGACAGAGAAACTTGGTGCCAACGTCAGTAACGCAAGGTTTACAGCTAAATCTACAGTTTGTAGCTCACTTTACTGCTTTCTATCTATTCCTCCAATCTACATCTCTGTTTGAGCGTAAAAGCAGCATCTGATGCAATTCAAGTTTCATCTAATTTTTTGGTATGTCCTCGAACATTATGGTGTTATATGTATGTATAAAGCACCAACTTTTCTCACTTCGTCCTTCAGATCGATCTCCTCGTCACTGTCTGGTGATTTGTTGCTATGGTTCTGCAGATCAGTGGCGTTTAATTTTTTGTCACATGGGCCAAAATCATCAAGTTAAAAAGTAATGATGAGCACAATACAGTGGACCCCGCCTCACTGTGGCTGAGATTTGTGGATTTTTCTGTAGAACATAAATACAAATAATTATTTTTTTTTAGAGAATATCAAACCACAAATCTAAATGCCAAGACGGTTTCCCCCGTATGTTGTTAGAGATTTGTGATATTAAGTTGATGATTATCTTATATGATTTCCATCATTTTAAACTTCTCATTATTTCATGTTTAATGCATTTTAAGATGTATTTTGTGCTTGGACCACTAACACAGGCTGTTCTAACCATTTGTATTAAGTATTTGTGAATTTCATCTATACCAGGGGTCTAATGTATTGTTTGTTTTTTGAAACAGATAAATTATGAAAATAGAACAAAGTAAATAAGTACTATTTTACAGTAACTAGTTATTTTTTGGAGTTGACTCTGTTGTATTTGTATTGTGTTGTTGTTGTATTTTTTTCTAGAAAAACATTTTTAGTCTAAGCTCAGCAACCAGTGCAGAAAATGAGTCAATCACCCTTTAAAAGCAGTTTTCTATTTGAGCCGAGTTTAACGACTGAGAGCACAGAGGTTTGCTTTGGAGTAAAATGTTGATGTTCAAATTTTCCATTTTATACAGATTTCAACTTCTTGCCGTAGAAATAAAAAGAAAGTGTCCACCTGCCTAGACCGACAGGCGAAAATTTAAATAGTAATCGATTCATTTTTATGTAAAATCTTCTGAATCAATTTCTGTTAAATAGCTATTTGATGCTCCTATTATTATTAGTCATCAGAATAAAGAGAATAAAACAGAGAATCAACAGGTCAAACCTCACAAGAAAACCAGAAGTTTGAACTGACCAGGAAAAGAATTTACTAGTTGGATAATATTCCAGACTGAGCTGAAGTTTTGTCTGTGTTTGCTTCCAATTACCCTTCGTTTGAATCTATAAAACAAACATCTGCAGCCAGTAAAGTAGGACTCAGACATATAGGTCTGCTGTGACTTGTTGTTCCTGTGGGGTCTGGAGTTTATAAGCAGGAGTCTGTGAGCATTTTTCCGCTTGTAAAGGGTTAAAGAGGAGCGATAACAGAGCAGAGCCACAGCCCTGTGTTTACACGGCATGAAGGCACAAGTTTACACCCGAAGCTCCGCAACACAAACAGCTTCCTACCTCACACACACAGGCACGGTGGGCAAACATGAAGGAGAAGAAATGCGTGCTGTGAATCCCAAACAACCACCGTCCAACTTCTCTCACAAAACAGAAGAACCTACCGAGTAGTCAGGTCAGAGAAGCTGTCCCGAAAATGCACGTCTCTTAAAAAAAAAGCGGCGAGCTTCACTAATGCGTTCAATTTAAGCCGTACAGATAAGCCGTTTCATTTCGGCCGACCCTTTCTTTAGGTTTTTAACTGCGGGCTTATTGCGCAACAACTTTGCCTTCTTTCTGCTGACTTTGAAAGGGCGATGAAAACTTCGAGCCTAAGTCAAAGCGCGGACGAAGAGAGAGTCTCCCCAACAGCCAGCCGCCTTACAGAGACAGCAGCGAGAGCAGAGAGACCGGAAGGAGACCGGGACGGGGCACACCTGGAGGCGGACTGCGCGGCGCTTCCACCCCGCTGCTCTCCTGAAGCATCCGCGGAGATACTGGAGCCGTCGGTGTAAAAACATCAACTCATTCAGACAGCAGCTCCTCCATACTGAATCAATCACGTGTCTGACAGCCTCCAGTGCTTCCGTAGTGGGCGGGGTCCGCGGATGGTTTGGGAGGAAAACTATAACACAGGATCCATGAATGAAGGCCGCCAGTCTGAGTCTACTCTGGATATGCTCTGCTTCCTGCTTGGTTTAATATCTTGCTGAACCAGTAAGAAAAAAAAAATAAGTTTAGAATGTAACTAATAAAAGCTACGATATAGTTTGTTTACATCTTAATTTGTGCAGATCTTAGCAGTACTACTGATTTGAAATTATGTTCAATACCTAAAAGACTTTAACTTCAATAGAAGAGCTCTACTGTGTAGGTTAAATTATAACTAACTATTCCCTCATATAAACATAAAAAAAATGTTTATCAAGAGTCAGTTGGATTTTACAGATCTAGACATGTTTTATTGAAGAGACTAAAAATGTGTCCTCTTTTATTGTAGCTGGATTTAATTAAGTCACGCAAGTTTAAAGAGATAATACATTTAAAAAATAGCTAAGCATAAAGCTCAAATGGGATTATTTCAAGATAGGAGATAGATGGGTTAACCACCTGTGACCAGTCTAGGTTACCATCAGGCCTGAAGAAGGAATTGATGTTGGCAGAAATGCAGCAGCAGTAAAACACAGATTACATAAACACCAGCACTCATCTGAACAGAAAATGGGGCAATTCAGCCTTGTGTAAACGTTCTCTGGATGAAAAAACACACACTGACAGTTTAATAAGTATCCACTCAGCTGAGCCTGTCCACATTCGCAGCAGAAGAAAGCCAACGATGGGACGGCTCGACCCAGCAACACGTTCTGCTGACAACATAATTAGTATTGTTCCAAATTTGTCTACAGCTCTGTAAAACAGGGCAGCTAAAGAGTGTAATCTTGTCTCTGATTTAACACTCCTGCAAACAAATTCCCCGACTGTATTTGCTGCAAGACTAAAACTGCTTGTTGGAATAGGCACACAACGAGCTAAACAGCTTCTGAGCACACATGTGAGACTATCTGGTAGATTACAAACTTGTGTGGTCAGGTCATCTCATTTGGGTTGATTGGTTGTAATGGGTAATGTTCTCACTTTTCAGTAGACACTAAAGAGGAACTGTTGCAGGTGGATCATTAGCTGAGCATTATCAAATCAAACCATTTTCTGAGCTTGTTTCTCACCCAGCTGGTTTATTTTTGGTGGTTTCCTTGTTCTAAACCTGTTGTTAGTAGATTCACAGCAACCAGAATTAGTAAGAGACAGTTTCAGACATTGTCTTGCACGTTTCACCCGCAGAGTATTCACGACTTGCACCAACATGTCTTGGAAAGTGTGACTGTTCTCTGGTATCAGGTGATCTGCTGCTACAAGTTAGAATTATCTTTAAAATGTCTGACTGCTGCACAAAGGCAAAGAAGACAGTTATGCATGTAGCTAATCAGAAAGCCCTGATCACTGACCATGTTTGATTCAACCAACACAATGAGAGCTGAATGCCCAAGATTTGAATCATAAACATTCTTGGCTAAACTGCTAACCAAAACAAAAATTAGATTTCCTCTATGCTCATTGTGAAGCAAATATCAACACACTACATTCTAATTCAGTTACCCGATGTATTTGGAGCCCCATCAGAATGTTACTCCACTTGCATACTTAGAGGGCCTGTGATCAGATTGGGCTTCTTTCAAATGATTGGGTTGACTTAGTCTAAAGCACATTGGAAAACCAGTCAGGGCTGGTCAACATTCTGTTGGAGTCAAAGTTTTAAGCTAGACGACTTAAAACACCGGAGCCACATAACATTCATTTGGAAAATGTGCATTTTACTCTTTATTTGATAATTTGTTATAAATGAAGTTCATGTGTGAATATTACTGCATTACCTAAATCCAAAAAGTTCCAGATTTAAAAAAAAATTAAGTAATAGATATAGCGCCCTGTGATGGACTAGCAACCGGTCCAGGGTGTATCCTGCCTCTCACTCGTTGACAGATGGATGAATGAATGGATGGATGGATGGATGGATGGATGGATGGATGCAAAGCAAAATATCAGCTAACGTGGACTGTTTCCATAAACAAAAATGTTTTGGCCAGCAAAGAATTTCTATCAGACAAAATTAAAAATGTGGGTTAAGTTGAGTCCGTTTGTCCTGTGTTGCCCTGCGACAGACTGGCGACCTGTCCAGGGTGACCCCGCTTCTCGCCCAGAACGTTAGCTGGAGAGGCACCAGCAACCCTCCCGACCCAACTAAGGGACAAGGGTGTCAGAAAATGGATGGATGGATGGATGGATGGATGGATGGATGGATGGATGGATGGATGGATGGATGGATGGATGGATGGATGGATGGATGGATGGATGGATGGATGGATGGATGGATGGATGGATGGATGGATGGATGGATGGATGGATGGATGGATGGATGGATGGATGGATGGATGGATGGAAGTTGAGTCCATCAAAACCTCAACTTTAAGGTTCTCTGTTGCTGAGAGTTGTGTGTTCACGTCCCGCACATGTTCCAGTCCAGACCCCAATGGAAAAGCTTCAAACTGAAGACAGAGAAATTAGTTAAACTACCAGTTATTATATTTTATCAATGAATACATAATTTAAAATTCTGATAATAAATCAGCTTTATTATTTGAGGCTTTTTAGCATGCTTGTTTCTCACCTAAATTGTGTGAGTGCCTGAGTCGGCCAAGTTCATCAGGAAACACCCACTCTGTGCCCCCATTGTAAAACTGCTTTGACAGCAGAGGATGGATTTCCTGCACATTATAACGGGAAGATCCCATTCTTCCAGCAAAGTGATAGCAGAACATACTCCAGAGAGCACAGCATTATCTTTCAGGAGATAAGCCAATGTTAGCGCATTTGTGAAAAACTGTAAGCTAATGCAATGGAAGTGGGAAGGAGAGGCTTGAGGTTAAATTCTAGTCTTATGCAAATGCAGCACATATGATGATAAACAGGGGAAATAGCAAAAACTGCAAATTGCAACAAGAACAACAGGGCTTTACTTGTATCCTTTAGGAACAATAGAATAATCTTCCTATTTTCCATTATGTTATTTAATTGTAAGATTTCATCCACCCACAGAAAGGGAAAAAAAGATACAATTGAGAGTGTTTGTGCATTCAGATAACCTAATTAGCGCCCAGGGTTTTAGTCCTTTTTGTCCGCCGATTGATTCAATTAAGTTGTACAGCACAGAGATAATTTTCCATCAAGCCAAACAAATCCACCAAGATGCTGAAATGTAGCTCAATTTGGCACCCAATGTATGATGAAGGGTGCAACATAAGAGTAATGCAGTCTAAAAGAATATAGTGTTTTATATTCTGTAATACAATTTAAAAGTCATGTTGAAATGAAACTGTTTGTTTTTGCACTTTCAGAAGTACCTCTAACATTTTCTTTATAAAGACAGATTGGAAACTTCTGTGTGATGGGCAATAAGAGCGCACCATTACATTAGAAATCCATCAGAAATGTGTGTTGATGGGGTTTGTGGGGTCTTATAAGGGTCCTGTGGGGTGCATCAAGAACACATTGTGCTCTGCAAGCATCAAATGTATTTATAGGGCACATTTAAAAACAAGGTTGACCAAGGTGATTCACAAGGAGTAAAAGCAACAACAATAAAAACAACTAAATCAGTAAGAACAAAACATAAAACAAGAACATTTCTGAAAAGATTTAAATGGGGACCCACCGTTCTAATACTAAAAAATAGCATCAATGCTAAAGTAAGCTACAATGTACTCAACAGCATGTGGAGAGTCATAAGCATGTGGAATGACATGGACTTACTCCTTTCAGTATGTTAAAATTAGTGTATAAGCTAAAATCAGCCAAAATGCCAATGTTAGCTTAAATGCTGCCAGTGGCATGTGGGATATCACTAGCATGTTGTCTTACATTGACTACCTCCATTCAGTGTGCTAAACATGGTTCTTAAATAAAAAATAGCTAAAGAGCTCATTTTAGGGAAAAGACACTGCCTGCTAATGTTTGTGCTAATGCTAATGCACTGCCTTCTGATTTTTACTTTTGCAAATGTAAAAATCAGAGGTTTACTTCTTAGCAACAACAAATATTGTTATTGTTCAAAAAAATATAAGATTTCCTCTGCCCTTTTGAAATACTACTTATCTTGTAAGTAGTATTAAGTAGTAAGAATTCTGCAGTTGGTGAATTTTCCAGAAAAGTTCAAATGTTTTTTCTGTTGTTTTTTTTGTCATTGGTGGTAAATATGTTATAAAACAGACATTCAACACAAAAGTAGAAATCTGATTTATATTTTATGGAAGTTTGTTACCATAAAAAAACACTCATCTCTTAACACCAAATTAATGACAAGTACTATTATTGTTTATAAAACATAAGATCTTTTGAAATTGTGGCTTACCTCCTTAGCCACAAGAAATTTACAGTTAGTAAATTTTGCAAAAGTAAAAATCAGATGTTTACTTCGTGGCACTTGGTTACCAAAACACACACTCATCTCTTAGCAACAGTTTAACAACAAATATCATTATTCAAAAGAGATAAGATTACTTCTGCTCTTTTGAAACACTATCTTATACTATCATTGCCATTTGTGGTAAATACAGTATATCACAAAAACAGACATTCAACACAAAAGTAACAATCTGATTTATACTTCGTGGCACTTGGTTACTAGAACAAAATGCAAATCTCTTCACACATTAATTAATTAATTAATTAATTAATTAATTAATAAATAACAAGTAATACTAGAACATTTCTGAAGAAATTTAACCATGGCCTGCCAAAGTGTGCCTGTCGGTTTGACCCAAATCAAGGATTCTGATGCTAAAAATTAGCATCAATGCTAAACTTAGCTAACCTATACCCAATACTATGTGGAGAATTAAAACCATGTTGACTAACATGGACTTATTCCGTTCAGTGTATAAGCTTTTACTAAACATAATAAATCAATTTTAAAAAATAGCTAAAATGCTTGCTCCGCAAGGAAATTAACTTGTGGGGGGCAGTGAAATGCTAAGTTTTACTTAAGCAGTGAAATGTTAATATTTTTTCTAATGTTAATGCACAAGTACACTAACCTGGGAGAAGGAAATAGCTAAAATGCTTATTTTATGAAAAAGGCTAATATTGAGACATGAGAGGGATACTGAGACTTTTATTTTGAAATTTTAGCAAGCTTAATTTTAAAGGGCCACACTAATCCCATGTGTAACAGTGGTTTGTTTAAACCGTCATATAATACCCAAAACAGGAATTACCTGATGTGAAAAATATGAAGGTTTTTCACTTGTAGGGTATGTGATGCTCTTATTTTGACAGCCCAAAGTTATTGTCTGTTTAGGAGTATCACGTTTCATGAGTTATATGGAACTAACTTCCTTTATATGTGAGTTTCCTGACTTTTCAGAACATGTATGGAGTTGTGCATGATGACACACAGGCCTGAAATAAGAATAAGTTCTTCCAACTTTGATAAGATGGACGTTGCAGTTGTTTAGGAGATCATGAAGAAAATCCCTGCAGATATTTAGAGGCGCTCCAACACTGCTACCACTGCTTCATGTCTCAGCTTTGTCATAACGCAGCGGTAGCATTATGCTAATGCGGCCTGATCTTTTGGCTCATGGCTGCACCTTCTGACTGAAACATGCCACGCTCAGGTCCCACACTGCAAAAAGTCCCCTTTCAAAAACAAGAAAAAAAAGTACAAAAATAGGGTATAATTTTCTTAAAATAAGAAAAATTATCTGCCAACAGAACAAGAAAATTTATCTTGTCAAGATTTTCTAAAACAAGAAAAAATATCTTACCAAGATAAACCTACAATATCTTAAAATTAGTGTATTTTTACTTAAAACAAGCCAATTTTACTTATACGAGTAAGATATATTATCTTATTTTAAGAAAAATTATCTCAAGTAAAGAAAATGTTACTTGACACTGAATTTCTTAAAATAGCGTAAAATTTTCTTATTTTAAGAAAAATGTTCTATGTATTAAGAAAATAAATCTCATATATTCTATTTGTATTAGTAAAATTGGCTTGTTTTAAGTACAAATACACTAATTTTAAGATATTTGTAGGTTTATCTTGGTTAGATATTTTTCTTGTTTTGGAAAATCTTGACAAGATAAAATTTCTTGTACTGTTGGCAGATAATTTTTCTTATTTTAAGAAAATTATACCCTATTTTTGTACTTTTTTTCCTTGTTTTTGAAAGGGGACTTTTGCAGTGATATACCTAAATCTAGTTTATTTTTATTGTTGCATAGGATTAAAATATATATTTTATCATAGCCTTACTCAAGGTTCTTATGCTAAGACAAAAATCCAAAAATTGATCCTGTGAATACTGGAACAAGATATGTTATTGGCTTGCTGAAATGAAGACATAAGTTCAATTACTTTTAACATCTTTATTACGTTTAAGTTTCACATAAACACAATAAAACATGACTACTGGTCAGAATTTAAAGTCTGGATGGGCATCTGATTCTGAAACAATCCTGTAAAATGACAGAACAATGACGATCTGACACATCTGCTGCACTAAGAGTCAAGCAAACCAAATTGTCCAAAGCAAAAAAAAATCTTGGGATTAGATGTCAACAATAGGAGCTTCCCCGCAATGAACTTCTTCCAATAAGCCATAGCCTTTTATATGCGGAAGTCTTGCCTCAGTTACGGACGGTGTTCTCAAGACGTCTGTCAGCAGCACAGAGAGGAGTGGCCCCAGACACACGGATGCTGAAAGGTGTAGTAGCTATGATGTCCTCCTTTCAGAAGATCAGGGCAGGCAGCATGGTTCCAATGGCCAGTAGAAAGTTAGTTTCACGATCACCACAGAGCTGAAAAGTGGTCTTGTTTGAAGTTGTTGGGTCATCTGCTAATTGGAGCACAGACAGAAAAACAATCACAAAACAAACCACGTTTTAGGGTCTAATCAGTGTAATGATGAATCAGTATCATAAATTTCTTACCTCAAGAATGTGAAGGATGCCGTCACTTGCAATTCCCAAAGTTTCTTGTAGATGGTGCAATACGTGATTGACGATGTGTCTGGCATAGGCTTCACCATGGCAACAGTTTGGTTTACTTGAAAAATAAAACAAGTCTTATTTTAGTTCATGTGCTCAATTACAATATTACATGAATTCAAGATGGCAAGAAAGTTATTTTAATTAAATCAAACTAGGACTACTTAAATTCACAAATCAAAAATAGTGTTTAAAATATCCTGGTAACAGTGTGGAATATCTAACCTAGGCTTTAGTCTCATTGCATTTAAGTTTTTAAATTACAGCACATAAAACACCCTCAAAGTTAGTGAAATACTAGGCGGAATTGCTCTTTAACCATTTCCCGAATCATAAGCTACGAATGAGAAGCCACCTTAGCTATGTTAAAAAACGGAAGCTACCAAGAACTCGTGTCGATATTTTTAAGCCACAGCTATTGTGGTTAATAACTGTTCAAAGCTCATATTCACAAGAGCGGCTCTTTAACCACGGATGAAAATTGGCATATCACGACATGCTAACTAGCTTCAGTTAGCTTATCTTAGAAAGACAGACAACTTTAAACTTACCTCTCAGTACAGCAGCTGTAGGGTCTATACACGTAAAAAAGTCCTCCATCTTCATTCATGTCCAACCGAGATTAGAGAATTTGCCAAAAGAAAATCTTATAAAAGTACAGTAGATAAAAGCTTAGTTAGGCTGTTACAACTGAATTAACGGTTAATCAGGGCAGTTAAATGATCTCTGGCGTTGCCGTTAGTGATGTGCGGATTGATACTGAAATATCGATTCTTCCGATACCAGAACTTAATTCTTTAAAATCTATTGTCAGATCCAAGGATCAATACTTTCAACACTTTAGTAATTTGAGATAATGTAGATTAACAAGAGCAAGTTAGAAAGTAACTAAATTATTGAGATCTTGCCGAAATGAAACGTTGTTAATGGGAACTACTTTTTCTTCCGCCTGGTGAGTATGTAATGTGTAAGGACGTAATGCCCAAGCGCAGCGTGCTGCTGACGCTCACTCACTCAGAAATGGACATGTTGACAGATTATTAAAAAAGTGACATGGAGCCATTTCAGCTGTCATTTTATAGTAGTTTTAATAATTAAACAAGGATGTGTTTAGTAGGGTTATTACTTTACTAATTTACTTTTTTTATTTTGCAACTCCATTTTCACATGTTTTGTATATTTCTGCTGAATTAAAATAGTTTATAGTAAACGGGATTGTTGTCTCAATATACTTCTGAGTTTAAAATGAGTGCATCAGAGTACATTGTGTTCTTTTTATGAAGCCAAGATATGGATTACATTTATTTTTTATTTAATTAAGAAACAAATTAATTGTCTTTTGCACAAAGTATGGGATCTGTATTGCCAATACCACCTTAAATTTTACTCGATTGGATCAGAAAGAAAATCTGTTGTATCGAACATTAATACTATCTCACTGACATTTTGGGCGCTTTCCCATGTGGATTGTATGATGTCATAAAAGGGGTTACAAACATGATGAATAAAATATTGTTCAAACTAATATTAGTAACTTATAAAGTAAGAATTTGAAATATAAACCAAAAGTTAAAATATTTATCATGACATTGAGCTAATCAATATTGTTGATTCTAATCTCATTGTGTGGAATACCAGCCATTTCAAATCACACATCAATAGAAATTTCATGACATGTCAGTAAGAGGTTGCATCAAGAAGATCAAATTAAGAAGGTCCTTAGCAGATGGAAACATGCCAAGAATTATCTTGATATATAAACTGATATTGTTTCTGAAATTGTTGTGTTAAATGTCAATCGTTTAAATATTAAATTATAATTTCCTGTACACTCTGCCAATTTATACAAGAATATAAGTTCATGGGTTTTTTTTTATTTTTCATTGACAATAACACAAAGGATTCCATTTGGACATAGTCTGTTTTAATTATCTGAATACATTTAATTAAGTATGTGATTTCGCTTTCTGTGCTTGAAATAAGAAATTTTTACTTATATAAAATAAGTTCTAGACTTGAAGTTTGATTGGTAAATATTGATATTCTAGATTCTAGCACATATTTACTCATAATAAGTAATATTTTCTTAACATTAAGCTTTTATATCTTACTGAGATAATTAAGTACAAAAACACTTAAAATAAGAAAAATATTCTTACATAAATCCCTCTTGGTGAGAAAAATTATCTTGACAGAAAGAAAACAAGAAAAATCTCCTTAATTTAAGATATTTAATCTTACTAAGATTTCAGTTTTTGCAGTGCAGGTGTAGTGCCACCAGAGCTGTGAGATGTTAGAGTGTGCTCCATATTTAGCCATGTGCCTGATTCCTTTATATTGGTTTGAAAAGGTTACTGTCATGAGGAATCTGTGTTTTGTTCCTGGGATTTCGGTTTTCTTAGTGTTTCATTGTGTTTAGTTGTATTTCTGGTTATTCCACTCTTATCAGACATTTCCATTTCTTCTTGCATGTTTTCACACTGCTTTATCATTAGTGAAGTTTCCCCGAATATTTAGCCTTTTTCTCCCCAAATTGGTTAATTTGTGTAGGCCAGGTTTCATCATGGCAGACCCATTCTCCAGTCTGTTGTAAGTAAAAAAAAAAAAAAGCATGCAACAACATGAAAAAGTGTTTTAGGATGTAGAATTGTATAATATTTCCTTTTCCTTTTGCCTCTCAAAAGGCTTAAAGGAGGCGTAACCAACAGATGACAGCAACAGCTTGCTGTACTGAAGATCCCTCCACCAAACCTTCAGGTGCAGCGAATGGATAAGCAGGATTATCAGTATCCAAGGAACAAAACGCCTGGCAATCCTGTTAAACCAAGCCAAGCATGGCTGCAGGAGCTCAAATGTGTCCAACTTCAGGGATTCCATCAGAGTCCCCAGACAACAAGGGTTGCTTTGAATGTGCCAGGTCATATGTCCAAGTCATACACATGTCACAAGAGTGATTACATTTAGATAACAATGATCCAAGTGATTCGGTTTTCTTCCAAAGTCATGAAGCAAATCCTTCTTTTAATCACAAATTATAAACTGTCAGGTTCTTACTTATTAGAAAGGGGCAGTATTACATGTGTTTCAGCCACACAGTTCTATGTTAAAACACAATCAAGTAACTATGTTCCCTTCAGATGTTATTAAAATGCTGTATATGTCAAATATGATTTCAAATTTGACTCCAAAATTTAGCACCTTGAAATTGGACCTTTGTCTCCCCAAAATACTTAATATTCCATGGAACCTAAAACAATCGGCTTTGGGTTCTAGACTTCTAACTTGCATAATAATCCCCCTTGAAAAACCTGAAAGTGAATTAAATGTGAGCTCAAAGGCCTCCGACTGTATGCTAAACAGAATTCGGCTCCAATGCTTGAACACACAACAGCAGGGAAGTTGAGGAATGACAGCCAGGTGGAAAAGAGGTAATTTCCACACTATGTGTGAGCAGCATTTCTGTGGAAGCAGTGGATTATCTTCTATTACATAACTTGCGCTGAATAAGGAGTCACATTGTGCTGGTTTTACTCATTGGGAGTAGCTCACTGATGGATGACTTAAGTAATAAAATTAAAAAAAATGTATGAAATCAAGAACTAAGAAGGATTATACTTTTGTTCACCTGTTCATCAGCAGAAGGTCAGCAGAGAAAGCCTGCCGGGCCTCGTTTGATGTTATTTGAAGGAATTGGGTTTTTCATGTCGGATTCAGAAACCTCCATACACATTTAAGATTATTACACACCAATTAGATGCTCATTAGACCAAAGGGGGATTTCAAAAATATTTGCAGCAACACTTAGATTTTGGACATTTAAAAAAAAATCAATGTTTAAATACCTGGACACATCCACATCTAAGGGAAAGTTTAAGAAACTAATTAACCTGACATGAATATTTTTGGACTGTGGAATAAACCCGGAGTACCCTGAGATATACAGTGCAGGTATGGGGAGAATATGCAAACTCCATGCAGAGGGATCCCAGGCTGAGACCGGAATTCCAAGAAAACAGTGCAGCTAATAGAGAGAATAACACCTTTGTTATGCAAATCTTGTTTTTTGTTTGTATCAACATACTGGACAGTATTTAGCATTTTAGAATCTATCGCTTCAATTGTAAAAGCCGTCACAGTCAAATCAGGTGTTTGGTTTGACATCTGACCTATAAAACTGAGAGCCACTCGAGTAAAAAGTGGCACAAAAAGTGGGTATGCACTGTATGCAATGCATAAGGGCGCTGAACAAGAGGTAGAATTAATAATAAAATAATAAAGACTTTGCGGTCCTACTTCTACGCCACTAGAGGCAGTAGCAGGCCCAAAAAGGTACATCTAAGGAGTAGATTTAGAAGTACACAGAAAGCTATGGAACTTGTTAAAACCTGTGAGCTGTGTTGAAGTAAATAAAAGGCAGAAGTTCAAATACATGCTGAGAGTGAAACTCCTCATTAAAGATGAAGCTATATCCCGGATTTCAAAAGAAAATAAAAACGGGAGACCGTAGATAATGTAGGAAATAGCGCCCCCCTTCAATCCCGGAGTGCAATGGTCCCATTTCCAAATAAGGTGTGAGACTGACAGTGGTCTGTCCCCGACCCTTTCTGTTTACTGCAGCAAAGTCCTTCTCAAACAACAAGGTAATGGTGGGTAACTATGGCAACCAGTGACAGTTTAAAGCCCGCCTACTCTTTTTGCAGTCAGGTTGCGCACATCTGCCGTGTTAATAAAAAATCCGTCAGACAAGCCCATATAAAACGAAACTGTGACGTCACAATGTGACATCACAATACAACTCCAAAGGCAGAATTCTGACATCACTAGCGATTATATAAGCTCGTCACATCCATCTACCTTCATCACAACCTGTTAGCAGCCGTTGTTGATAGTTTCTTGTGAGAAGTTACTTAGCAGTACATAGTAGGATTTTCAACTTTGAAAAGTTAAAATGGAGTCCAACCAGAGTACCATCGAAGAAGTAGCATCCGACAACATAGTCGAGAGGGAAGTGCAGCCACCCAAGCCACTCAAGCGCAAGAAGAAGAAGATGTCATTTACAGCCTGGTGGGCGCTGCATGGATCTGAGGAGCTTAAAACGTCAACTGAAAACGTGGAACAGCAGGACTCTTCATTGGCGCTTGAAAATGCATCGAGCGCCAAAGCACTGCAAAAAGTGGATGAAAAAGGGGATGAACAGCCACCCCGGAGTGAGTCCAACGAGAACAACAAGGTACCACTCAACACTTGTTCGGGGGAAGACATCCCCTCTGACCAAGACCTTTCTGCTGGAAATATCAAAAAGCAGAACGTCAGTGTAGAAGAGTCCATCGCTGAACCAGTAACCGATTCACTGGTTACCGAACAGGAATCGATCTCCGTACAGAAGAAGACACCAGAGAAGGAAGAGTCATCTAAGCCCAGCACTGAAATAGTTATCAATCAAAACACTTCTCTGCCTGAAGAAGATCATCAGGAGAATTCCTTTAAGACGGAGATTTGCAAGGAAGAACTTGTTAGTTTTACATCAGAGCCGCTGACCGAAAAGAAATCCGTCACAGAAACACAGAAGAAAGTCAACCAGAAAGGGGAAAAACAGTCAAAGACTAAGCGCAACAAGAAGACACCGCTATTGTGGAAATCATTCCCCGAGCCAGATGCTTGCATTGATCTGACGTTTTTTGCTCAAAACAGTGACATCAATGGTCCTCTGTCTGAAAATCAAAGTCACCAGGCAGGTTTGCCCAGAAGAGAAAAAAAGACATTGTGGAAAATGCTCCCAAAATCCGAACCTTGCATAGATGTAAGTTTTTTTGCTCAGAATATTGTCGTCCAAAATGTTTCAATGCCGGCCGAAGAACGTGATGAGGTAGCATCCATGAAAAAGAAAAGTTCTACTAAGAACACTGTGATTTCTGCAACAGAGCCGGTGACCGAAAAGAAATCCGTCACAGAAACACAGAAAAAAGTCGACCAGAAAGTGGAGAAGCAGTCAAAGACTAGGCGCAACAAGAAGACCCCATTGTTGTGGAAATCATTCCCAGAGCCAGATGCTTGCATTGATCTGACGTTTTTTGCTCAAAACAGTGACATCAACGGTCCTCTGTCTGAAAATCAATGTCACCAGGCAGGTTTGCCCAGAAGCGAAAGAAAGACCTTGTGGAAAATGTTCCCAAAGTCTGAACCTTGCATAGATGTAAGTTTTTTTGCTCAGAATATTAACGTCCAAAATGTTTCAAAGCCAGCTGAAGAATGTGATGAAGTAGCGTCCATGAAAAAGGAAAGTTCTACTAAGAACACTGTGATTTCTGCAACAGAGCCGGTGACCGAAAAGAAATCCGTCACAGAAACACAGAAGGAAGTCGACCAGAAAGGGGATAAACAGTCAAAGACTAGGCGCAACAAGAAGAAAATACCGTTTCACATTTGGTTGGAGAAACATGCCGCCACTGAACTAACAACTTCAGGTGAAAATACTAGAACGGAAGACGATTCACTGGCTACCGAACAGGAATCAATCACCTTACTGAACGAGACACCAGAGAAGGAAGAGTCCTCATCCAACACTGAAAATGTTATGAATCAGGAACAAAAACACTTAATGAAACAGCTCAATGACATGTCCGAAGTAAATCAAAAACTAAATGCTGAAATTAAACAGCTAAAAGATCAGACGAACAAATTACTCTCAGAGAGAAGACGGAGGAAGAGTACAATGGTTTCAGTTCACACTCAGAGCAAATCACCAGTCGGTCAATCAGTATCAACTCAAACAGAGAACAGATTTCAATTGGAAACAGTTCATAAAGACATTTCAACCCAAACTGAGCAGTTTTTAATGGTTAGAAAAGAACCTTCTAAAACATACATGAATAGACATCAGGATCGTCAGACAAAAGTAGCCAACGAGTCAGCAACGAGAGATGGATCTCAACTGAAAGCTGTCAATGATGAAAACGTTTCTGAGATTACAAAATTACTTTCACTACTGCAAATAGTTGACAAAGACCAGACAGAGAACATCGAAAACAAAATTCACACCAATGAAAAAGCCATTGGTGAAGTACTGCAGGTGATAAAGGAAGAAACGGTCTCCATAGCACAACAGAATGGAGACCACCAGGATGAGAAAAGGCAGTCAAAGAAATCAAAGCGTAAGCTCAAAAGAAAGGCAGCGACGAGCGAAACATCTGACCTGGAGAGCCTCTGTAAGAAGGCAAAGATACAACAAGAGGATTCTACAGTAGATACAACTGGGAATAAGACAGCCTTCGATAAAAACAAAATTCACATGAATGTAACAGCCATCGGTCAAGTACTGCAGGTGATAGAAGAAGAAACGGTCTCCATAGTACAACAAAATGGAGACCACCAGCATGAGAGAAAGCGATCAACTAAATCAAAGCGTAAGCTCAAGAGAAAGGCAGCGACGAGCGATGCATCTGACCTGGAGAGCCTCTGTAAGAAGGCAAAGATACAACAAGAGGCTTCTAAAGTAGATACAATTGGGGATAAGAGCTAAACGTAAGACCAAAAGAAAAAACCGCCCACGTTGAGAACCGCTACTCTAACTCCACAACCTCTACGCCAGTTTAAAAACAGATGCAAAGTCCAGCCAGCTTAGACATAAACTGATGTCTAAAGAAGATTAGATTTAAAAGGGGGGCGGGGCCACGTGTGTTTTGGTGATTGGCGGTAATTTGAAAAAAAGCTACTGTGATTTTTAATTGGACATTTTAATATTCAAAAGAAAGGACTGCACGGTGGGAAATGTCTCACCGTGTAGGTGTGGGTTCACTCCGGGTACTCCGGCTTCCCCCACGTTCAACGACATCAGTAGTCATCTTCATCCATTGTGAGATGTTTATTTCTAATTCGAAAAAGAAAATCAGAAAACCACATTTATTAATTAGAGGGAGATTTAGAGAAAGAAAATGAAAACAACGGGGAACAAAAAGAGGATTTTAGAGTCTAAACCGATACAAATATATATATATATATATATATATATATATATAAAAAAAAAAAATTCCCTTCTCACCCTCCGCGGGTGGTCTGTTTCATCCTCTGAGCTCGGGTCCTCTACCAGAGGCCTGGGAGCTTGAGGGTTCTGCGCAGTATCTTGGCTGTGCCTAGAACTGCACATTTCTGGACTGAGATGTCTGATGTTGTTCCTGGGATCTGTTTGAGCCACTGCTCCAGTTTGGGGGTGACTGCCCCGAGGGCCCCGATGACCACAGGCACCACTGTGGTCTTCACCTTCCAGGTCTTTTCCAGTTCCTCCCTGAGGCCCTGGTATTTCTCCAATTTCTCATGCTCCTTTTTCCTGATGTTGTAATCACTTGGTATTGCTACATCCACCACAACGGCTTTCCTCTGTTCTTTATCCACCACCACAATGTCCGGTTGGTTCGCCATTACCATCTTGTCTGTCTGGATCTGGAAGTCCCACAGGATCTTAGCTCGGTCATTCTCCACCACTTTTGGGGGTGTTCCCCACTTTGATCTTGGGGCTTCCAGTCCATATTCTGCACAGATGTTCCTGTACACTATGCCCGCCACTTGGTTATGTCGTTCCATGTACGCTTTCCCTGCCAGCATCTTGCACCCTGCTATTATGTGCTGGACTGTCTCAGGGGCCTCCTTGCACAACCTACACCTTGGGTCTTGTCTGGTGTGGTAGATCTGAGCCTCTATTGCTCTGGTGTTTAGGGCCTGTTCCTGGGCGGCCAGGATGAGAGCCTCTGTGCTGTCCTTGAGTCCAGCTTTCTCCAGCCATTGGTAGGTTTTCCTGACATCAGCCACTTCAGTTATTTGTCGGTGGTACATCCCATGTAGGGGCTTGTCCTCCCATGATGGTACTTCCAGCACCGTGTCTTCTGTTCCCCATTGCCTGAGACATTCGCTGAGCACATCGTCTGTTGAGGCTTTGTCCTTGATGTATTTATGGATCTTGGATGTTTCATCCTGGACAGTGGCTCTCACACTCACTAGTCCTCTGCCTCCTTCCTTACGGCTCGTGTACAGTCTCAGGGTGCTGGATTTGGGGTGGAACCCTCCATGCATGGTTAGTAGCTTCCTAGTCTTAACATCCGTGGCCTTCATCTCTTCCATTGGCCAGCTAATTATTCCGGCAGGGTATCTGATTACTGGTAAGGCATAGCTGTTTATTGCACGGATCTTGTTCTTGCCATTGAGCTGGCTTCTCAGGACTTGCCTTATTCGTTGAAGGTATTTGGCTGTGGCTCTTTTCCTTGTGACCTCATCGAGGTTGCCATTTGCTTGTGGTATTCCCAGGTACTTGTAGCTGTGCTCTATGTCTGCTATTGTTCCTTCTGGGAGTGAGACCCCTTCTGTGTGGGCGACCTTTCCTCTCTTTGTAACCATCCGACCACACTTCTCTAGTCCGAATGACATCCCAATGTCAGTGCTGTAGATCCTGGTGGTGTGGATCAGTGAGTCGATGTCTCGCTCGCTCTTGGCGTACAGCTTGATGTCATCCATGTAGAGGAGGTGACTGATTGTAGCCCCATTCTTGAGTCGGTATCCGTAGCCAGTCTTGTTGATGATTTGGCTGAGAGGGTTCAGGCCTATGCAGAACAGCAGTGGGGACAGAGCATCTCCTTGGTATATGCCACATTTGATGGACACTTGTGCAAGTGGTTTGCAGTTGGCTTCAAGGGTGGTTTTCCACAGCCCCATCGAGTTTGCAATGAAGGCTCTTAGAGTCCTATTGATGTTGTACATCTCTAAGCATTCAATGATCCAAGTGTGTGGCATTGAGTCATAGGCTTTCTTGTAATCAATCCAAGCGGTACACAGGTTGGTGTGTCGGGTTTTGCAGTCTCGGGCAACTGTGTGGTCTACAAGGAGTTGGTGTTTGGCTCCTCTGCTATTTATGCCTATGCCCTTCTGTGCCTTGCTCATGTATGTATCCATGTGCCCGCTTATCTTAGCCGCTATGATGCCTGACATGAGCTTCCATGTTGTAGAGAGACAGGTTATTGGCCGATAGTTGGATGGGACTGAACCCTTCGAGGGTTCCTTCTGTATCAGGATTGTGCGCCCTTCAGTTAACCATTCAGGGTGAGTCCCATTTTGTAGCAGCTGGTTCAGTTGAGCTGCCAGTCGCTCATGGAGGGCAGTGAGTTTCTTAAGCCAGTAGGCATGGATCATGTCAGGTCCTGGTGCTGTCCAGTTTTTCATACCCGAGACTCTGTCTTGGACATCTGCCACAGTGATGGTTACCGGGGCTTGTTCAGGGAGGTTGCTGTGGTCCTCTCGTAGAGAGGTTAGCCACTGTGCATTGCTGTTGTGGGACGCCTCCCTTTCCCATATGCCTTTCCAGTATTGTTCAGTCTCCAGCCTGGGTGGGTCTGCTCTATTGTTATTACCCTGCCATTGAGAGTACACTTTAGCTGGTTGGGTGGCGAAGAGCCGGTTAATCCTCCTGGCTTCATTCTCTCTCGTGTATCTCTTTAGGCGGCTGGCCAAGGCTTGGAGCCTTTGTTTGGCAGTTTCGAGTGCTTCAGGTATGGGCATCTGGCTGTACTTCTTGGGTACTGATCTTTTCATTGCACCCCTTTGGAGCTCTGACAGTTGACTCACTTCCCTCCTTGTTATCTTGATCTTAGCCTCTAACCGTCTTTTCCATGGTGGGTATTGGGTCTCATGGTTGCTCTTATAACCAAGCATCTCAAGGATCACTGATGCTGAGTTGTATATCAGCTCATTGGTTTCTGTTATGGTGTTGGTAGGGATCGTTCTCAATGCCGAATTCACATCTTCAATGAGACTTTCTGATGGTACTTCACTCAGCCGTTGTAATTGGCGTCGGGGTCGTCTGGTGTTCATTCGGGCCATGATTCTCTCTCTCAGGTCAGTTGCTGCCTCATTCAGCTCAGATGGTTCGTTCATTACTGGGGCTACATACCCAGTCTCTGGGCGGGGAGTTGTAGTTGACTCCCTTCTGACCTGGCATCCTGGCTCCTTCCCGTAGCACTTGTGTCGTACCTCGTCAATCTCCAGTTGTGACAGCAGTTGCCGTTTGCGGATGTTGGAACACTGAGCTACTAGTTGTTTGGCAGTTAGTGTTGACTGGGGATGTCGAGCTAACCATTCCTCCCACAGTCTTTGCATGTAGCCCCTCTGACTAGGATTACTTGAGTAGTAGCATTCCAACAGATCCATGTTTTCATCTCTCGCCCATTTCCGTCTTGTTCCA